>NW_016107382.1:3721710-3821782 GCF_001604975.1 Cebus imitator | reverse complement strand
GAATTTCCTAGTCTGTGGGCAATAAAAATGCAGCATCCACTCACCCTCTGCGCTTTCACTGGGAGCTGCAATCCTGAGCTGTTCCTAAACGGCCATCTTGGATCCTCCTCCCGGATTAATTTTCAATATCTCATCACTTACTCAAACAAACATCAAGTCTTTAACACGTTGCATCTAAAATATATTTTGAATCCATCTTTTATTTTCTAGTTCTGTATTCTCTACATTGAATTTCAGTTCTTTTCCTTGTCCCCTTCCAATATTGTCCTCACAGAGGGAGTGTGCTCTTTTAAGAAGACAGATCAGATCGTGTAACTTACTTGCACAAAGCGCTTCTCTGGATTCTCATTGCGTATGGGTCCTGCATGATCTGGATTTGCTGTCCTGCTCTCTCTGTGTTCAAAAATCTAGTTAACTATCTTAAAATATCATGAAAATATCTTTCATCCAGATTTTAATATACATAACCAGTGAACAGTTAGATTGAGGTTTTGAGAAACATCCTCTGAATTTACATTTTGGCAATACTGAGGGCGTGCTTACCATGTGGTTTCATATTCTCATATATTTTATTACTATTTCCTCTGCCAGGAACCGCCCTCCTTTGCCTGGCATTTTATCCCTGGGAAGTGTTTCTATGACATTCATGTATGGCAAAATTTCTCACTTTTGTGTGTTCAAAAACTATGCAATTAAAAAAATGATCATAACTCATAGTTATTAATTCTATACCAGGGTTCATTCTGGGTGATTTAAATATATCTTCCCACTTAATCTTCACAACAGACCTGTTAATCAAGTACAGTTATTATTTCTATTTTACAGATGAAGAGATTGAGGAAGTTGGAATTTAAGTAACATGAAATTACATGATGGAGTTAGAATTTGAACTCAGACTTTCAGACTTTTACTACCTACCAGTCTGCTAACCACTGCTTTTTACACAATCTTAGGGGTTGTAGTTACCACTAGATTATAAGCTTGCAGACTTAAGGAACTCTGTCTTATATACTGCTATATCCTTATCATCTACATGAATGTCTGGCATGTAAAAAGTACTCTGTAAATAGTTGCTTTAACAAATTGAATCAATTGGCTGTCTTTATATTATATAGACAGAATTTCATTTCTTTTCTTGGCTTAGAGCTCAGTGGGTATTTAGTGATAATGGAATTTATAACCATTATGGAATGTATGTGGTAGAAAAAACCCCAGCATCCAAAGATGACAAGTTCTTTGTGAGACATTATCCTTTGGCTGTGGTTTGCTTAGTCGTGTTCAAAGGTCTGTGATTAGTCTCCTTGCTCATCTCTTAGGCTGACTTATGCTGATGTTACAAGGGCTTTAAAGCAATCATCTTTGGGAGCTGAGCTCTTAGCTGGTAATCATCATACTATTAAGAAATACTTGGCTTGATAAGTATCAGAACAGAGGGAAGAAGTTATCAGATCTCTTGGCTTTCTAATACATATGGGAGGAAATTGATATGGTTCAAGAAGATGACTCTATGACATGTCACATGTATATCTTTTTTAAAAAAATTTCCACTGTACTTAAAGTTTTCTAGTATTTTGGGTAAGTAAAGAAAATTAACAGTGATAGCAATTTTAGTGCTTATAATTACTGACTCATTCCCACTTCCTGGGAACAGTAAACTTTTACATTCTTGTAACAATACAGAAATAGGATTTGTTTTTCTTTAGCAATAGAATGTGAGCCACAGATGGGGAAAGAAGAAAGCAGAGATTTTAGTACAGAAAACACCCATTATGAAGCACTTGGGGCTAAACGAAGGCCCTAACATACACAGCAATTTATTGTAGGCAACGTGTTTCATTCTATGTGAAAGTGATTGCAGTCCCATAGCATCACTAGCGTAATGGTTTCTCTGCATACCAAAATGTTTAGTAAAGCTACTTCTATCCCTGCCCTTTTATCTTATGCACATGGGATTGGACAACTGTGAGCTGAGAAAAGAAAGACAGATATTTATAACTGAATTGCATTTGACTTTGTTAACTTTAATTTATGAAATAGAGATTATGTTTAATTGGAGAAAGGTCTAGTTTTGGAACATTTGTTCAATGAGATTAATAAAAAATAATGTCAACCGCACTTTTGTCAATTATAAAAGTGTGTCATAAGTTACAACACAGTTGTGTTCTTTCATTTATTTTTCTATTCAGTTAGGGTGGCATGAATTTCAGAATGAAAACTATCATGATACTATTATTTAAGTACTATTAAAAGGCCTCATACCACTTTTTGAGTGGCATATAAAACTAAAACCTGATCCTTTCATGCTCATTCAAATTTTCTATATCTTTTCATGCAAAACTGGGGCTTCCATCTCTGCCACTGTGGCCCAAGCACCCAAGCAATCCCCCTGTAGTTTTTTTCTCACTTCTGTTATCACTGTGTAGTTATCATATTTGGCTGAAAAAAATGACTGAATTCAAAAGGCTCAATGTGGGAGCCACATGAAGCAATGCTTCTTTTCTCATAAGAAAGCTTCAAGAGAACTCAACATTAAGGATGCCTGCCAAGCAGTCGTGTGACATAGTTCAAAATGCTAATAGCCATGTTAGTTAGAATGCGGGATTGCTCTGCGATGAATTCCAACCTAACAATGGCTTTCAAAAGACAGAAGTTCATTTATTTTATAAGAAATAGTCCAAGGGTAAGCATACAGGGCTGAAGGCTACACTTCATCCAGGACCCAAACTCCTTCATTGTTGCTCTGCTGTTCTCAACTTGTGGCTTCCATCTTATGGTTTAAAACAGCTGCTTCAGTTCCCCCCATCATGTCTGTCTTCTAGCCAACAGTAAGGGGTATAGGTGAAGTGGAGAACAATGCTTTTTTTCCATTAATATCATGACAAAGAAATTGTAGCTATCATTTCACTCACATCCCATTAGTTAACCAGCTGCCAGGAAATTTGGAAAATATAGTCTTTGATTGAATAACCTAATTAAAATCATGGGTTTTGCAATTCAAGGAAAACAGGAAAAATGGATTTTGGGAGATAATCGATGATGCTATAATCACTGCTGGTAAAAGAAGTCACAGAGAAATAATGTGGTGCAAGAGTAAGTAGATGATTATTCTTTAGTTCTGGCAACCTGTAAGTGTATAAGATACAGATAAAAATTACAGTTATTTAACGTTGAAAACCTATGTACTAGATGGACATCAGATAGATCATAGAATTGATGAAAACATTGGAAAACTAGGCATAGAAATAGGCTCAAGACAGACATCCAAATGGTAGCCTGGAATAGTCTGCTTATAAACAGTACTACTGATGACACCACCCCTAGTAGAATCTTGCCTTCTTGATTTTGTTGCCAACATCATCACTGGAAACTAGGTACTAGCTGTTGCCAAAGCTGGAACCAAATTATAAACTGTTTCTCCTTCTTCGAATATTCATACAAGACTCAAAATCCTAGATAGGACACCAGATTTGTTGAGTTTAGCACATGAGTGTGTATCCTAGCTGCCAGGGGCTAGGAACAAAAGTATTGGCAGTGACAGATGAAATTCTGTCTCCCACAAAGACTGACCCATTCAATGGTGAATCCAAAGCATGGAAAGGGGTTCATTTTCTGAGAAACCATTTTATAAAATGCCAAAATGTGCATTATAGTGACCAAAGTATTTTTCAAATTGGGCAAAAATAGCGTAAGTCCTTAAGTGCATAATTTCGGAATTAGAAAAAACCTGGGTTGTAATAATTGCTCTATGAAATGGGGGTATTAAAAATGCCTAATTCCTAGAGTTTTGTGGATAATATATGTAAAGTACATGCTAAATGAATTGTGGAAAAAGAGAAATATCTTAATCTTTAAAAATATATTCAGATTTGTAAAATGCTTTCTTCCTATCTAGACAGTTCTGATATTATAGTTTCATCATATGATTAACTAAGTAGCCATGTTTCAATTCAGCTATCTGATAAATATATGCTGATATTCTAAAATTAATTTGAGATCTATAATAAACCAGATTAACAATTGATTTGGTGCTCATCCTAAACTTACTCAGATTTATAAGCTAGGTGAAGAAAACATTCTATACTACCATTTTCTTTTTCTTCCTTTCTCTTTCTTTCTTTCTTTCTTTCTTTCTTTCTTTCTTTCTTTCTTTCTTTCTCTTTCTTTCTTTCTTTCTTTTTCTTTTTTTCTTTCTTTCTCTCTTTTTCTTTCTTTTTTCTTTCTCTCTCTCTCTTTTCTTTCTTTCTTTCTTTCTTTCTTTCTTTCTTTCTTTCTTTCTTTCTTTCTTTCTTTCTTTCTTTCTTTCTTTCTTTCTTTTTGAGATAGAATCTTTCACTATCACTCAGGCTGGAGTGCAGTAACACAATCATAGCTCACTGTAACATCAAATTTTTGGAGTCAAGTGATCCTCCCACCTCAACCTCCTGAGTAGCTAGCACTGCAGGTACATGCCACCACTCAACTAATTAATTTTTTTTAGAAACAGGGTCTCACTATGTTGCCCAGTCTAGTCTTGAACTCCTGGGCTCAAGTGATTTTTCTGTCTCAGCCTCCCAAAGTGCTGAGATTACAGGTATGAGCCCCATGTGTCCAGTTTGTACACAATATTTCACAGTAGATTAAAGACAGCAAACTTGTCCCTAAAACTGAGGTGTACCAAGAATAAATCTCAAACTCATATTCCCATGATAGTTATCCAAAGATATTGTTAAACGAATGGCTTTTGTTTCCTTCTTTCAGAAGGGAATTCTCCTTGACAGTACTTTTACCCTGATAATACAGGGTGTCTGAAACTTGTTTCCACCAACTACCTTAAACTTTTATCTCTAAAAAACATCGTAAACAGCATTAGGAAGAATGGCAAAGGAAGACTTAAATAACTCTGCAGGTTGCCAAAAATACAGATTGAATGTTGTTCAGCACCTGGGAAATTTGTTGAGACCATATGGACTGTCAAAATTTTAGTGTACTAGAGAAGAAATCTCCCTGCAATGACAGTATTGAATTAAAAAAATTATTGTAAACAATGGCTCTAGGGGATTACTGTGGTCATTCAAAAAGCTGCAGGTTCTGCTGTTAACAGAGAAATTATCAACTAAATTATAAACTCTATTGTGGAACAGGCAACCAGAAACAGAACTGGAAAGAGTTCTTTAGGTAAATAAGATCAAAATCCTTTTACTTTAGCTCTTAGGCGTTTAGGCTTAGACATATATTATGACCTTGAATATAAAGGAGCAAAGTCAATGTAGTAAAAATTAAGCCCTTTTGATTTGCTTTCTGTTATTATTTGAAAGTGAGGTTACTGTCTGTTCAAAATGTCTATAATAGTAAAATAGACATAAATTACGAATGACCTAAAGTTATGAAAATATTTTAATGTATCTCAATAGCTTTTTAAAATTAGAATTTGTACACTGCAATTTGAATAATCATTTCTGAGATTCATCAACAAAATGTAAGCTCTATAAGTATTGCCTTTATATATTTCCTAGGTGAAACTGATACTCATTCTCTTTAGACTCAGATGAAACTTGCAAACTGATGCAGGAAATCTACCCACCAACCTATTTATGTTTCTCTCATTCCAGGTAATGCATGATGTTATGAAAAGATTGAAAAATAAACCTGCTTTTGTTACATTTCAGAGATTATAAAAATACTGTAAATAATATATATTGGATAAGTGAATCTTTCTCTGCTATCAAAGAAAAGTGATGAAAAATTTATAAAATGAAAGACAAGAATGAAAATGAAAGAGACCACATATATCATGTGTTAAAGGAGAGTTTGCAAAATACTTGACTGTTCCATCGAAAAAGAAATCCTAATTTTAGATTTAAAGCGGAAGCTACAGTGTAGGGTATGTGTTTATGTGTGTGTTTGTATTGTTAAAGTACTAGGTGTTCTATTTCTTTAAGTGAACTGGCCAGCATCGTCTCATCTTTCTCTATTCTCACTGCAAGGATTAATAGAAATTTTTGCTAAATGCTAAATATTCTTAAGAGAATCCACTACAGGATGGTGTTACCTATAAAGAGCTTAGCCTCAAACAATGAAGCATAAGAAGATTTTTCTAATTAACTGTCTTTTCCATGTATATGGTAAAATTTGTAATAATTGAATGAATGAATGAATGTATGTATGTATGTTCCAGCACATTTGCCAGTCAGAGTTAATCACTATTAACATTTTGTCTCACTTTATTCCAATCTCCCCAATGCCTAGTATACATATGATGATGCAGAACCCTTAAGACCATGCCCATGAAAAATCTTGGAAGACATGGGAAATTGCTCAGAAAAAAAAAAAAAAATACACGATACACAACTATGTGAACAAGTTCCAAAACAAGTTCTAACTTTGCAGATGATGAAGATATTAATATGAAATTCGTCACAGTTCTGGTCATCCTTGTTTGCTCATGCGTGCCTCTGGGTAACATCTACAACAGCTAGTTATAATTCCTCATTTATTTGGCCTTAGGATTTAGGTATCATATAGAGCTGATATTTTCTTTTAGAGTTCTTATTTAACCCTGACATTTATCATAATAAAATTAGCCCTGATATTTCTCCATTTATATCAAGATTGGTTCTTTGGGGTGATTTTCCATTCTGAACTGAAAAAATTATCAGACCAGTCTGGGGTTCTGTAAAATGTGTATTTACGGTTTTTCAGATCTGTAGGTAAAAAATCATAATGACTTGAGGACATTATTGTTATAGAATAGTGGATTTTCTGCAGAGAGGTTTCATCACAACACAAAGATTTGAAATTCATTGTGGGAAATACTTTGATGAGTCCAAAAGAGTAACTCACGGTGAATGCTGCTGTCTTGTCAAATGTCCTGGGATGGCACATCAGCTTAGGTTTCCTTTTGTAAATGTTGGTGATAATCAGCAAATTGCCTACAACAGCTGTTGAGTTCCTGCATTGTTTTCAGCTTTGTGATGGGAGAACTACATTATAACCATAGAATGGATACCTCTTGGTTTCAGGTGCCAAAGCCATAACTCATGACCCATAAAAAATACTGATTCTACATTAAAATGTAGAATTAATTAATGTGAAATAGAGGCTCAGAAAAATGAATATTTATTGTAAACCTAGGTATTTGAGGGAAAGTTTTATGGTTGAGGTAGAGACTGAACTGGGCCTGGAAGAAAGAACAGATTTGGAAAAGGCAGAAAGAAAAGCAAAGAAAATTTTACCAGACAGATGGACAGAGCAGGATGTGTTTAATTGTGGAGGATTTAATTCCCCAAGAAATTTGGATTTGGTGTTGTAATACTAGGATGTTAAATAGATATCAATTTATATGTTAATTCTGTTTGACTTATAGTGGTTGTTTGGTGGTGGCTGTTTTAAGACAGATTCTAAGCCTGGTCAAAGGCTAAAGGACCTGGATACTGAGATTAGTAATATCTGCCAAGGGGAAGGAGGGACAAGTTTGGCATAACTGCTACATAACTGTTTAGGATTCAGTAGAAAACACAGCAGTGAATTTTTTAAATAGCCAAGTCACCTTGAAATATAAAATCTTCAGCAAACATTTTGTATTTCAACTGTACAAAATGAAGACTTGAACAATATTTGTTAGTAGAAATATTGTTTAACATGACACAATGAAGTTCAAATCATTATTTCCTCAGTTGGTATAGGGAACTTAGTTTTGAAATGTTTTTTTTTCTGGGGAGTAATTGTTGTATACTTCTAAAATAAATCGAATTAATCAGGCAGGAAGAAAGTAATTTTTTTCCAAAATTTATTAATGCTAAGATTTCATTTTGTCTGTAAAAAAATGCTAAGTATTAAATATTATTTCAGCCTCTTTAGTAGAGTGATTGCTTGGGAAAGATATTCTTCAATTTTCCAAATAATTTTCTTACTGTAATTTCTAATTCTTCATTGTGGTCTTTCAAAACCTAGTTGATTTTTGTATATTGAAATTGTATCCTGTGTCATTGCTAAGCTCACTCATGAGTTCTAGTAGCTTTTTTCTTTTGGATCTTGGATCCTTTGGGATTTTGCACATAGACAATCATGTTTTCTTCAAATAGAGAACTGAGACAGTTTTATTGCCTGTTTTCCAATCTGTATGCCTTTTAGCTGTTTTTCTTGCCTTATTTCACTGCCTGCTACATCCAGTATCATGTTGAATGGAAGCAGCAGAAGTGGATATGCTTGTCTTTTTTAATTGTAGAGAAAAAGTGTTCAGTCTTTCCTCATTAAGATGTCAGCTATATCTCTACTCATTTTATGCTTACTTGTTCTATTGATCACTGAGAAAGGATTGTTGAAATCTTTAACTATAATTATGAATTATCTATTTTTTCCTTGCATTTTTGATAGTTTTTTCTTGAAGCATTATTGTAAGGTGTATTTCCATTTAGGATAGTTATGGCATTTTGTGAATTGATCCCTTTATTATAAAACCCTTATCTTCATCCCTGGTAATATTATTGTTCTAAAATTGACTTTGTCTGGCCAGGCATGGTATCTCACACCTGTAATCCCAGAACTTTGGGAGGCCAAGGTGGGTGGATCACTTGAGGTCAGGAGTTTGAGACCAACCTTACTAACATGATGAAACTACAGGCATGCTCCACCATGCACAGTTAATTTTTGTATTTTTTAGTAGAGATAGAGTTTCACCATTTTGGCCAGCTTGTCTTTCGCTGATTATTTTCTCAGCTGCCTCAATTATACTCATCAACTCTGCAAGGATATATTCATTTTGTTATCATATTTTTTATTTGTAACACATATCTGATTCAGTTTTGTAGTATTCAACTTTCTTCTGAAATTTCCCAATTGTTTATGAACATTGTCCACTTTTTGTCACTAAAGTCTTTACCATGTTAATCATATTACAAATCCTTTAATAACTGCAAGATTGAAATTATATCTGAGTCTGGTTTTGTTAATTGCTTTGTGTTTTGAAAAGATGTTTTCTTGCTTTATTGATCGTTGTGTATTTTGTCTGAATGTTGGACATTTTATGTAGAACAGGAGAGACTGAGAATAATATTATTTATGTTTGTAAATGTCCACCTTTTCTTTTGCTAGGTTTTAGAATCGAGATGTGAGGCAAATTCAGTCTAATCAGGAGTGGAGCTGGGTGTGCAATTTTGTTTTTGTTGCAATTTTGTTGCAATTGTGAGCCTCAGCGTGCCACAGGCTTGAAATTCCTTGTCCTTAGATTCGTGGTTGATTTGCTGGATAATTTTATCAATATCTGTTCCACCTTTGGCTCTAGGCTTTCCCTTCATGCCTGTGCCTCAGGCAGGGTCTCTTTCTAAGCTTTTTTCCCTCTCCCAGCCATAAACTGCTATTATATACTGCTCAGTGCTTGCTATCTTGGTTGTACCGTGTCGGGTGCAGGACATTTAGGCTTTGTTATACTAGTTCAGCCTCAATTACAGTAAAGTACTTATGTTTCTGAGGATGGGATATTTTCGGTGATTCTTTCACTCTCCCAGCTGTAGGAGAGCACTAATTGTTTGAGTTCAGGATGACTTCGTGCCTTTCCTGGAAGAACATAAGAATTTTTTCTATTCTCTTTCTCTAGCTGCAATAGATCTTGGCTTTTTGCCCAATAATAAGTGGGTTTGTTGAATCTTCCCTCAGTGGTGTAAGGCTTTTTTTGCCTAAGAAAGATGGA
This sequence comes from Cebus imitator, assembly GCF_001604975.1. NCBI lineage: Eukaryota > Metazoa > Chordata > Mammalia > Primates > Cebidae > Cebus > Cebus imitator. The sequence goes on along the minus strand of NW_016107382.1, from coordinate 3,812,118 downwards.
GAGAAGAATCCAGGTGGAGTTTTGTAATTTTGCTTGAGTGGATAATATTTTCCTCCCTCAGCTGTCTTTATAAGAAAGGCTTTCTTGCCTATAGTCCCAGCTGCTTGAGAGGCTCAGGTGGGAGGAATACCTGTGCTCAGGAGGTCAAGACTGCAGTGAACCATGATTGCGTGACTGCACACTAGCCTGGGCTACAGAGTAGTGAGACCATGTCTCAAAAAAAAAAAAAAAGGTTTCCTCCTAACTCTTTACTTGCCCCACACCTCTCTTTTTAGTAAGGTCCAAGGTTTCTATTCTCTCAAATTAGGGAACACTTGGCTTTTAGCAATTTGTTAAAAATTCTGGTTGTTTTCCTCTCATCATCTTATATATTGTCCAGCATATTCCCTAGATAAATAAGAACTTATACTCTTTATCTCCTGTCTTTCTTTAGATTTTGTATTTGTTGGTTGCCCTGAGATTGTAAATGTCTGGTGAAAGCTATGAATTTGTAGATTATTTTACTCTTTTTGTAGAAAGATTGAGAGCAGCACTCTTTCCAGATTTCTAAATTCAAAAGAGAAGTCTAAATTCCATTTATTTTGAATTATTATTATACAAGACAAATCTCTTGTTATCATTGATTTAATCATATCATATACAACATATTTATTTTTATATCATTTATAATATACAATATTATATACATGAAGTGATACTATATAAAATAAGTATATAATACATATAATTAGAGATACTTGAACATGCGTTATAAATATGGTAAGTTTTGGAATCACAATGGTTGAACTAATTGACACTCCCACCAACAGTGTAAAAGTGTTCCTATTTCTCCACATCCTCTCCAGCGTCTGTTGTCTCCAGATTTTTTAATGATCGCCATTCTAACTGGCGTGAGATAGTATCTCAATGTAGTTTTGATTTGCATTTCTCTGATGACCAGTGATGATGAGCATTTTTTCATGTTTGTTGGCCTCATGTATGTCTTCTTTTGTAAAGTATCTGTTCATATCCTTTGCCCACTTTAGAATAGGTTTGTTTTTTCCTTGTAAATCTGTTTTAGTTCTTCATAGATTCTGGATATCAGCCCTTTGTCAGATGGGTAAACTGCAAAAATTTTTTCCCATTCTGTTGGTTGCCAATGCACTCTAATGACTGTTTCTTTTGCTGTGCAGAAGCTGTGGAGTTTGATTAGATCCCATTTGTCTATTTTGGCTTTTGTTGCCAATGCTGTTGGTGTTTTGGTCATGAAGTCCTTGCTTACACCTGTGTCTTGAATGGTTTTGCCTAGATTTTCTTCTAGGGTTTTTATGGTGTTAGGTCTTATGTTTAAGTCTTTAATCCATCTGGAGCTAATTTTAGCGTAAGGTGTCAGGAAGGGGTCCAGTTTCTGCTTTCTGCACACGGCTAGCCAGTTTTCCCAACACCATCAGAGCTGGGTTTGAATCTTAGGCCTGCCATATTCTTGCTTTGTGACTTTGGAAGTATTTTTTTTTGGTCTGAATCTCCAGTTTTCTCACCAATGAAATGGAAAGAGAAGTACCTATACAGATAGTGCTCTTTAGGATAGTACAGAATATGTAACAGGTGCCTATTAGATTTTTTTTTTTGGTCAAGGATTACTTGGTTACAAAAATAAAAAACTTCTTGTTCAGCATTGAATAAAAGCAGTTTATTGCAACAACTAAACAATTAGACCTCTCCTAGAAGGGTGGGGAGCAGAGGTATTTCAGTTGTAATACATGGACTTTTAATTTTGTGCCCTGCCATTAATGTGACTTAACCACCAATTGGCTTAGTCACCATATTTCTTTAAATTTTAAGAGTGCACATCTGATTCATTCAGCTTAACCTAGCACTGGTTTCTTTTGGATTGTTGATTATCTCTGGGCTCATAGTTGTGGCTAGGGGAAGGAGGCAGGTGATATGGTTTAAACAAGGTTCTGGAGACTTTGGACAAATTTATCTCAAAGAAGCTATGAAGAGCTAGACAATGACTACTGTCTCCAGTTCAAGACTAATTATTTTTACTCTTTCATTTCAAATAATCTTTACTTAGGATGACACAGCAGATTATTTAACATCTATAAACATTATTAAATTAATTTTATAATTCAGCCTGAACTTCTCAAATTAACATGGATCCTTTTCTAAGTACATAATACCTACATTTGACACAAATATGGCCACTTTCTCCTAAACCAAGACATTTTTACTCCCAAAGTACATCCTATAATAATAGAAAGGAAGCCATCTTTGATTAATCTCCATGGACCAGGCTAACTCCTTGACTGTATGAATACCTCAGGTGGATGAGTAGACAGACTGTTGTGTTTGAATACCAGCTCAGCCATTGACTAGCTATAAGATTGTAAGTTACTTATCTTCTCAGCTTCTTCTTTTCTAAACCGAGAATAATAATAAAACTTGCCTCACAAGGTCATTGGGGGATTGACACATATGAAGTACTTAACACATTGCTCAATAAATTATAAATACATAATAAATAAATTTTTGTTTTTATGGTAGTAGCATGCCTCACCAGAGATTACCTTTGAGTTTTCCCTCATGAGAGGGGACAGAATGGTGGAAAAACCAAAGACAGTTCTTCTGCCCACCCCTTAACCCGTAAGTGTGGGTACGGTATGTTTGGGGGAGCGTATTTAGGGAAGATATCATTAGAGAGTAATCACCTTTGAGTCATAGAAGGCAGCCCCATTAAGAAGTCTCCCTAGTTGGAATGAGGTAGTCATCTGTCAAACTTTTTGACAAGCCACATTTTCTAAAGAAAAGAGATGCAATCACTTCTTTCATTTGTCATAAACTTGTGATTTTGAACAATTGTCTAGACTGCTGCATGGATCTCCTATAAGAAGAGAAAGGGGCAGTAGTTAGGGTCTTTGAAGGGTAATCATCTGATCCACTTCTAATCAAGCACTGTGAATGATGGCCATTACTCTGTGAGATGGCAGGGAGTGACTCCTAATGGAGCTGATAAGGCAAAACTGTAACCCTGGGGGCACAAGTGTAGGACATTCTTTGCCAACCTTAGCTCTCAAGAAGTAGGGTGGTTCTACACTGAAGAACTGAGGTGTCCTGCATGTTAATGGCTGGTGGCATTTCATTGTAGAGTGGGAAGCTTCATCTGTCAGGCTTTGGAGGACAAGTTTTCAACAATAATGCCATGTGCCAGATAGAAGCAATATGTTAATAGCTGACATCTATTGTGCATTTACTACATACCGCACCATTCTAATCCCTTTACATGAATCGACTCATTTAATTCTCATGACATATTTTTTAGATGAGGCAACTGAAGCCAAGAGAGGTAGTAAATTAGCCAATCAAAAAAGTGACAGAACCAGAATTCAAACCTAGGCAGTCTCTCTGGGGATGGTATGACTAGCCACTACACATACTGTGGACATACATGATTTTTCCAATAGGGAGGAGAAGGCAGACAAATCTGTTGCACTGAATGAATCTGCAGGAATGTAGGTGATTCAAAGGGAGAATGAGAGCTCCATGAGTAAGATTTCTTGCTTTTACATCAAATGTGACCAAACTGATAATATTATTATTGTAGTCTCTAAGTAATTTTCTGCATATGATTTTCCAATTAGATGTTAACCTCCTCAAGGTAATAGACTGTTGCTAATTTGTTTTGTACTCTATCTTCTCTTTATAAGTCTCTGAAGAGCATTTTCCTTATAGGAGATAATTGTCAAGGTTTCTGTGACAGAAAGATAAGACTAGGCCTAAAAATTAGATTTAGGTGAATTGAACGTGGGATAATACTTAAGAACCATGATCTTTTAGGTTTCCGGTGATTGAAGTCTTCAGTTTCACTATTGCTAATAAATCATTTGTAAAGGAAATTCTTAAACCATGGTTTACAAGTTACCCTCCTTAGAAGCACTTTAAGTGAGTAGTTTGAGTAGCACCCACTTAATCTCCTTTTGTGGGTAGAGGTGACTAAATGTAAGATGAAAGTGACTATTTGTCAATACAAATCTATTCAGAATATGGGTCAACAGGTGATAGAACATTAATTTCCATGTTCCTTGAGTTATTCTGCCTCTTGGGAACATATATGTTGATGTGGAGCGTGACACCAATGCCACCTGAAATAGTTCCTGCTAAAATTATAGGGAAAAAAGCTTATTATCCTTTTTCTGTGTACTGAAAGGTAATTCTTTAACTATCAATATATCCAGAGTACTGTAGTATTTTCTAAGCATTCTTAAAACAGTGACAGACCAAAAATCAAAGTATGATCATTTTCCCCAAGAGATAACAGAAATAAAAAATGAATACTTTTTCCTCAGTGTTAAACTCTTTTTAAAAAAAAGTTATGAAAGAATGATGGTATCTTACTATAGAGTCTTAGAGAAAGCAGCAAATGTCACTATGCTGCAAAAGAGAAATTGTCACTTTTAATAGTACTTTATTTTCTCATTATAAAAATTTTACATTATTATTTAAAAATATAAATTGTTCATATTTGTATATAAGTGAAAAAATAAAACTACTTGCAACCTCACTATGCAACAGTAACCTCTGTGAATATATATTTATCTAGGTTTAAATGTAGATCTACATTAATATCTACATACCTTTCCCATCTAGCTCTCTCTATAGATCACAAAAGTGACATCACACAGGACATATTTTGTTATGTGTCTTCTACATAGGCTCTAAAGTAAAACATTCTCCACTGTGGCAGAAATGGCTGGTTGAGTTACAAAGATGAGAGCTTCCCTTCCACAGTGTAGAGCTGTTGCTGGGAAGCAGTTGCCTAGCCAGGAACTACATTTCCCAGCCCCTGGGCAGCTATGTGGGGGATGTTACTGCTTTTGGTAAAGTGTAATAGGAACTGAAGCGATGTGCCACTTCTGGGCCGAGAAGATTAAGTATGTGCTTAACTATGTGCTTCCTGCATACTTTCATTCATTTCATTCATTTCCAATTTAACTCGGATTCTACTCTTGTACTTTTCCATTGTCATCATGACATCTGGGTAACCCGCTGGTCCCAGGAAGAGAATAAAAGACACATGGAACAGAGCCACCCAGCCTCCCCATCAAGTGAAGCTGCATACTGGAGCAGAGCTACCCCGACTGACACAGAAACTTGTGATTAAGATATAAATGATTATTGTTGTCTTGCCTTCAGTGTGCAAGCTGATGTACCCAAAGTACATGTAATTAAGTATGGCAAGAGAGATGTATCTCAGAAAGAATTATGTCTGCTTTATTTCTCTTAACATGATGTTCTTTAGGCATGTCCATATTGTCAAAAATGGCAGGAATTCCTTCTTTTTAAAGGCTGAATGATATTCCATTTTCTTTACTCATTCATACATTGATGAACACTTCAATTGTTTTCATGTCTTGGCTATTGCAAATAATGCTATAATCCACAAAGAAGGGCAGATACCTTTACAAGGTTGTGATCTTATTTTTTTTTAAGTAGGGTGAGTATTGATCCAGAACAGAAAGAAAAATATTCCATGATCTCACTTATATGTGGACTCTAAAGAGAAAGAAACTAAATACATAGAAACAGAGAGTAGAATGGTAGTTACCAGGGGCAGGGAGTGGAGGAAATAGGAAATTGTAGGTAAAAACCTGCAATTATAAAGAATGAATAAATCTAGAAATCTAATATGTAGCATGAAGACTGTAGTTAACAATACTGTACTACACATTGGAAATTTGTCAGAGGGTACTCTTACCACCAGAGAAAGAAAAAAAAGTATATGAGATGATGTATATGCTAATTGGCTTGACTGTAGTAATCACTTTACTGTATATGCCAAGACATCGTGTTGTACACCTTAAATATATAAAATAAAAATCGTGCATTTTTTTTTTTTTTTACAAAGAAGCTTTATTATAATCAAATACATGGAAAGCCTCTAAAGTTTATGAGAAAATGGTATTGGAAAAACAAATCTAGCCTAGACTAAAATGGACTGACACTTCATGAGATGTAAAATAACCACTTAAGATTCCATAGGTAGAAAAAAGGCTAAGAAAGCTACTCAGGATTCAAGAGTGGTGAGTTCTCTACTGCTGTTTTCAGAAGTGACCAAGGAAGGGAATGTAAAAGGAAGGATCTTCATCTGTACCCATGGAGGGCTTTGTCAACACCTTGAAAAACAAGGCCCTAGGCAAGAGACTCCCAGGGTTGAGATCTTGGGTCAAATCAAAGAACATATTTTTCCCCCAGAATAAAATGGCAACACATTGACAATGGGCTTTCAGAATTGCTAAGGTCCAATGAGCAATTGCCACGTGCCTCTCATTCTTTGCTTTTTCAAGTGGGAATGTTTATTGTAGGTATCTTGTCCCAGTTCCACGGTTGCATCTTGACTGCAATCAGGAACAAAACCTTATCTGTTTAGATCATGGATCTCTGGATAACATAGGAAGCACAACAGGATTTTATGTAGGCCATGAGATCTTGAACTCTGAACCTAAGGTTATCAATGGATGAGACATTTTTGGAGGCTTGAGATGGGGGTGAGTATATTTTGCACAGGAAAAGAATATGAATATTTATAAAAAATAGAGAGAACTGTGATATATTAGATGTTTGCTTAGAAATATTTACTTACTTTCTTCACCCTGACCCTTCTCTTCATTTCAGCCTGGCCACATGACTTGTCCCTGGACATATGACTTGCTTTGGCAAATGGTACATTGCCAGTCTTGGTGCAAGCAAAGACTTGAAATAAGCTGGAATTATAAGTCTTACTTTTTGTGCTTCTGCCTTTGTTATGAGATGTACAAACCCCAGGCAATCCACTGGTCTCAGAGGAAAGATAAAGGATACCTAGAGAAAAACCACCCCAGTGACTGCCACTGGAAACAAAGCTGCACAGATCACCCAGAAAATTGTGAAAGAAACACGTCTTTTGTATTCACATGAGTTCGAAGCTCTTCTGTGACATACCTGTGTAGTTTTGTGCTCCATCTATTTCATGTTTCTGGTAAAATGTCACCTTCTTACTGACTGACTCATACTATTTAAAATGACAACTTTCACTCCAGGCCAACACATTCTATCCCTCTTCTCTGCTGTATTTTTCTCCACAGCACTTACCATGTTCTAATATACTATATAGCTTATTCATTTTGGGGTTTATGGTCTGTCTTCGCCATCTAGAATATAAATTCCATTTGGTTAGAAATTCATGTCTATTTTCTTTATTGCTGTATCCTCAACAACTAGAACATTGCCTGGCACATAGTAGGTGCTCAATTTTTGCTAAATGAATAGACTAATCAATGTAAACATGGAAAAAATTACCAAAAAGAAGTATAGAAAATATCAATAATGGATATCTCCAGTTTCTATGAATATGGGTGATTTTCACTTTATATTTTCTATAGTTCCTAAATAATTTACAACATATATAACTTGTTTAATGAAAACAAAATAACTTTTAAAAATTATTTTATGTAGGTATAGAAATGTCAGAGTTTTTTCTGTTTTTTGTTTTTGTATTTGCTTTTTTAAAATATTTTGGTTTTTTTTGAGATGGAGTTTTTTGCTATTGTTGCCCAGGCTGGAGTGCAATGGCATGAGCTCGGCTCACCACAACCTCTGCCTCCTGGGTTTAAGCAATTCTCCTGCCTCAGCCTCCCAAGTAGCTGGGATTACAGGCATGTGTCACCACATCTGACTAATTTTGTATTTTTAATAGAGATGGGGTTTCTCCATGTTGGTCAGGCTGGTCTCGAACTCCTGAGCTCAGGTGATCCACCTGCCTCGGCCTCTCAAAGTGCTGGGATTACAGGTAGGAACCACTGCACGCAGCCTTCTGTTTATTTTAATATTATTGGGATTGTCCATTTATCAGTAGGCAGAATTTTTATCCTAGCATATGTTGTGGCATAAGGATCTGTGGGCAGGGGAGGGTCAAAACAGAAGATAAGTGGGCCAAGGAGAGGAATTTGAGAAGCTGAAAGTTGAGAATGGAGACCGGGTATGGGAATCACATCCTAGAAATCAGTTCCATATGTCTCTGCACAAATCTGGGCAAATTTTATTTTTCATCCTCCTCTGTCTCAAGCTAAAGTGCTGCCAAGAACTCCCATTTCTCATTATTTTTGAGCTTCAAGATGAGTTCAAGCTCTACTACTTCTTTAGACATTTTAATGAGTTATTTTATTGCACCTATAGATTTATGATAAAGCCACATTAAGGAATCTAATAAATAAGCCCCTAGTTAAAAAAATGTTGCTGTCCTATTTCATAGGATACTGGTCAGGATACTGATAGGGCAGCAGTAACAATTGTAGCCACAATACTGGCAGGATATCTGGTATTTGGCAAATTATTAAGCTCCAGTTAGAAGAGCTGGGATCATTTCAGGAGTTGCTTCTCCTAGACCGAATGATAGCTTTAAGTCTGAGATGACCATCACAAGTTGTAGCAGGACTATGGATGAAAGTAGCAGAGGTGTACCTTAGATAGTGTGTTTGGTTCCAGACCACTGCAGTAAAGAGAATACTGCGATAAAGTGAGTCACATGATTTTTTTTTTGTTTTCCAGTGCATATAAAACTTATTTACTCTGCTGTATTTTATTATTGAGCAGCATTATGTATTCAAAAACAGTGGACATACATTAATTTAAAAATACTTTATTGCTATAAATGCTAATGATCATCTGAGCCTTCAGAAAGGCACAATGTTTTTGCTGGTGGAAGGTCTTGCCTCAATTTTGATGGCTGCTAACTGATCAGGGTGATGGTTGCTGAAGGATGGGGTGACTGTTGCAATTTCTTAAAATAAGACAATGAAGTTTGCGCATTGATTGACTCTCTCTTTCATGAAATATTTCTCTGCAGTATGTATTGCTGTTTGACAGCATTTTACCCACAGTAGAACTTCTTTCAAAATTGGAATGAATTCTCTCAAGACCCACTGCTGCTTTATCAACTACGTTTACGTAATATTTTAAATCTTGTCTCTTCAGCAATGTTTACCACATCCTTTCCAGGAGTAGATTCCATCTCAAGAAGGCACTTTCTTTGCTCACTCACAAAAATCCACTCCTTATCTGTTCAAGTTTTATCGTGAGATTGCAGCAATTCAGTCACATCTTCAGGCTCCACTTCTAATTCGAGTTATCTTGCTATTTATACCACATCTGCAATGCCTTCTTCCACTGAAGTCTTGAAGCCCTCAAAATCATCCATGACCGTTGGAGTCAACTTGTTTGAGATTCTGGTAAATGTTCATATTTTGTCTCCTCCTATGAATCATGAATTTTCTTAGTGTCACCTAGCCTTCAGATAAATTCTTTCCAGAAGGTTTTCAATTTACTCTTCTTAGCTGTATCAGGGGAATCATTGTCTATAGTAGCTATATACTTATGAAATGTATTTACTAAATAATAAGAGTTGAAAGTCCAAACTACTCCTTGACCCATAGGCTGAAGATGGATGTTGTGTTAGCAGGCATGGGAGCAATATTAATCTCCTTGTACATCTCTATCAGAGCTCTTGGGTGACCAGGTGCCTTGTCAGTGAGCAGTAATATTTTGAAATAAATGCTTTTTTTTTCCTGAGCACCAGTCTCAACAATGGCCTTAATCAATTCAGTGAACCATGCTGTAAACAGATATGATGTCATCCAGACTTTATTGTTCCATTTATAGAGCATAGGCAGAATAGATTAGGCATAATTCTTAAGGGCCCTGGGATTTTCAGAATGATCAATGAATATTGGCTTCAACTTCAAATCACCAGCTGTATTCTCCCTTAATAAGAAAGTCAGCTTGTCCTTTGAAACTTTAAAGCTAGACTTTGACTTCCTCTCTCTAACTGTGAAAGTCCTAGGTGGCATCTTCTTCCAATATAAGTCTGTATTGTCTACAATGAAAACTTGTTGTGTAGCGTAGCCACATTTATCAGTTAATCTCGGTAGGTCTTGGGATATCTTGCTGCAGCTTCTCCATCAGCACTTGCTGCCTCATCTTGCACTTTTATGTTATGGAGACAGCTTCTTTCCTTAAGCCTCATGAACCATCCTCTGCTAGTTTCAAACCTTTTGTCTGCAGCTTCCTTACCTCTCTTAGACTTCATAGAATTGAAGAGCATTAGGGCCTTGATCTGGATTAGGATTTGGCTTAAGGGACTATTATGGCTGGTTTGATCTATTTAGACCACTGAAAGTTTCTCTATATCAGCAGTAAGGCTGTTTCATTTTCTTATCATTTGGATATTCACTGGAATAACACTTTTAATGTCCTTGCATTCATCACTTGGCTCACCGTCTGGTAGAAGAGGCCTAGGTTTCAGCATATCTCGGCTTTTTACATGCCTTCCTTACTATGCTTAATCATTTCTAGCTTTTGATTTAAAGTGGGAGACATGTAACTCTTCCTTTTACTTGAACACTTAGAAGCCACTGTAGAGATATTAATTGGCCAAATTTCAATATTGTTGTGTCTCGGGGAATAGGAAGGCCCAAGCAGAGAAAAAGACATGGAGAGGAAGAGAGACTAGGAAATGGCTGGCTGGTGGAGCAGTCAAAATGCACACATTTCTCAATTAAGTTTGCCATCTGATATGGGTACAGTTTATTTATTAAAACAATTATAACAGCAATATCAAAGGTCATTAATCATAGATCACCCTAACAGATATAATAACAATGACATTTTTGAAATATCACAAGAACTACCAAATGTGACACAGAGACACCATATGAGCACATGCTATTGGAAGAATGGCACCAATAGATGAGATTTGCTCGACACAGAGTTGCCACAAACCTTCAATTTGTAAAAATATGCAATATCTTAGACGTGCAATTAAGCAAAGCACAATAAAACAAAGTATGGCTGTATAGCACAGGGGTTAAGGACATGGGAATTTGGAGTACAGTACAATGGAATTTGATTTATATTTCAGCTCCGTCAATTACTAGCAGTATTGCTTCAGCAAGTAACCAACTTTTCTGAGCCTCACTTTTATCGCACGCAATTGGGAAAAATACAGTTGAAAAAGATACCATTTGTAAAATGCTCGGTATTTAATCACTAGTAAGCACTTAATAAATTCTAGTTGCTATTACTACTATTGCTACTCCTATGACTATAATTTTCTTAACTAATACCTGCTTAGTTTGCCAGAAGGCGGGCTGCTAAGCTGGCCTTTCACAAAATGAAGAGAGGAAGAACTTGTGAGAAATCTTTAAAAAATGTTTAAATTTAAAATTGTATGGGTACCTAGTAGGTATATACATTTATAAGGTACATAAGATATATTGATACAGGTATATAGTGTGTAATAATTACATCAGGGTAAGTGGAAGATCCGTCACCTCAAGTATTTGTCATTTCTTTTGTGTTACAAACATTTCAATTATACTCTTTCAATTATTTTAAAATTTATAATAAATTATTGTTAACTGTTGTGTTATCAAAAACTAGATCTTATGAATTCTAACTATATTATTGTACCCATTAACTATCCCCACTTTACTCCTCTTCTCCACTACCTTTCTTAGTGTCTGGCAGCCATCATTCTATTCTCTCTTTCCATGAGTTCAATTTTTGTTATAACTTTTAGCTCCCTCAAATGAGTGAGAACATGCAAGGTTTGTCTTTTCTTGTTTAGCTTATTTCACTTAACATAATGTCCTCTAGTTCTATCCATGTTGATGAGAATTACAGGATCTCATTCTTTTTGAATGGCTGAATAGTACTCCATTGTGTATATATACCACATTTTCTTTATCCATTCATTTGTTGTGAACACTTAGGCTACTTCCAAATCTTGGCTATTGTGAATATTGCAGCAATAAACATGGGAGTGCAATCTTTTTATTATATGATGTCCTTTCTTTGGGGTATATAACAAGTACTGGAATGGCTGGATCATGTGGTAGTTCTGTTTTTAGTGTTTTTTGAGAAACCTCCATACTCTTTCTATGATGGTTGTACTAATTGACATCCCTGCAAACTATGTATGGGGGTTCCCCTTTCCCACATCCTCACCAGCATTTGTTATTACTTGTCTTTTTGATAGAAGCCATTTTAATTGGGTTGATACGATATATCTCATTGTAGTTTTGATTTGCATTTCTCTGATGATTAATGATGTTAGGCAGCTTTTCACATACTTGTTTGCCAGTTGTATTTATTCTTTTCAGAAATGTCCATTCAGATCATTTGTCCATTTTTAAATCAGTTTTTTAATTTGCCTATAGAATTATTTGAGCTCCTTATATATTCTGGTTATTAATCCCTTGTCATATGAATAATTTGAAAATATTTTCTCCCATTCCGTGGGTTGTTCCTTCACTTGGTTGTTTCCTTTGCTGTGAAGAAGTTCTTTAACTTGGTGTGATCCCATTTGTCCATTTTTGGTTTGGTTGCCTGTGTTTGTGGGGCATTACTCAAATCTTTGCTGAGATCAAGGTACTGCAGAGTTTCTCTAATGTTTTCTTTTAGTAGTTTCATAGGTTGAGGTCTTAGATTTAAGTCTTTAATTCCTTTTGATTTGATTTTTATATATGGCAAGAGAGAATTAGCTCATTTCATTCTCCTGCATATGAATATTCAGTTTTCCCTGTACTACTTATTGGAGACACTGTTCTTTCCTCAGTATGTATTCTTTGCACCTTTGTCAAAAATGAGTTCACCATACAGGTATGAATTTATTTCTGTGTTTTCTATTCTGTTTCATTGATCAGTGTGTCTGTGTTTATGCCAGGACCATGCTGTTTTGATTAATATAGCTCTGTAGTATAATTTGAAGTCAGGTAATGTGATTCCTCAAGTTTTGTTCTTTTGTTCACAATGGCTTTGGCTATTTTGGGTCTTTTGTGATTCTATATAAATTTTATAATTCTTTTTCTTATTTCTGTGAAGAATGTCACTGGTATTTTGATAAAGGTTGCAGTGAATCTGTAGATTGCTTTGGGTACTATGAAGATTTTAACAATACTGATTGTTCCAATTCATGAACATGGAATCTGTTTCCATTTTATTGTGTCCTTTACAATTTCTTGCATCAATGTTTTGTAGCTTTCATTGTAAACTTATTTCACTTCTTTAAGTTTATTTCAAAGCTTTTTTAAAATTTGTAGCTATTATAAATGAGATTGCTTTCTTGATTTTTTTTTCAAATTGTTTGCTGTTGGCATATAAAAATGCTATTGATTTTTGTATGTTAATTTTGTATCCTGGAGAAATACATTTAAAAAATTATCCCAAGATTCTCAACTTTGCACTAAGTGGTGGCTGATGTATTGTCTTTTTGAAATTTGACAGCAGAGTATTGCTATATAGCTTCCACAGTGTCGTAAAATCTGGTACATCTTGACCTTAAGTGATGCTACACTACCTCAAGCTGTTGTTCCTTGAGTGTTCTAGCAATCAGTACCTATCCTGAATAACAGCTGTGTTGATCAAATCTCTCTCTCCCCCACCCACCGCTCTCTTTTTAGAGACAGGGTCTCACTATGTAGCTCATGAACTCATGGGCTCAAGAGATCCTCCTGTCTCAAACTTCTGAGTAGCTGGGACCATATTTTTTATGGGGAAGAAAAGAACTTCAATCTAATATTGCATGTTCTCATTCATATGTGGAAGCTAAAAAAATGAATCTCGTGAAGATAGAGAGTAGAGTGGTTGTTATGAGAGGCTGGGAAGGGAGGAGAGAATGAAAAAAAAGAATATAAATTCTGAAGTATAAATACTGAAGTATACACTTAAAAATAGTAAAGATGATAATTTTATATGTATATTTTTTCCTCGATTTTTTTAAGAGTAGAGCACCACCAGGATGGAGGATTACAGCAATTTCCCCTGATAAATATGTAAGACATAAAATTCAGTGGATGGACAACAGAGAGTTATGAAACACTCCCCTTGACTGTGAAAAACAGTACCGGGAAAAGCTAATTCATTCACATTACACATTTGCTTTTTAATCAGGATTTCCTCAAATTAAACGTACATTGATGGGTAAACATCTCATGTGATGTTGAAACAGCTGTCAACCTCTTAAGGAACCAACCCCCCACCCTCTGTGGTAGGCCTTTGCTGCCCTGCTGGTCTTTTTTTGTATTTGAGTCTAGCCTCATTACATTAATAGCTCAAAACCTTCTCAGGCGTGTTAAAAATAGATTGTAAGAGAATTGAATGCAGTGTTTCCCTCCTCCCTCCCACTCTTTTTCTCAACTGTAATATAATGGCACTCCTCAGAAACAGTCCACGGAAATCAAGATTTTCTCAGTGGCTTGTGTGGGAAGTGCAGACTATTGTGTGCAAGTGTCGCAGCCTACTGCTTGGCAGGAAGTCGTTTTTTGGAAAAGTTAACTGAACAAACACCTTCCATTGTCTACAGAGGTTGAAAGTCCAATGAAATTTCCTTATTTCTATCTCTAAACCAATTTGGTGGCTGTGATTACATTTAACCCTTTGTTTCTAAGGTCTCACTTTTATGGAAGTCTCTTTCCCTCAGTGATTCTTAACTTCTTCTGATTTCTCAGACTCTTTTGAGAGTTTGGTGGGACAATAAACTCATGTATTCCTTTTTCGGGGGATGCACGGTTCTTCCCCCACTCTCATCCTGTCTCCCGTGTCAAACTGCAGCAGGTCTAAGTAATTAATTATCAAGGGAAAAACTCTAAAGAAGAGAAGGTGGGAATCCAATGCATTTCTCATTACTTTTTTTGCAAATTAAATTTTTTTAAATGGCTGAACTTTGCTGTGAACTATTTTAAAAGTTGTTAATCACTTTTGTAGTCTCATTTGTCAAAGTGATAATAATCCATAGGCTTAGTTTTCCTGCACTGTAATACAACTGAAAAAAATTAACATTATAAATGAATATACAAAAGAATTAGACCAGGAGGGCAAAGAAAGAACAGGCTACATTAAATTTGGTGATGACTGCTTTCATACTACTCTAAATATTTCACATTGTTTCAAATGAGAACTGTGAAAAAAAAGTCTTTGCTTTTTTTTTTTTAAATGTTTTGATTTAATTTAAGATTCTAAGATTTAGGTATTCCACAACAGAATTTGGTGATTCATAAGATAGTGAGTTTGCTGTCATTGGGAATATTCAGTAAAAGCATACCTAGGTTATGTGCCAGGGATATCAAAGAAGGCCTTTTTGTTCTGTGGCCACATAATTTCTATCAGGCCTTTGCATTAGAAATTCTACAAGTATAAAAAGAATTTAGTTGTTCTATAGGAAAAAAAAACTTTTGAGATGTATTTTTTTAAATATTTTCCTATGCATATGCCCAAGACAATGGTTTTAATTAGTGCTGAGATAGAGTTCCAACTCTCCAGCATCATTTATTTTCCGTATGGGCTTGGAAATCTATGATGCTATTACATGAAAACTACAACCTTTTCCCCAGTGTCTTGAAAGTATTCAAAGTGTCCTACTCACTGGGACTTGATTTGGGAAGAGTGAAACTACTGTGCTATCTTCAAGGAAAGAATCCATTTGAATGAACTCCTTTTATCAAGTACCTCCATTTTTGTCCCAATTATTTTGATTAACTATAATTTGAGAGTGTAGATATAAAAGTATTCTTTTCTCATCTAATCTGTTGTTATTTATGTTGAATGTATGGGTTTTGAATTGCCAGGTCAAGAAAATGTGATGGCATTTAGCATCTATGGTTGTTTTCCAAGTGGATTTTTCATAACAAAGCCTTTGCACAATCTGAAATCCATTATCTGAACCTTTCCTATAGCCCTAAATTTGGTATATATATTACTGAGCTTAGGTTGCCATAACAAAATTCCATAGACTGAGTGGCTTAAACAAAAGAAATTTATTTTCTCATGATTCTGGATGCTGAAAGCTCTCTACAGGTGCCAACATGGTTCAGTTTTAATGAGGGCTGTCTTCCTGGTTTGCTTCCTGCCTTCTTGCTATGAGCTCACATGTCCTATTCCTAGAGAAACCTCTCTCTCTCTCTCTTTCTTTTTATAAGACCAGCAATCCTATCAGATTAGGAACCCATCTTTATTATCTCACTTAACTTTAATTATCTCCTAAAATCCCTATTTCTAAATACAATCACATTGGGAATTAAAGCTTCAACATATGAATTTTGGGGAGGTCACAACTCAGTCACAGCAATATCACATATGTTGATATGGCTTGTCTGTGTCCCCACCCAATTCTCATCTTGAACTGTACTCTCATAATTCCCATGTGTTGTGGGAGGGACCCAGTGGGAGATAATTTGAATCACGGGGGCAGTTTCCCCCATAATGTTCTCATGGTAGTGAATGAGTCTCACAAGATCTGATGGTTTTATCAGCATTTCTGCTTTTGCTTCTTCCTCATTTCCTCTTGCCGCTGCCATGTAAGAAGTCCCTTTCACCTCCTGCCATGATTCTGAGGCCTCCACAGCCATGTGGGACTGTAAGTCCAATTAAACTTCTTTTTCTCCCCAATCCCAGGTATATCTTTATCAGCAGTGTGAAAATGTACTAATACAGTAAATTGGTACCAGTAGAGTGGGGTGTTGCTGAAAATGTGCCTGAATATGTGGAAGTGACTTTGGAACTGGGTAACAGTAGAGGTTGGAACAGTTTGGAGGTCTCAGAAGACAGGGAAATGTGGGAAAGTTTAGAACTTTGACCAAAAGCCTCATAGTGATATGGACAATAAGGTCCAGGCTGAGATGGTCTCAGATGGAGATGAGGTACTTGTTGGTAACTAGAGCAAAGGTGACTTTTGTTATGTTTTAGCAAAGAGACTTTTTCCCCCTGCCCTAGAGATGTGTGAAACTTTGAACTTGAGAGAGATGATTTAGGGTATCTGGCAGAAGAAATTTCTAAGCAGTAAAACATTCAAGAGGTGACTTGGGTGCTGTTCAAGGCATTCAGTTTCATAAGGGAAGCAGAGCATAAAAGTTTGGAAAATTTGCAGCCTGACAATGTGATAGAAAAGAAAATCCCATTTTCTGAGAAGAAATCCAAGCCAGCTGCAGAAATTTCCATAAATAACAAGGAGTGGAATGTTAATCTACAAGACATCTCAAGGGCATGTAAGAGACCATTGTGGCAGTCCCTCCAATCTCAGGCCCAGAGGCCTAGGAGAAAACGGTTTTGTGGCCAGGGTCCCCATACTATGTGCAACCTAGAGACTTGGCCTGCATTCCAGCCATTCCAGCTGTGGCTGAAAGGGGCCAATGTAGAGCTCGGGCCACAGCTTCAGAGGGTGTAAGCCCCAAATCTTGGCAGCTTCCACATAGTGTTGAGCCTGTGAATCCACAGAGGTCAAAAATTGGGGTTTGGGAAGCTCTGCATAGATTTCAGATGTATCGAAATGCCTAATGCCCAGGCAGAAGTTTGCTGCAGGGCAGGGCTCTCATGGATAACCTCTGTTAGGGCAGTGTGGAAGGGAAATGTGGGGTTGGAGCCCCCACACAGTCCCTACTTGGGCACTGCCTGGTAGAGCTGTGAGAATAGGGCCACTGTCTTCCAGATCCCAGAATGGTAGATCCACTGACAGCTTGCACCGTTCACCTGGGAAAGCTGCAGACACTCAATGTCAGTCCAGAAAAGCAGCTGGGAGGGAGGCTGTACCCTGCAATACTACAGGGTTGGAGCTGCCAAAGACTATGGGAACCCACCTCTTACATCAGTGTTACCTGGATGTGAGACCTGGAGTCAAAGGAGATAATTTTGGAGCTTTAAAATTTGACTGCCCTGCTGGATTTCAGACTTGCATGGGCCCTGTAACTGTTTTTTTGGCCAATTTCTTCTATTTGGAATGGCTGTATTTACCCAATGCCTGTACCCACATTGTATTTAGGAAGTAACTAGCTTGCTTTTGATTTTATAGGCTCATAGGTGGAAGGAACTTGCCTTGCCTCAAATGAGACTTTGGACTGTGGACTTTTGGGTTAATGTTGAAATGAGTTAAGACTTTGGGGGACTGTTGGGAAGACATGATTGATTTTGAAATGTGAGAGCATGAGATTTGGAGGGGCAGAATGATATGGTTTGGCTGGATCCCGACCCAAATCTCATCTTGAATTGTACTCCCATAATTCCCACATTTGTGGGAGGGACCTGCTTGAAGATAATTGAATCATAGGGGCAGTTCTCCCGTACTGTTCTCATGGTAGTGAATAAGTCTCACGATATCTGATGGTTTTATCAGTGGTTTCTGCTTTTGCGTCTTCCTCATTTTCTCTTGCCACCTCCATGTAAGAAGTGCCTTTTGCCTCCAGCCATGATTCTGTGGCCTCCCCAGCCACATGGAACTGTAAGTCTAATTAAACTTCTTTTTCTTCCCAGTCTCAGGTATTTCTTTATCAGCAGCATGAAGATGGACTAATACAAATGTCTATTCTAGACCTTCTTCAGAAGAGTTTTGGACACCTGTCAATGAAAGAATGAGAAAGAATTTCATTATAATAAGATATCACCTATAATATGTTCTTGTGACACAGGCTATGTATGAAGACATCAAATATCCAATATAATTGAGACAGTTAAATATATGCAGATGAAATACAACACACAGAGAGAAGGAATTAAATCAACAAGTGATTTTTAACTAATTTAAGTAAAGTGAACAGCCAGACGTAATGAAAGATACATCTTTCTTCCCCTACAACAAACAAAACCAAAAAAGTATTCACCCTGCCCTCAAAGGTTTTGAATTTATTTGGGGGAGACTAAAAACTATACAAACAAATTGTATATTAAAAAGGGAAGCCCAGTTTGTGTTAAGCATTGAGCAATCAGATTAGACAAGAAGTATAGTGTTCAGAGTATCATGGTGCAGTGAGAAGGTCAGGGAAGATTCTGATCTTAGAGGATGTAGGATGTAGAATAAGCTGGGTAGTGATGAAAGTTGAGGATTTGAGGGGATCAGAGAGGGCTTTTTGGAATGGGCTCTTGGCTAAGCAGTGAGGGAAAAGAGACTGGTATGAGGGAGCAGGCAAAACAAGCCAGGAAAGAGTGCAAACAGTGTGGGGAGGAAACCACAGTCAGGGACTGTAGCTGGAGGGGGAAGGTCACACATGGAGGGAGAAAGAAGTGGAGTATTTTGTCAGAGTTCTTATCCCTGAGGGCCTTGTGGGCCATGTTTTACCCTGTAGACCAGAGGTTTCAAACCACGGGACCTTTTCTCAAATGAAAATCTTATGTGAAAGCTTAACATACATGCCCAATAAGGGCAAAGCTTCTCTAGTTAGGGCCAGAGTGGGGGTTAGAGTCTTGCCTCTTCCTGCCCACTTCTGTCTGTTGCCATCCCTATAGCTACCCTGGTAGCTCAGACTGGCATATTCGGTCACTTGGATTATAGCAACAGCCTCCTACTTCCAGTCTCGTCACATTTCATCTGCCCTCCACACTGTATCAGAGAGCTTTCTAAAAGGTAGTTCTGGTTTTGTTGTTCCTGTTTGAATCCCTCCTGTGGCTCTGAACTGCCTATGAGGACAAACCCAAAATTCCTAGACCCTACCTGCTGCTTCTCTTTCCATTCTTGCACCACGCTTGCATTCAACTTTATGTTCCATCCATCCTGAAGGGCTTACAATTTGTCTTGCTGAGCCCTTGGCTTTGTTGCTGTCACTGCCTGGCAAGGCCTCCATGCCTACCTCCCTTTAAGCCTCTGCTCAATCACCTTCTCCAGAAGGTCTTTCCTGACTTCCTTTGCCTGCCATGTGGATCTGGCCATAGTTTTGTTTTAACTGTATCCCTGAGTACAGATCCTTTTTTAAAATTTTTGCATTTTGCCTAGTTTTTTTTTTTTCTTCTTTTTTTTTAGTACACACACAGATTTGTTGCAAAGAGTATTGCATGATCTTGAGATTTGGAGTAGGATTGGACCTGCCACCCAGGTAGTGAATAGTACCTAATAGGTAGGTTTTCAGCCCTACTATTGTAACTCTGTGTGGGGACAGATATGCAATGTTAAGAAAGTCAAATTGACAGGATTCTGTCAGGGAATGGATATGGGTGAGGGAAGGATTTGGAGGGTTCTGGGAAGACTCCCAGGCTTCTCTCTGGATTGACATGCTGCACTGTCAGAGAGAACACCAGAGAAGAAGAGTTTGGAGAGGGAGAGACAATGACTTTTGCTTTGTTAAGGTGAAGTTTGGGTTGTCTGTGGGAATCCAGGTTGAGTTGAGCAATAGATTGTCAGATTGATGAGCTTGGAGCATAGGAAAAATATCTGAAGGTGTGCATTTGGCAATCAACAAGCAGGTGGTAGGTAAATGTGTTGGTATAAATAAGATGATTCCAGGTGAGACTTAACGTGAGAAGGGAAGGGAGATGTGGATGAAGTGGTTAAAGAAGGTGGAGTGGAAGTAGACATCAGTAATAATCCCCATTTCATTTTCTTCATCATTTTGGTCCCTGGGGCCACAGGGTTAACAGTGCAACTTTACAAAGCCCTGCAAACAGAAAAGCTATGTGCATTATTCAGGCCTGGGCTACTCCAAGGCTCAAGGAGGTGGCCAATCTTATCAATGGCCAGATGATTCATCCTGACTACTGCAATGGGGAAATCTCTCTAATCTCATTGTATATTATTGCATATAATACCAGTACAATTATCATTCAATATTTATAAAATATATAGTAATATTAAAATAGGGCTTTGAGTTTTGGGAAATTTCTGATTATTACAAGTTGATTCTTTAGGTAAGTTAGACACTATTGAAGTAGGGTCTAATTCTCTGAATGTTGTTCTTAGGCATAGAAGTACATTTCCACCAGAAATTATTTGTTTTTCCAAATTAACATATAAAAAATGTAATACATTTTATAGCAAGAGAAAAATAAGTATGAACACATTATCCCAAAGATTCTCTGTTTTCTTTACCAAGAAGAAAAAAGAATGTCTTCTTAGTCACAGGAAAAGAGGGAATAATAAATGTCTAATCATTATGTGTGACAAAGTGCCTTCATCTTGTGATAGATGAAGGTGATAGAGAATTCCCTTGATGTCAAATGTGTTAAGTCATTCAAGCTATCTATGATGGCTATATGGCTGCTATGTTGTTCAGTGTGGGCAATTCCTAAAGCTAACACTTTTTATCTACTGAAATACTGAAGAACTTTTTTTTTTGAGATGCAGTCTTGCTCTGTCGCCAGGCTGGAGTGCAATAGGTCGATCTCGGCTCACTGCAACCTCCAACTCCCTGGTTCAAGTGATTCCCTGCCCCAGCCTCTCAAGTAGCTGGAATTACAGGCACGTGCCACCATGCCCAGCTAATTTTTTTGTATTTTTAGTAGAGATGGTGTTTCACCATGTTGGCCAGGATGGTTTCAATCTCCTGACCTTGTGATCCACCCGCCTTGGCCTCCCAAAGTGCTAGGATTACAGGCGTGAGCCACCATGTGAACTTTTTTTTAACTAGCACAAGGGGGCTTTTTAGTTTTCTGGAGTACTGTTTCATTAAATACTAACCTAAAGAGGAAATGGTACCACTTCGTACATGTGGGTTGTGAAGGCTGGTCTGAATTGCCTAGTGCACTGGACTCATTTTCCTTTTTGTGGGAGAGGGGTGCTCATTTTCTACAAGGTATTAATGAATAGGCAGGATGGAAAAACAGAGCAGCTGCCTCTCAGCCGGAGAAGTTAAATCAACCTTGGCACGCTGGGTAACTTGTCTCAGCCAAGCCGCTCTTATCTCTAAGTGGTCAATTAGAGGAATATCTCACGAGAAAAAAAGAAGAAAAAAGAATGATGTAATTTCCCTTATAGCCTTCTTGGCAGGATTTCTATGAATATTCATTACTGCACATGGGACATATATATTTTGTCAGATCTGGGCTTAAACATAGAGATACCTTTGTGCAGAAAGAATAATTCAACATGGACTCTGAATTTTTCTTAAGGAGGTATGAAATATTCAGAGCTTATATAAATTTGGGACATAGGCATATGCCGGCTTGTTTCCAAATGTTTATTTTCTGCTATCTACCCATAATTGTCTAATTTGGGCAGTAACTATTTTTGTCTTAAACTGAAAATATGCCTTCAAGTCAAGCAAAAATTATTATGTGCAACATATTTCAATTATTTTATAATAGAAAATATGTATTTTCATTAGGTAATATACTTATTTTTCAAACTTTCTTGTTTTTTTAAACTGGAATTTGATAAAGATGAAATATATATGCTGTCGTTTTCATTGTACCGTTTGTTTAATTGTTTATTTTTACAAAAACAAAGATTTCCCATGTCATGTTTTTAGATATCTTGGGGGAAGAAGTTTCAAAAAGTATTTTAAAGCACTGGTAAATATGTAACAAGTTATATTTTACATATTTTAAAAATATCTAGCTGGGTGTGGTGGTGCATGCCTGTAGTCAGCTACTCAGGAGGCCGAAGCAGAGGAAGGCTTATGCCTGGTAGTTCAAGTCCAGCCTGAGTAACATAGCAAGACCTGGTCTCTATGAAAAGAGACCAGGTTTTTTTAGAAATATATTTTTAGATAAATTAAATCAGAGAAATTTAAATGATATTTCAAGGTCAAAGACAGAGCTAGGAAGAAAATTGGGGAATACTTTTAGGTTCTCTTTAGCCCTAACCTCTCTCCAGCTCCAGGCCTGTATACAAGCTCCATTTAGATGTCTAATATCTCAGTTCTGTTAAGTTGCAAGTAGAACTCATTCTTATTTCTACCAGAACTGTTTCTTCAGTATTTTCTCTGTTTAGAACAGTGGTATCATTAGTCATGCAATTGATTAACCCCAAAACTTGGGTTCATTTTTTATTGTACTTTCATCCATCCATCCTGTGGCAAGTCCTGTTGGTTTGACTTTCAAATTACTTTTCACTATTTCGCTGCACCCAGACTAGTCTGAGGCACTGGTACCTCTCACTGGGATCACTGCAATAACCTCCACAATGGCCCATTGGTATTACTTTTGTCATTCTACAATGGAATTTTTTGTATGGAAACAAACAAAACTCAGAACAAATCATCGCCCCATCAGAAAACGTCTGTAGTTAGAAGAAAACTCAACCCCCCTAACCCGGCCTGAGTGGTCTGTCCTTTGCTTTTCCCTCTGGCCCTGTCTCTTCCTGTTCTCTCAAGAGCACAAGTGCTTTCTGACTTGCTCATCAATCTATCCACAGCAGAGTGCCAAGCTCGCGAGTAGGCACTCAATACATCTGTCGAATTTATGAACAAATATTATACATGTATTTTTCCGAGCCTAAAAAGAAGTTCTCTTTTGCCTTGGTGACAATCAGAACTCAAGCTAAATCTTTAGGTGGATGTTCCTGTGAGATTGTGGGATCAATCATTAATGAATGAAAGTTTAGTGCAGTCAGGGCCTGTTGTGTCACCTGCACTCTGGTCTTTCCCCTAGGCTTAGGTAGCTACAGCCAGTCCTAAGCTAAGAATGATTCAATGGCCTGAATTTTATCAGCAGGTGACTCAACTTAATGTTTCCTTAATACCAGCCCAACCCTAATCTTACACCCTTACACTTGAATTTCTGTCTCATTTCTGACCCCAAGTTCATCTCTTGAGCCTTGGTTTGGTCACTAGATTTCTGCTTGCTTCCTTCTGCCTGAACAACTGCTTAGAAATTCCTTCCTTCCTAGTCCAGGACTCACCTAGATTCTCATGACTGCTTCATTTGACCTTTATATCCAATGTCTTACTACATGGAATGATGCCGTAGATCTTCTCTAAAACTGATCCTAACTGGGACCCGATAGTACCAGAGCTATCTATGTGATGATGAATGAACAACCATAATGTTGGAACTAAGCCTTTAGAAAACATCCAGAGCTATTTATGCACAAATCGTGTGAAATATCTCCAAAGTAATTAAAAAACAATTACAACAAAATCCCCATGGTGTTCAGTATTTGCATAGTCCCCAAATGTTTCTAGCTTCTTTAAAGAAAGGAAAAAAGGAAGGAAGTAATGCAGCTTCTAATGTCCTGAAACCTCAGTTCCAGTTATGGACCAAGTGGGCAATGCTTCAATGCTTAACACAATGCCCTTAGAAATTACTTTTCTTTTCTTTTCTTTTTTTTTTTTTTTTTTTTTNTTGGAGACAGAGTTTCGCTCTTGTTACCCAGGCTGGAGTGCAATGATGCGATCTCGGCTCACCACAACCTCCACCTCCTGGGTTCAGGCAATCCTCCTGCGTCAGCCTCCTTAGTAGCTGGGATTACAGGCACTGCCACCATGCCCAGCTAATTTTTTGTATTTTTTTTAGTAGAGACGGGATTTCACCATGTTGACCAGGATGGTCTCGATCTCTTGACCTCGTGATCCACCCGCCTCGGCCTCCCAAAGTGCTGGGATTACAGGCTTGAGCCACCGTGCCCGGCCAGAAATTACTTTTCAAATACTGGAGCTCACCATTGATTCTATCAGAGAACTTGGAGCCCACCATGACAGATAGCAAATCTCTTTGTTTTTCTAGGAGGAGCTTTATATGTTTAGAGACATTCTACTATTGGAGATATTAATTTATGCCTTATAAAGAATATAAAATTATAAGTATATAAATTATAAGGTTATAATTAGAAGGATATACATTATAAAGATATAATTTATATAATTGCAGTTATCTTATTGGGAGTTTCTGCTAAACTTTAATGCACAAACAAACCAAAATAACAATTCTATTAGTGTTTTTAAAACTGAAATAATACTTTTGAGTATACATTTAAATGCTATGATAACTTGGAAAACACCAAAACAGTAAGTTTCAGTGCTGTATTATTGGGGATAAGGAGGAAATAGGAAAAAACAAAAATTAAAATAAGTTTTATGAAAAATTTTTATTCTATCTAGTAAACTTCACATTCCACATTTGATAATGTATCATCAGCTGAGAACCGCTAGTCTAGAATTATTAAGTTACTATTGTGGGTTAAATTGTGATTCCCTAAAAGATGTCCAAGTCCTGACCTCCAGTACCTGTGGTTGTGACCTATTTGGAAATTGGGTCTTTGTAGATTATCAAATTAAAGTGAGGTCATTAAGGTGGGCTCTAATCTAATATGACTGGTGTTCTTACAAAAAGGGGAAATTTGGACACAGAGACAGATACATTCACAGGGAGAATGCCACCTGAAGTTTGGGGTGATTTAACTACAAGCCAAGGAACACTAAAGGTGGCCACAAACTACCAGAAGCTAGGAGAGAGACATGGAACAGATTCTCACTCACAGTCGTTAGAAGGAACCAACACTACCAACACCTTGATCTTAGACTTCTATCCGCCAGAACTGTGAGTCAATGAATTTCTCTTGCTTAAAACACCCAGTGTGTAGCACTTTGTTATGGTAGCCCTAGCAAACCAATACAGCGAGTCAGCTAGTTCTCTGCATTATTGCGTGTAGTCGCTCTCATTTAAATACTATTTAGCAACAGTAGAATGATTTCTTCCCCAAATTTCTACCTGAAAGCTGTGCTATCTTCTGTTTGCTCCTCTTGGTCCTCTCCTTTCCTGCCGCTCTATACTCTAGGAGGCAAAATTTGTTTATTTCTATGAACAAAATCAATGGACTCCCTCGTCCTCTGGATTTCACTTGGGGTCACCCAATGGGAGGCAGCAGCAAGTGATGCAGACACAGGGAAAAGTGAGGTTGAAGTATTCTTTCCCCTGCTTCCTCCTCTTCCCCTGGCTGAAGGTCACAGTTCCTGTCAGGTCTCACAGGTGTCCTCTCCATACAACATGACTCTCTGTGGCCACTCCTTCCATTGCCCCTGCAGGCCCAGCATGCTGCCCTAACCCCTGTGGTTCCCCCAACCCTGTCTTCACACATTAAACCTTCCTCAAATCATCTCACCTTCAGCAAGCCTTCTGTTTCCTGCTGGAAACCTTCGGCTATCAAACTTAATATGTAAAAACATGGGAAAATGCTGATGATTTGGTTTAAGGTAAGACATATGGTCTGGGGCCAAGTTTCTTAAACTTTGAAAACAAATGCCTTTGAGGCTCTATAGTGGTTCTAGTGTTCTGGATCCTTGAAGCCTAGAATCGTAAGTTTAAATGCCCCAAAGAACAAGTTGGGTAGTAAAAACAGGTGGAGTACCTTCGTGGGGACAGCGGGGCGGGACTTTGGGGACTTGTGCAAGAAGCTGCGGTTGAAGGGGCTGCAGCTATGCAGCTCAAGCTGACTTTTTGCCACTTGGAAATGTGAACCCAGTGTTGCTAAGACTGATTTTTTTTTTAAATAGAGGCCAGAAATCATCACAATTTTATGTGCATGCCCTTGGTTATTCAATAATATCAATTAGTCAAAAAATAAGAAAACACAGTAGGCTAAGAAAAATAGTGCCACAGTTCAGATTTGGGCCACAGGCCACAAATCGGTGATCTGCACTCAGCTCAGTCATTGCATCCTCCTGGAGGGTCAGGAACCACCTAGACCACATGATCCTAGACCCTCTGGAGGACTTACACTATAACAGTATGCCTAGGTTTTATTAAATTAAAAGTTGCTATGAAAGAAACCGTCCCTACCATTTGTGTAATGCCCTTTCGAAGACTTTTTTTAAACTAGATTGTCATTCTTAAAGACATACAAAATCAATTTTTCTCAAGAATTTACCTCCAGAAATAAAACCTGTACTTTTCCTTAACCAGAAAAACATATGCCTTCTTTTTCTGATGAAGGAAACAAGTAATAGAGTGGCTCCTATGGTAGGCATCACACTTGGTATTTTATTTAGAGCAAACTCAGCTCTTGCTTGGTCATAGGCAACTCTGAAATCCCACTGACTAAGCACCCACAGTTAATCTCTCGCACAAAGTCCTCTGTGGGTCAGGTCACTCTCCACAGCCACTATTTCTTTTGTGATCCCAGCTGTCTGGATGGGGTGGCGCCACTGAATCAACATGTCTACCTCACAGAGGTGGTGTGGGGCTAAGGTTGCTTCTCCTCACAACTCGCCGCCCAAAACTACTCTCATACCCCTGTGGAATTGTAAGGGGGCTGAGAAATGTAGTTTTCCATGCACTCGGGAAGGAGAGGAGATCAGAAATGGTGAGCCTAGCCATGTGCTCTGTAGAGATATCTTCATTGCCTGAATACTATGAAAGCTATTATAGTTCTCTTTCTTGCCTTTGATGACAGAAGCTCAGAGCTACTAATGGTAGAACAGATTTTTCCTAAATATCCTGTAGACATCTTTCCTTCTTTCTTCCCATATTAGATATTCTTTCTTATTTTAATGGCCTTATTGTTTGTGTACTTTTTTTTTTTTTTGTAAATTGCTTCTGAGTCATTGTGGAAGAACAGTAAATGAATTAATTAATGGAAATAAATAGGACAAAGTGAAATATACAGATGTTTGCTTCACAGCTATCACTGATGCTTACCCAGGCTTCTTGAGTCTAGCAAGAGTCATGGATACTAACAATGGTGATGGTAGCAGCAAAACTAGTCTTATACTCGCCAGGGCCTTTTCTCCACTGTTTGGTCAGTGTTCTGCAGAAAAAAACAGAATCAATGGGATATATATGTATATATATATGTGTGTATATATATGTATATATATGTGTATATATGTATATATATGTGTATATATATATATGTGTGTATATATGTATATATATGTGTGTATATATATGTGTATATATGTGTGTATATATGTGTGTATATATATGTGTATATATGTGTGTATATATGTATATATATGTGTGTGTATATATATGTATAGATATGTGTGTGTATATATATGTATAGATATGTGTATAGATGTGTGTATATATGTATATATATGTGTATAGATGTGTGTATATATGTATATATATGTGTATATATATATGTGGATATATGTGTATATATATATGTGTATATATATGTGTATATATATGTGTGTATATATGTGTATATATATGTGTGTATATATGTGTATATATATGTGTGTATATATGTGTATATACATATATATACACACACACACACATATATATATATATATATATATATAGAGAGAGAGAGAGAGAGAGAGAGAGAGAGAGAAATTTATTTTGCAAAAGTGGCTCATTCAGTTATAGAGGCTGGCAAGTCCAAAATCTGCAGTTCCAGTCTGCTGGCAGGCAGGAGGAGCCTGGGGACTGGCCCAGGGAAATGCTGATCTTGCAGTTCAAGACCAAAGGCAGTCTGCTGGCAAAATTTCCTCTTGCTTCAGGGAGATGGGGTCAACAGCTAATACAGCAACACAACTGGGAAACAGACATCTGTGAGGTGTCTGAGAGTGTGTTATTGCTATCGTTCTATTCAGGCCTTCAACTGATTAGGTAAGGCCCAACCACATGATGGAGAGAAATCTGTTTTACTCAGAGTCCACTGATCGAAGTGTCAATGTCATCTGAAACACCATGGAAACATTCCGAATAATGTTTGACCAAGTTTCTAAGCACCATGGCCCCACCAAGTTGACATAAAATTAACCATCACACCTAGCATGCCCTTCCCTGAGATGGCCCTTGTGAGCTCACTACAATCCTGCAGTCTTGTCTCCTTGTGGGTCCCAGTGTGCACTGAGAGCCATTGGGTACCCCTCCCTGGTTCTGGCCTCACACTTGTACCTACTGTCTTCACCCAAGTCTCCCTTTTCATTGTAATTCTTTTCCCAAGTTCCCAAGAATGGGGGTCCTGTTCTGACAGTTTTTTTTACAGTCCTTCCTTTTCCAGAAGGATTTAATATAAGCACCTCCACAGGCTTTTTGGTACCCAGTGATCAGCATCTCGAAGGCTATTTTAGTAACCTTACTTGCTTATTTTTTTAAGATGGAGTCTCGCTCTGTCACCCAGGCTAGAGTACAGTGGCACGATCTCAGCTCACTGCAAGCTCCGCCTCCTGGGTTCAACAGATTTTTGTGCTTCGTGAAATCAGACAGTACCCTATTTATTATGGTCAGGAGTTCTCTTTCAGTTGCTAGCACTTCTCAAAGTCCCAATCCTGTTCCAGCTCAGGATGACTTATTTGACTACAGAGTATCCTGGGGACTTAGATCTCCTCTCATTTTGAGACCCTGGTCAGTCCTAATGAATTCTCTCTCACAGTAAACCATTAAGTTGGTATAGAGCCTGGGCAACATGGCAAAATCCCATCTCTACAAAAAAAAAAAAAAAAAAAAGAAAGAAACATGAAGTTAGCCAGGCACGGCGATGTGTACGTGTGGTCCTCGCTACTTGGGAGGCTGAGGCAGGAGACTCACCTGAGCCTGGGAAGTCAAGGCTGTAGTGAGTCATGATCTTGCCATTACACTCCAGCCTGGGTGACAGTGGAGACCGTGTCTCAAAAATAAGAGAAAAAAGTTGGCATAGATACGGAGCTGGAGGCAAGGTGGCTGCAACCAAGTGGTAAGTGTTTCTGGCAGAAGAATGATAAAGGTTTTATAAATGTTTTGTTCTAATGATCAAATGCATATTATGTGGCAGGAGCTCTTCATGTGTTATTTAATTTCTCACAACAACCTATGAGATTTGAAGTATAACCCACTTTGCAGATGAAAAACTAAGTCTCAGAGAGGTGAATTCACTTACAGCTAAACAGCTAAGACAATAGCACAACGGGGAAGGGAACAGTCATCTGAGAGACATTTAAGAGTGCTCTATTGGCCAGGCATGGTGGCTCACACTTGTAATCCCAGCACTTCGGGAGGCCAAGGCGTGTGGATCTCCTGAGGTCAGGAGTTCGAGACCAGCTTGGTCAACTTGGCAAAACCCTGTCTCTAATAAAAATACAAAAATTAGCCAGGCATGGTGGTGGGTGCCTGTAATCCCTGCTACTTGGGAAGCTGAGGCAGGAGAATTACTTGAACCTGGGAGGCAGAGGTGGCATTGAGCCAAGATCATGCCACTGCACTCCAGCCTGGGTGACAGAATGAGACTCCATCTCAAAAATGAGAGGGAACATGAGAGGGAGACGAATGTTGAGAGAACAAAGAGGAAAGAGAGAAAATGGCATCCACGGATTACAGAACCTATAGCCAAGCTGCAGCGCAGCAGGGTGCTTACACCGCCCAGCCCACTCAAGGATGTGCACAGACCACCCAGGCACATGGGTGACAAAGCTATGGAACCTATGGACTGCCCACTGATGTCAGCTACACCCAGGCTCAGACCACTGCAACCTATGGGCAGACCGCGTATGCAACTTCTTATGGACTGCCTCCTACTGGTTATACCACTCCAACTGCCCCCCAGGCATACAGCCCGCCTGTCCAGGGGTATGGCACTGGTGCTTATGATACCACCACTGCCACAGTCACCACCACCCAGGCCTCCTACGCAGCTCAGTCTGCATATGGCACTCAGCCTGATTATCTAGCCTATGGGCAGCCAGCCAGCAGCCACTGCACCTACAAGACTGCAGGATGGTAACAAGGCCACTGAGACTAGTCAACTTCAATCTAGCACAGGAGGTTACAACCAGCCCAGCCTAGGATATGGACAGAGTAACTACCATTATCACCAGGTACCTGGGAAATACCCCATGCAGCTAGTCACCACACCACTGTCCTACCCTCCTACCAGCTATTCCTCTACACAGCTAATTATGATCAGAGCAGTTACTCTCAGCAGAATACCTATGGGCAGCCGAGGAGCTATGGACAGCAGAGTAGCTATGGACAGCAGCCTCCCTTTAGTTACTCACCCCAAACTGGATCCTACAGCCAGGCTCCAAGTCAACATAGTTAACTGAGCAGCAACTATGGGCAGCAGAGTTTATTCTGACAGGACCAACCCAGTAGCATGGGTGTTTATGGGCAGGAGTCTGGAGGATTTTCCAGACCAGGAGGGAACTGGAATATGAGTGGCCCTGATAACTGGGGCCAGGGAAGAGAGGGTATTTGACTATGAAGACAGGAGCAGGGGTGAGTGGGGAGTAGGATGCGGTGGAATGGGCAGCACTGGAGAGCAAGGTGGCTTCAATAAGCTTGGTGGACCCATGGTCGAAGGACCAGATCCTTTTTTAGGCCCACCTGTAGATCCAGATGAAGACTCTGACAACAGTGCAATTTATGTAGAAGGATTAAATGACAGTGTGACTTCAGATGATCTGGCATACTTCTTAAGCAGTATGGGGTTGTTAAGATGAACAAGAGAACTGGGCAACCCATGATCCACATCTAACTGGACAAGGAAACAGGAGGGCCCGATGGTGATTCCACAGTGTCCTATGAAGATCCACAGTGTCCTGTGAAGGCTGCCATGGAGTGGTTTGACGGGAAAGATTTTCAAGGGAGTAAACTTAAAGTATCTCTTGCTCAGAAGAAGCCTCCAATGAACAGTATGTGGGGTGGTATGCCACTCCGTGAGGGCAGAGGGATGCTGCCACGACTCCATGGAGGTCCTGGGGGATCCATGGGTCACATGGGAGGCCATGGAGGAGACAGAGGAGGCTTCCCTCCAAGAGGACCCCAGCGTTCCTGAGAGGAGGAAACATCCAGCACTGGGCTGGAGACTGGCAATGTCCCAATCTGGGTTGTGGAAACCAGAACTTCGCCTGGAGAAGGGTGCAACTAGTGAGTGGTCCCAAAGCCTGAAGGCTTCCTCCCGCCCCCGGGTGGTGATCGTGGCAGAGGTGGCCCTGGTGACATGTGGGGAGGAAGAGGTGGCCTTATGGCTCATGGCGGTCCCAGTGGAATGTTCAGAGGTAGCCGTGGTGGAGACAGAGGCGGCTTCCATCATGGCCAGGGCATGGACCAAGGTGGCTTTGGGGGAGGATGATGAGGTGGCCCTGGGGGGCCCTTGGACCTTTGATGGAACAGATGGGGGGAAGAAGAGGATGCCATGGAGGACCTGGAAAAATAGATAAAGGCGAGCACGATCAGGAGTGCGGAGATCGGCCCTACTAGATGCAGAGACCCCGCGGAGCTGCATTGACTACCAGATTTATTTTTCAAACCAGAATTTATAATTCCATATTTATAATGTTGGCCACAAGATTATGATTATTCATTGTCTGTACTTTAGTATTTTTCACCATTTGTGAAGAAAGATTAAAACAAGTTAAATAGTTAAAAAAAAAAAAAAAAAAAAAAAAATAAAAATTAAAAAAAAAAAAAAAAAAAAAAAAAAGGCTCTATTGTCTCTCTGCTTCCCTGCCTCCCAGGCCGAGGAGAAAATGTACAAGATGAGGCTTCCTCTGAAACTCCAGCTAAATGGCAATTGTCCAGAAATGGATTTATTCCATATGCAATAGTTAATAATATTCTACGATTGTCCATTTATTGGTAAGTTGTCAGTGAATCAAATTTCTCAAGATTAGCACCTTAAGGGGATTAAAGGAAAACCAGCTCTAAGGAAGGCATATTAGTTATAAAAGGCTGAGGTAGGAAGCAAATGAACTTATCTCCAGAGATTTAATCTCTTTAAGTATGAAGGAAGCACCTACCTTGATTTCTTAGTTCCTCCTCTAGGGCTACTTTCCTGACAGAGATAGGAATGTACAATAAAGTGAGGTGTCCTCTTCCTGATGCTGAAGCTAAGATTTTCATTTTGCTAGGTAGGGTCTGCAAAGCACTCTCAGGCTCAGCAGGAAAATATTGAAGTTAAGTTTTCCCTCCCTTTGTGAGCTTTATCAGATTTTCATGCTGCAGAGAACAGTGAACATGCTGGAGAGGCCACGATAAATGAAAAGCCCCCGTGGGTGAAGGGAAGGTGTGATCACCACCAGCACTCTAGTTTTTCATTTCTGCTGAAGAAAAAAGAAATGGTGTAGTAATTTGTTGGTAATTGTTGTGTCATAAGGAAAACATGCTATTGGATTTGCACTTATTCCAAGGCTAAATGAATTTCTTCTTAACACTCATTGACTTCAGTATTCAACTTCATCATTTTAAGTTTTCATCCTTTTTCTTGAGGAAAAGAAGAGGAACAATAAGAAACAAGATTTGGGTGCTCTTTTACATAAAGTAATTTGATGAGACCTTTTGATAACACCTGGGAATTGACAGACATCAAGATAGTTTTAGACATCTCCCTGTTATTTGCATGTACCAAGAAGCTGGTGATCAGCGCAAGAACAAAATTAATCCAAATTCAAAAAATATGATGGATTTAATATATTTATTTTTAAAGAATAGGATTTATGCATTCAGAATGATGTAAAATTGGGCCACTAAAATCTTTTCCATTTCCTTATCGGCTAGCATTTAAAAACCAAATTTATATGTACACAAAGTTGAATTGGTCAATTCATCCTGTTAAGATTTATGAAGACCCCAGTCTCCTTCCTCAATTTAGGGAAAGCTGGTTATATTAATAGATTTTAACAAACGACAAAAGAAGGGGAGCTAATTAACTCCTGTTTTGTTTTCATCTTCTTTAACATAAACAATAGTCTTAGGAAAGCATTTATTAAGCAACATACAGGATAAACTACAGTTTAATATAGGTTCAGATGTAAAGAGAAAACCTATTTTGGATGAACTCAAACGTTCGTGCCTCAACGATTTATTTCTAAGGATGCTGAAGTAACTTTTTAGGTTCATTTTAGAACTCTGAAATTCCAAGCCATGACTGAAAACCTGGAGAATGAGAAAGTGTGTAAGAAAGGTAAATGTCCTACTTAAAAAAAAAAAAAAAACCAAAAAATAGGAAATGTCTGGTTAAATTCCAAAGTGACTGCAAGAGATGATTCACAGCATTTAGAAGCAAATGGAGTGGTCACTAAAAGGCACTCTGATTTTCCACTCTCTGGGTTCCCAGGATATCTAGTGGGTAGGGTGGCACAGAGGGTGGCATTGCTGCCTTTCCCTCTCCTCCTCTCAGGAAGTTTGGGAGCACATGCCACAACAGTGTTAGAGCTAGCTTTCAAAAACCGTTTGAAAAAACATTAGAATATCTTTGTGAATAACGCAGAGAAAGTTAGGCCGAATGACAGTGTGGTGCGGTGATGCTGTGGTTGTTTGAGCAGTGCTATCTCCTTCTCCTCCCCACATCAAAAGGTTACTATAGGGAAATGTCAAGCATCAGCACAACTGAGTGAATTACAGCTGCTGAAATCTCAGGCATCAGTGAGGAAATGGGGAGATGGCTTCTGCGAAGGTCTTTTTGGCATCCCCTCAAATAATATCAAGTTGGCAACTTCTTGGTTTTAGTTCCTGAGGATAATATCCCTTGAGTAAATATTTTTAAGCCCAAAATGAGCTTTGCAAAGAATGAGAAAAGCAAAACAAAGGACTGTTTCATATTTAAGATTTAAGTCTCTGTTCTTGGACATGTGCCTAGTTCTATCAAAACAGTGATATCTATCCAACAAATCCTATACAAACTATTCTGCAGTGAATATCTACAGAAATCCTGATTTTCCAAATGAATTATTGAAAAACTTCTTGATTGTATTTTTAAAAAGCTCTTTGAAAAATGAAATATGCCCAATAAATGTCACTTCAGAAAACTTATTTTCACCATTAGGTAAATAGGAAGATGGTTTTATTATAATATTTTTACAAATGACAAATAAAGCCCTGTATATAATACATGAGTTGGACAAGATAACGGATCGAAAAACTGGTATCAGACTAACATTTCTCATTTCCTTTTCTTATGTAACTTGCATTAGTTTTTCTGTAATGAAGATTTTTATTAAATAAAATTGTATGTGTCTGTATTTGTACCTGAATTTTTTTTCTTTTTTTTGAAATGGAGTCTTGCTCTGTCACCCAGATTGGTGTGCAGTGGCGCAATATTGGCTTACTGCAATCTCCACCTCCGGGTTCAAGTGATTCTCCTGCATCAGCCTCCCGAGTAGCTGGGATTACAGGTGCACACCACCACACCCAGGTAATTTTCTGTATTTCAGTAAAGATGAGGTTTCACTGTTTCCCATGCTGGTTTTGAACTCCTGAGCTCAGGCAGTCCACCCACCTTGGCCTCCCAAAGTGCTAGGATCATAGGTGTGAACCACTGTACCCAGCTGTATCTGAAAATTTGATACTGGGGTAGAAGGTGCTTCCTCACTGTGATATTTTGCCAGATTTATGGAAGTCTTGCATCTATGCTCTGACAGTTTGAAAGGAGGAAAAAGGCAGCTTGGTTCACTGTTTAGGGTGCTACTTTGTTAGGTTGTACAGATTTGATAAACCCTGCCATGTTGTGGTTCAGCTTTATTTGGTTTTGTGCTCACCCAAACTCTTGAGAATAAACTAAATCACTTTCTCTCTCTAGTACTGTGTTAACTCTGTGCCTTGAATGGAAATTAAATGCAAATGCTTTCAATGCACTATCCCCTTGTTAATTTATCACATGTTTAAACACAGCAACATATTGGAAAACCTTGTTATTTTGTAATCTTCAGATTCTTTGCACAATAATATTAAGAAGAGAATAATAAGTAAAGATAAGCCAAAGGGAAGCACATGTCTACAGGGCAACTGGCAGCTGTCCCACAGCCATTAGTCTGTGGTATCTGGTGAATGCTGGAGCCAGCTTGCACTCCGACTTCATGACAGAGCAAAAAAGAAGGAAGAAAATAAAATCCCCAGAATTAGAGGAAGTGAGTGAAGCAGCACTTTAAATTCCTCATTATGCTCTCAAATCATTTATTTGCTCTTTCAAAAATGTATGTTTTAGTAATGCTCATGCTGTGTAGATTTTTAGTTGAAAGTTAATAGCAAATAATAATAAAAAGCAATATGGAGTTTCAACTTCCAGGAAAGGATGAAGTGAAAGAAGTGTTTTGCAGGGTACAGCCCCATAAACATTTGTGGACTTGATGGATGGTTCATGAGTGGATTTAGAGGCTGTCCTGTTGTTGTCTTGACATACTAGAAGTACTAACCACAGCCAGATGTTGGGGATCATCCAAGATGCTCAGTTGGTGGGTGGGAATAGGCACTCAGGGATGATTATACACACATGAAGAGAGAGATAAAAGGTGTTGGAAGTTCTTCCTATTTGGCTCTTCTTTCCTAGCACATCTTTTTTATCCAAAGTTGGAGCTCTGACTCATCACATTTGATTTCAAATCCTGCCTTAGAGTAAACAAACATCACTCAACATGCTTAGACATTTTACGAATGATTGCAACCTAAACCTACTTTCCTTGACATTTACCATTGTTCTGGACCTCATTCTCAAATCTCAACAATCGTGTTTCAAAAATAGCTGGTATGGTTTTCCGTATAATTTTTTGACCTCAAGAGAATATTGGTGAGCTTGATTGCACATTAAGTCATAGAGACATTTTACATGGCATTTGCTGACCCTATCATCCAATTTGTTTTATAAATTTTGACCCTCTGTGATGCCTGTTTCCAATTCTTAAAATGTATTAATAGTTTAAAATCTGAATCAATGAATAAAGCCTAAACATCTGAGGCAGTTTTTCAAAGTGTTTTGTCTACCAAAATTCTATTTTAAAATGTTCGTGTCTGTTTATATATTCCCCAGTATCATGTTATTCTATTAGTTGTCTTCCCAACCTAATTTTCTGCCTCCCTCCCTCCTCCCTCCCTCCCTCCCTTCCTTCCTTCCTTCTTTCCTTCCTTTCCTCTTCTATTCTTCCTTCCTTCTTTCCATCCATCCACCCACCCTTGGTGGGTAGTGGTGCTATTTACCAAGATTGGCAAGACTGAGAGAAAGAGGGGAGAATCAAGAGTTCCAGTGTAGACATAAACATGTTATATTTTAGATGTTAGCAAATGTCCAAGTAAGGATGTCAGGGTGCAGGGTATATGAGATGGAAGCCCAGAGAAGTTTAAGCTGTAGTTAGAAATTTGAAAATCAACAGTGAATTAATATGTTTATAGACACAAGGTTCAATAAAATCACTTAAAGAGTGAGTGCAAGTAAAGAAAAGAAATGGTCAAAGGCAAAACTCGAGGCATTCTAACATTTCAAGTTCAGGTAGAGAAAGAGGTAAAATAATATTTAAATGTGTTAATGCAATTTTATTTTAAAGAGTCACTTGTCCCTGTTGACCTGTTGCTTATTTTAGAGTTCACATGGGACATTGAGAACTTTAAAAAATTGGCTGATTTTAGTCTAGAATGTCTGATGGAAGTTGTTTGGCCCAGGACTGTGAAGGTGATCATATTAGTATTAAGAGTATTAGTTGCGAGGCCAAGTCTTAGATAATGGAGCTTTCCAAGGCTGAGTCAAGTAAGGTACATTATCAAATATTAGAACTACAAAGGTATCAATTTCTGTCACAGGGAAAATGTAAAATGCAATTGAGGAATAAGATAGGAGTGTCTAGAATTGAGGATCACAAAAGAGAAGGTAAAATTGGCAGGAAACAAGATAAACAAAGGTAGAACTCGTAGGTCAGAATTAAGGCTGTTTGAGATGAGGCTGGTAGTTTGAAGCCAGTTCCAGAACCAATCTCCTGAATACTTTCTGGCATATTCCTTTTAAGCTGTGCCTGAGACAGCCAAACCATATCAGACAAAACCTCCTAAGAGTATCACTCAGATTTAATCAACATGACTGAGGGTCAGCTATCCACCAGGCTCCAGGCTGGTGAACTGAACAAACCCTGGCTTTTTTAGGGATTAGCTTGTCATCTCAGAAAAGGCAGAAGTTCATTTTCATAGCTTACAATGCCATAGTTTAGAAGCCATGTGTAAATTTCCTAAATCCTCTTTGCCATATTTGCTTAATAGTTTGTCTCATCTGGAATATTTGAAAATTTAGCCCTGTGTGATTTAAATGTGGTGTCAGGGGAAGTCTTCACAGTTAATTTTCTTCTCCCATGCAGAGAAGGACACATCTGACATAATATAACAAGTCACATTACCAGGGTAAGAATAACTAGCAAGCTGTAAACCAAAAAATAAGAAACCGAGTCATAAATGAAAGTGCTTTAGAAATGTGGCCAAATACTCAGGAGAAGCCTGAGTCTGGCGTTAAATTAGGCCAAGTGGACCTTTGGCTATGTTATGCAGGTAATTGTCTTTTCTGAGACCAGATTTTTTTTCCCCCTGGGTTTTTCTGGTGTGGTTTTTTTTTTTTTTGAGACAAAATCTCACTCTGTCACCCAGGCTAGAATTCAATGGCGCGATCTCGGCTCACTGCAACCTCTACTTCCTGAGTTCAAGCGATTCTCCTGCCTCAGCCTCCGGAATAGCTGGGATTACAGGTGCCCGCCACCACGCCCAGCTAATTATTTTTTGTATTTTTAGTAGGGACGGGGTTTCACTGTGTTAGCCAGGATGGTCTCGATCTCCTGACCTGGTGATCCACCCACCTTGGCTTTCCAAAGTGCTGGGATTATAGGCGTGAGCCACTGCGCCTGGTCCTGGGTTTTCTGGGTTCTTAAGTCCCTCAAGTGAACTAATGGGATTAGAGAATCATTTTCAAAATTTTAAGAACTTAAAAAACATTTTACACTTATTCACCTAGGGCAAAGCTACACCTGCTCAATCAAACTTCATATCTTTGCCCTTCCCTTCGTTTTCCAATTGTACTGTAATATCATTTCTGACAGCCTTGTCAGACCCAGAAACTTCACTGTGTTCATCTAGCCTCAGATCTACATCCCCTTTTCAACAAGATGCTGGGTACTTTATCATGAACAAATTCTATTAATATATCTTCAAACCAACACACAGGAGTAA
Source organism: Cebus imitator (assembly GCF_001604975.1). NCBI lineage: Eukaryota > Metazoa > Chordata > Mammalia > Primates > Cebidae > Cebus > Cebus imitator. The sequence continues at coordinate 3,773,580 of NW_016107382.1, read as the reverse complement.
ATTGATTACCCACTAACTGGTATGGACTCCTTGTCACATTTTCCACGTGCAGCCGGTCTGTTCCTCTGGCGAGACAGGTTGGGCAGGAGAGTAGCCAAGCTTTCCCATTCCCAGGTGTTAAGAGACTGGTCCTCTACTATGTCCCATTCCAGGGTTCTCCTAGTCACTTCTTGTCAGGGACGCTGCTGTGTACATCAGATGAATCAGTGTCATAGGCAAGAGCATTATTTATTACTTGACTAGGACCAGCAGGGAGAAAAGAAACTCTTCAGGTGCACAAGCTTTTTCACTTATGTCATCTTATTCCCCTGCAGGACAATGTTCTTTGTCTCTGGTAGAAGCTTCTCTCAGAAGACCCCCAAACCAGTAATTAAAAATATTAGATATGTATTAGAATCACCTGGAGAGTTTATAAAACTCAGCACTTTTTTTTTTTTTTTCTTGAGACAGAATCTCTCTCTGTTGCCCAGGCTAGAGTGCAGTGCTATGATCTTCACTGCAACCTCTACCTCCTGGGTTCAAGTGATTCTCCTGTCTCAGCCTCAAGAGTAGTTGGGATTACAGGCATACACCACCACCGCTGGCTAATTTTTGTATTTTCAGTAGAGACGTGTTTCACCATGCCGGCCAGACTGATCTTGAACTCCTGGCCTCAACTGATCTGCTCACCTTGGCCTCCCAAAGTGCTGGGATTACAGGCATGAGCCAGCATGCCCAACCATAACTCAACATTGTTTTAAAGCTCCCAGGTAATTCCAATGCTACTCTAAAGATATCCACCCCTGCCATAGGCCTTCTCCAAGTTCCAGCTAGCAAGATTAAGAGTAATTCTGCCTCTTATTATCGTCTCATTTTTAATTTGCCTTTTTTCCTAGCATAATGTCATTATGATGAGGTGGGGGCAGCCAGGAGTAGAATATGTACAACTGGGTTTGACTAAGACTTTTGCCTCTACTTGGTAAAACTCTGTGTTCTTGGCTGCTCCCACTCTTGGGGTTAAAGGAATGCAAGCCACTTCATGTTTCTGCCAGTTTGCTTTTGTTTTGTTCTTCCCTCTCCACATGGTTTGGCTCTCTTTCTCTCTAGAAGTAGTTCTGGCTGATCTACAGAATTTCTCCGATATTTAATGCTTTGATGTCCTTCCCATCAAGTATTTAAATCAAGTATTTAAAAATACTTGATTTCCCCTCTCTGATCATATTTGTCTATCAATAGTAGATCATATCTTATAAAACTGGGTCTTATGGTGAAAGAGAATAAAAGATACTTTGATGAAAGGGTTGGTGATTTAGAAAATGTCTGCACTTGGGTCAGTTATGGAGATTTAAATTGCCAGGTGGTAAAAGCTGAAGGTAGCTTGGGCTCACTGTTCAGGGTAGCAGAGATAGCTCCCCGGCCTGCAATTTCTGTTTAGAGTACTTAGCAATGCCTAACTGGGGTCTTTACCAGAATCAGCCTGCAAACCAAAGAGCAGGCTCCATCCCTGAAAGGAATTGGCTTGCTCTGACATTAGTGATTTTGAATTAGGTCAAATATTGCTGGCTTCTTAAGGTCTCCAACTATAGCTGGGACCTCCACTAGTATTCGTGCTGAAGTCACACTGGCATCCTTTTTGAAACGTCAAAGTTAGCTCATCCTTTCTGGGCCAGGCATATTCATTTCTATGGCAATCTCTTGCTTGGCATAATAAGCTATGCCTTCCATCTGAAGGAAGACCCCAAATTCACCGGTCCCCTAACCAAACTTCATTCCACGATAAACCAGCTTCTCCATATTCTCACTGTGTTTACAGAATGCTCTCGCTACTTCTTTATCAGAACTAAAACATGACTTCCTCATGAATATGTGTCATTTCTACCAGATCTCCTCAAATTCAGGGACCATAAAGTCAAAAGATGGTGTCAGCCTTCTACCTTCTCTACAAAATGTAATTTCATTATTCTTCCATCTTCATAGAAAACATTCTGCCATTCTGAGGATTCTGCCATCTAGGATGATGTCCTCTGTCTCTCATCCCCAGTGTCTACTTCCCTTGGTTAGTTTCTCATGTGAATTATAAATACGGGCAACTTTTCACCATCATTATCTCCAATACAAATTGTTCTTGCTATGTTAGCTATATTTTGTTTGTGAGTACAGAAGGGTGAAAATTTATATATTATACTTCATTAGTGCAAAAAATAGGATGCTTTTTAAAAAAAATAATTGATCTCATCTTGCACTTTAGTCTCCATTTTCCTCGTAGTGGGAAAGATAGCACCATAAAACCCCAAAACTAAAAAAAACCCAAATCTTAAGTTTATCCTTTTGAAGTATGCAGTCTTTTTGAACTTTAAAACATGTCTTTGAGGTTGTTTCAGATTTATCATTTGGATAAATGATTATTCAAGTCAATGTTGTGTTCTTTATCAGGGCGATTTCTCCTGTTTCTTAAAAGGAGTTCTCTTTTATCCTCTTTCTCAAGAGAATCAAAGTACAAGAGATGCTAATAGACCTCCTAGCACTGAAGCAGGGGGCTCCTAGTCTGAATCTCCCTGGGCCCATTTCTGGTTTTGAATGCAGTGGGCTAAGCGGATCTTAACCCTGGGCACTGGTGTTGGCTGGGGTGTAGCTTGTCCTGCCTGTTGCTTTGGGGAGTGTATCCTGGTATTCACATAAGTCAGAGGCACCCACCACAAATTCCTTGCATACTGTGGGCTCTCATCCCTACCTAAAACCCACTTCTGGTTCACTGGTTCTCTTAGCACCTCTGTGTACCCATTGAGGGTTCAGAGACAGGGAACCCTCTGCCAGTTACTCTGTGCCATGCTGGAGTGTGCAGTGCTGTGTTACTCTGAGCCATAATGATGTGGTGCTCTGTGTGAACTACCCTTGACTGAAACAGCTAGTTACCTTCCTCAGAACCTTCTAATCCCTTGTCCACAAGATCTTCACTTACACCTTCAAACAGAAAGTAAAACACAAGCCCTTTCCGTTTTTAACTTTGATTTCAAATCCTCTAGGATTTCTGTGTGGCTTTCTGCCTTCTGCATCTTCCTTTCTTCTCATCCATACTTCCCAAAACAGAGGCTGCTATTCCCAACGTGTTACTGAGACTGCTCCTTATAAGGCCACGAGGACTCTTCTAACTGCCCAGGCTTTTCTATATTTTCTTATTGTGCCTCTCTGCTTCATTTGACATCCTGGTCCCTTTATTTTCTAAATGCTGCACTTCCCTGGATCCAGTCACAACTTTTTGCCTGTTTCCTATATTGTTTTCCTTTCAGTGCTGGTGTTTATGGAAATTCCGTCCTAGAATTGTTTCTATTCTTATTATGGCCAAGTCCAGGAAGAGGGGACGTTCTCCTTGAATAATTGCTTTTATTGTCGTGTTGAAATATTTTTAATATGGCTGCTGAAAACAAATATACGTATCTCCAGCTCAGAACTTTTCTCCAAGCTTTAGACTCAATGTTGAACTACCTCCTGGATACCTCCAGGCCTCCTGGACTCAATGTGTACAAACTGAACTTGTTCTTCCCTGATTTTAAAGGTGTACTGTATTTTCAAATTCAATCCAGCCACCAAAGCTAGAGAACCTCATCTTTGGTTCCTCTAACTTTTCTTAATGACATATTTATGAATCATTAAATCCTAACAAGTTTCTTCTTCTATATCCATCTGTTAATGGCCTGTCAGTCATCTATCTATCTATATCTATCTATCTATTTATCTATCTATTATCTCTCATCTCTATTATCTATCATCTATTTATCTACCTATCCATCTATCATCTATCTATCCATCCACCTATCATCAGCTATCATCTATCTATCATCTATCTATCATCATCATCTCTCTCTATTATCTATCCATCTATCATTTCTATATTTATCTATCTACCTATCCATCTATCATCTATCTATACATCCATCCATCATCAGCTATCATCTCTCTATTTTCTATCTATCTATCTTTATCATCATCAATCATCTCTCATCTATCATCATCTATAATCTCTCCCTATTATATGTCCGTCTGTCTGTCTTCCACCGTTATTTGTCTACAAAGAAAATTCCCCCAAAATTTACATATAGTAAGATGGTTAAATGTTAACACAAATAAAAATTTCAGAATAGGTTAAATATACATTTTCTAGAAGGGGAAAAGAAATATGTAAGTAATAAAGACCCAAATTGTTAGTTATTGTTGCTATAATTAAACCTCAAATTTAGCACCAAACTTTTGAGCAGCTAAAGTAAGACTAGGTCAGTTACCTAATTCTTCTTATTAGAAAGAACAAGGGAATCTTTACAGCCAAAGTTGAAAACTCTGATTAGCTGAAGCTTTGTGTTGAGAAAGCTTTTCTTATCTTTTCCTTTTACTTAGAAGTCACCTGAAATTAGCCCTTTAGTCAATTCCCTGTGGAAAATGTCCTTTGAGTGTTTAATGCTGTCAAACCTCTCTCTGAAAGAAAGATCTTTTTCAGTTTTCCCCAGTCTGACTGTCTTAAGCTGAGGATGTGTATTCTCTCTAGTAGCTCCTAGTCCTCCTGTTTGACTTACAGTTGTGTTTTGTAACCTCTTTGACTTACTGTTGCTGTTTCTCTTTCTTAAAGTTCAGGTTTCTTTGCAACTCAACATTTTCAAACCATCAAACTAATTTCAAGCAGATTTACATGTTAGAGATTTTTAGTTTGGGTCTAAGCTGTGTCCTCTTTTGAACTGAGATATGCCTAGACAAATTAATGGGCCCAATGAGGCTGACTAACTCACCAGGGCCATATTTCATCAAATGACAGGGGAGTCTTTGAAAATCGTGCCTCCATTAGTACCATTAATGAGTAGTGAGAGTGCCACTTACAGTTAGATTCATGATGAAGCAATAGCTTTACAGTGGATGCTTGTTAGCCTACATCTACTCTGGGAAGAAGAATATAGTAGTGTCTCCTGGCACTAAAGCAGGGAGGACACACACAGTGTTTCTAGTATTTGTCATTCCTTCACTGGGAATAGAGGTGGCGGTGGTGAGTTGTGACAGAGGCTTCTAAGCAGAGTGCAGTGGTGAAGAGCTCAGGCTGGGGTGGAATCCTGGATCTGCTGCTTTCCCATGTAGTGACCATGCGGCAACTTCCTTTCCCTCTCTGAAACTCATTTGTTCTGAGGATTAAAAATAAGGCATGTGAAATAGTTGGAGTACTGTAAGTGCTCAACAACAGGAGTAATTTTTACCATTATTAGACATTCCCATAGAAATGTGGGTGAAGGGAGGAGGAAAGTGACATGCCATCAGAGATGAAGGACAGCTTTGGACAGCTCAGGTGAGACACCCTGTAGGGGCTTCATATACTAATTGAGGAAAGGAGGTTTGAAGAGGGCTGGAATTCTTCGATTATATAATATATGGAGAACTGAAAAGACCTGTGTGGTCTCATTTTCTGTTGCAGAAATTGGGGCCTCACCCAGGGATATGGTAGTTTCTAAGAATTAGGATGAGAAAGTCCTTTCATGAGCTTCTTTCCACCTCTGGATTTATTAAAGTCATATAATCTGGAGTCCTTTGTATGAGGTTTAGCACCGTTTCTAAACGGGCTTTATCCTATAAATATTATACAGCTATATTTGACTTTTTTGTAATATTTTAGAGTTGACAGTTTCCTCTTCCTTGAGGTTGTCTCTTCCCTGGATTGCTATAAAACCAGCTTCTTCTGGTTTTCCTCCAACCACTCAGATATTCCCTTCTTGGTTTTCTTGGAAACTAAGTTTTTTTTCCTTGGGGTTTCTCCCTCTTTAAACCTCTTAAGTATCCATATTTCCCAGAATCATATTAGATCTTTAGAGATTGAATGGACTCTAGTAAACCTCAAGCCCATAGCATAACCCACCATCTATAGGCAGATGACTTTCAAGTCTGTTATTAGAGCTCAGATCCTTCTCTTGAGCTACTGGTCTACACACCCAACCATGGCAGCATCAGCAAAGATGGCTGAAAAGCAAAATTTTTGGGACTGAGCTGCAGCCATTGAAACCAATAGGGGGGTTTCCATTCACACAGGTGCCCACTTGGCCCCAACAATTTTCCAGCTCCAGATGTAGGTGCAATCATCTCAGTGGGAAGAGTACAAACACGGTATCAGAGAGCTGGGTCAAATGATTCCTACTGCTTTTTAATTGCATAAACTTGGGAAAGTTAACTCCAAGCAGACTTCATTTCCCCATCTTTAAGGTAGAGACAGTGTATACTTTTAATAATTTGTTATCTCGTAGCCTAATGTATGATTCTGGGATGCACATATGTTCTTGTTCTTTGTTAGATTTTATACATTTTCTTCTTGGAGTATTTTATTTTAAAGGGGAAAGGGCTCTATATATACAATTATGACAATGTTGAGTGGTATCTTTCCTTAGCAATATTTCATTTTAAATTCCCTACTGGTTTGATCCAGCTTGCTAGAACACGAATTGTGCTGTTACCTTGGTAACCCAGCCTTCACTCCATTGGTTAGCATGTCCCAAGGTTGTCCATTGTATTCCATCTCCTTTCTCACCCTCAAGAAAGCAAATGTCCACTATATTAGAATTAGCCTTTACCCCTTAACAATCTGTTACCCACATTTTAAAATTTGGTATGGATTTTTTATTCCTAAATTGTTTAATAGATTTTTTTTTTTTTTTTGCGTGGAAGCAGATTTTCCCCCCACAGTTTTGTTCTGAATGCAGGTGTTTGGGGTTTGTAGTTTCATGATCAAGAAGTGTATTTCCTGTTGATAAAAGAAAGAATCCAAAGTTGCTTCCTTCCTTTCGGTATGCTTGCTTTAACAATTTAAGATGGGTAGGGAGATTGTCTGTCTGGAGTTTCTACTATGCTCAAGCAATAAATGGGTTGAAAAAGGGATTTTAACCTGCCCTCTCCAATTGACATAAGCCAGGTTTTTCTTCTCTTACTACTCTGCCCTCTTAGGGAGTCTGGATTACGTGACCTCAGTTAAGAGATAAGGATAGCCTTTCAGACCCTCAATATTAGCTTTCCTGATGTCATTACTAAATCTTTTTGTTTGCTCTTACCCTAAGCTCTACAAAGGCAGGGTGATCTACTGGTGTACATGATCTCTATCTCATTGCTCTTGAGAAAAATCACTTTATTCATTCATAGGTATTGATATAATGAAAAATGAACATTAAACAAAATAAAACACCAAGTTGAAAACAATGTTCTACTGGCATATGTTTTTGAATTATGATAATACTATTAATTGACCTATTCCCATTTCCCATGTACTGAGTAAATGTAGTCTACTCAGTACATTTTTTTCTAGGGATCTTTTGTTTTCCTAAATGAGCATGTAAATTAAACTACATATAAAACAATCTCCAAATATGTATATATATGTGTGTGTGTATATATGTGTGTGTGTGTATATATATATATATATATACACACACACATAAATATGTGTACACACACATATATACATATATATACACACACACATGTATTTTTATACACACACACACATACACACACACATATATGTATATTTACCATTTAGTTACCTTAAACAGATATAAATTTGAAGCATAACATTGCTACTTGGATTTATTAAGTAAATGTGATATTTCTAATGCTCTAAGCCAGATTTTCTGTTTTGAAAAATTCAGTAGTACACAAAGGAAGAATAAGGCATACACATGGCTAAGTATAAAATTGTCTCTCAAGTTTTCTGTATTATCATGTCCTATAATCTAGAAAAGAGGGTCAATGTGGAATCACAGAAAGAGTATTGCTCTGTCAATCAGAATATCTACAGTATCCCAACCGGGCCATGCAACAGCTATGTGACCCTGAGCCATTCCAGTCACTTTCATAGGCCCCAGTGTCCTCACTAATAAAATGAGCATAGGCTGGTCGGACATGGTGGCTCATGCCTGTAATCCCTGCACTTTGAGAGGCCAAGGTGGGCCGATCACTTTCTGCCAGGTTCAAGATCAGCCTGGCTAACATGGTGATCTCCACTAAAACTACAAAAATTAGTTGGGCGTAGTGGCACATGGCTGTAATCCCAGCTACTTGAGAGGCTGAGGCTAGAGAATCACTTGAACCCAGGAGGCAGAGGTTGCAATGAGCCAAGATCATGCCACTGCACTCCAGCCTGGTGACAGAGCCAGACTCCATCTCAAAAATAAATAAATGAATAAATAAATATAAATAAAATAAATGTCATAGCATAGGCTATGACATATAGCATTAGCATAGGCTAATGACATATTTCTTGTTCACTGAAATAGTTATGAAGAATGAGTTAGAAGAACAATAGAAAAATACTTCAACTTCAAAAAGAATATGGAAAATTTAAAGAATTTCTTATGGACACAATCCTTATTTCTATAAAGATGTTTGGCATAGCCAGATAACATAATAAAAAGTTTTACAAGTCCAGAGAAGAATTATCATATAACCCTTACCAGGTAAGCTTTCTTATTATTCAAAGAGGAACTGAATGTGTGTTGGAGCTAGCATGTATGTCTTTTGCTTTCAGCATCTCAACTCTTCTCAAGCTTTAAGGACTTTTCTTATAAACTTGTGAAACACAGGCCGGGCGTGGTGGCTCATGCCTGTAATCCCAGCACTTTGGGAGGCCGAGGCGAGTGGATCACAAGGTCAAGAGATCAAGAACATCCTGGCCAACATGGTGAAACCCCGTCTCTACTAAAAATACAAAAAAATTAGCTGGGCGTGGTTGCGCATGCCTGTAGTCCCAGCTACTCGGGAGGCTGAGGCAGGAGAGTTGCTCGAACCCGGGAGACGGAGGTTGCAGTGAGCTTAGGTCGTGCCATTGCACTCCAGCCTGTCGCCTGGTGAGGGAGTGAGACTCCGTCTCAAATCAATAAATAGACAAACTTGTGAAACACAAAGCTCTTGGCTACAGTTGCTTTTCTACCATTGGCAGAGAAAATGCCCTTTCTGTTAGTTCTGTTTGTTGTCAGCATCAGCTGGAGAGAATTTCCTGTGTTTACTCTTTTCTTCTCTGTACAACTAGACGTGTACTTGGAATGCAGAATGATAGTATGAAAAAAATCACTGAACTGATTGAAATCCATGAAGTAGGTTCTAGATACAGCTCTATCAGTAACTAGCTCAGTAGCATTTATACATCATTTAATTGATCTTTGCTTTACACGTGCAGAGTTGTAGAAGCTCCAGGTTTGAAAAGATAAACGTCAACAATAGATGATTTTACCTGTCCCTTAAAAACTAAAGACCTGCTTAAATCTTTTAAACACCATCTCCAATGAAAGAAAATATGATATAATAGACTTGGGAGTTGGAATTGAACTGAAATTCCTGTTTAGCTACTTACTATCTTCATGACCTTGGGAAAATTATTTATATTCTCCATGCCCCAGGTTCTTTCCTCTAAAATGGAAATAATAATATGCCACATAAGGCCGTGATGAGGATTACATGAGCGAATGCATGTAAAGCTCTTAGTATGGGGCCTGACACATGGCAAGAAATTCAATAAATGGTTGATGATGACAATGGTGATGATGATGATGATGAAATTAATAAAGATAATGTTGTTCAGACTCAATTTGAGCACTGAGCGATGGATAACTATTAATATCTAAGATAGCACACTCTAATTTGTAAAATTATAATGGCTACAAGTTTTTCTTCTAGCAAACCAAAATTACATCTACTTATCTCCAGATATTCTTTTGTCCAGGTTCTGCCTTCTTGGATCATAACTGCCTTTTATACATTTGAATATGGCTATCACATCCCCTACACTATTCTGCTGTCCTCATAACTCCTTTCATTGTTTTTGATTTTTTTCCTTCCAAGTTCTTTTAATCAACTTCTAATTAAGTCTCGAATTACTGTCATCAACCCAATACCAACTCTTTTAATCAACATTGATACACTAAGATGTAATAGTCTCCATTTCCAAGACATTTGGTAATTCTTCAGGTTAATAATCCTTTTCTACAACTGAAGGAGACCAGAGGTTACTCAGGGCATGGGTCAGCCTTCATGTGTACTACTAATTCTGCTCATTTTGATTCTGCATCTGGAGAAAACTGTTTTTATTTACGGTTACAGTGTACTTCACAGAGTTTATGGAGAATATAGGGTACTATTCCCAATCCAATGACGATTTTTTAATGCAAAGAAATGTATGGAAGCACTCATAACATTTTTATGTCCCCCAAGGGTTAGATTGGCTAATCAAATTTCATTTTAATAACATCCCTCTTGAAAGTTGAGCCTTTTAAAATATTACACAACTCATCTACCAAATAAACCTGTGAATCAGAGAGACTATAGTATTATTTTCTTCAACTTTATGGAGATATAAACCAAGAACTTTTTCAGGGACAATGAGCATATTGCTTCTAATTACAGGTATTTCCCAGCCACTGGCCAATGGATGGGTTTATATAGATCATGGCAGACTGGCCAATTTTGAAAACATATTTTCTCCTTTTATGCAGAGCTGTCCTTTCCACAGTTGAAGACAACTTTGTATCTCACTCATTTGCCTTGGATCATTGCACTTGCCTGATCCACCCAGCAGTTCATAAGCTCTTGGAGGGCAGAGAATTTCTTTTATTTTCCTTGGTGTGTCTTGTTCTGCCTAACATAGCACCCTGCTCCAACTGTCACTCAATACATTTTGTTGAATTGAATTGAAATAGAGACTGTAAATACTGAGTGAACAGGTGAGTTTTATTTCTGGATACAGAAGATATAAATAGCCATATAGTGACATCGTATATTCTGAAGTTGTAAGAAATTTGGATTAAAGTTTCTAATTTATAGTCTTCATTTTCATCAGTTGCTTATAAATGGGTCAATTTTGATCATAATAAGGGTCAAAATAATTCTCTGAATTATGTTAGAATTAAACATTTATTATCATCAAAGACAATTAAAATGCAATAATTATAATTGCATTTTCACTTTTGTTTTCTTCACCCATTATTAATGATGACTATAGCATTGCTTAGGAATCAAAGATGACTAGTACTGATTCTTGTTGACAAAATTTCAACCATTTGTTTCAACATTTATAGAAATACTTATAGAAAAGCCAGTGTGAAAGTAATACTTAGTAATGGATAGAATCAGTTTTCATAATTAAAAAAATAGAAATATCTTTTATTTCATGATGAAGGCTATCCACTCAACCAGGAAACCTTTCTTTTTTTAAAGCTATTCTTACATAAAAATTGTATTCCAAAAAATATTTGAGTGATTGTTCACTAAATAATAGAAGAATACCATAGAAGTAATGAGGGGTGTGTAATATTTCTTTTTTAATTTTTTGAGACAGAGACTTGCTCTTTCACCCAGGCTGGAGTGCAGTGGGCTGATCTTGGCTCATTACAACCTCTGTTTCCTGGGTTTAAGCGATTCTCCTGCTTCAGCCTCCCAAGTAGCTGTGATTATAGGCACACACCACAACGCCTGGCTAATTTTTGTATTTATAGTAGAGACAGGGTTTCACCATGTTGGTTAGGCTGGTCTTGAACTCCTGACCTCAAGCAATTCACCTGCCTCGGCCTCCCAAAGTGCTGGAATTACAGGCATGAGCAACTGCACCCAGCCCATAATATTTCTTAAACGCTAGGTTTATGAGAGCTTGTTGTAAAGTATCTTCATTTTCCCAGTAATAATTCTTTGTTCCAATGAACAAAAAGAAAATAAAATTATTTCTTGAAGATGACTAAAGGAAATTCACTGTACTAGTCAAATGAATCGAATCCCCCAAATGGATGTTTTAAGTATGTGAATAATTCTTCTCAGCTCTTCTGCACTAATTTTGCAAGATCTTTTGTTGTAATCCCTGTGATATTGCAATAGTCGATAGTAAATAATATTCACAGTCTTTTCTGTCTTAAAAGCAGGTAATTAAAGTAGGATATGACAGAGTGAGATGGAAAGAGAGACAGAGAGACAGAGAAGGAGGGAAAGAGACACACACACAGAGAAGGGAATTGATGTCCAGTTTTTCCTTTAATCCACATCCTGCCCCACACTTTCCTGCCATTAGAGATTAGTTTGTCATCACTCCAGACTGAGCTCCAGGCAGGATTGATTCTGAGAATTCATAATTGCTTGGATGATCTGGTTCAGGATCATTTTTCATCAGCAACCCTGGGAGCCTGGGTTATTCTATTCCTTCAACATCCAACAATATCTATTAAACGCTTACTATGTATCAGACACTATGCAACTTGAGGAAACAGGAACTTTTCTGTAGTGTGCCTGTATTATTTTTGGCTGCCCAGTATCCCTTCACAGCTCTCAACACCATCGTAATATTTTTGAGGCACCATCTCACTCTCATATGTGTAGCTTGCAGGACAGAAGAGTCTAGGTTGGCCCCTCTTACCACAGAGCTCAATGGGACCAGAGACTCTGAAGAAGGCATACACCCTCTGTTCAGCCAGTTGCAAAGCCTTTACTGGTATTTTGAATCTTCGGTAATTGAATCAAACATAGGAGTGACCTTGGCACTCATTGCAGCTGTGGTATGATGACATGAATTTCCATAGTATGAGGCCACTGCTAAAGTTTCTTTTTCTCAGCCCTCCATACGCTTTTTTATGTCCAGAACAGAGCCTATACCTCTGACTTTCTGTCAATTCTATAAATACATTAATTCTACTCCCATATTCTTCTAATACATTTCCTATGTTTAAATTAAGCAGAATTTGTTTTGGCCAAGGGCACTCAGTGATGCACCCTGGCCCACAGCTAGTGACAATTCCAGCATCCCCAAAGCTCCAAGGACCAAGCATTGTTTAGATTAGCTCAAACTATTGAAAATCACCTGGTTTGTATTCATATCTGAACCCACCCAAATTGTACTAGACCCTGGGTGATGAGAGCTCAGAGCTTTACATGCTATTTCATTGATATCACACAAAAATTCAGGCAATGAGTTATTTTCTGTAAAGAAGATGAAAGGAGCTCTGTGTCATAAATGACTGCCAGCAGAGGGAAGGAGGGGGAGGTGGGGATATACCTTAGAGGCCTGTGCCAGAGGTAAGAGTTAGCAGCAAAAACCTAGCGCAGCCCCAGATGAGAGAGGCCTTTGGAAGTGAACACAGATATCCCAATATTTTCCAGATGGAAAAGAGAGAAAAAGGGAAAATTGAATTCCCACAAGCCTTGAGAGGGTGGGAATGTAAAGGAGATAACTGCCAACATTAAGTGACATGCTCCAGGCCTTATCCCAGGGGAACCCATGAGACTAATCACGCTTTCTTAGGAACATTCACGTCCACAAATCTTGGCTCCACTTATCTGCCCACACACATGCTGAAAGGCTGTCCTTATCTCAGGCCAGATTTTACAGGGATTGTAGGACAGGGTCCTCCACGCCTCTGTATGGGTGTGTGTGTGTGTGTGTGTGTGTGTGTGTGTGTGTGTGTGAGAGAGAGTCACACACGTGACTAAGTTCTAACTTTGTCAGGACATCTTTTTTTTTTTTGAGACGGAGTTTCGCTGTTGTTACCCAGACTGGAGTGCAATGGCATGATCTCAGCTCACCACAGCCTCCTGGGTTCAAGCAGTTCTCCTGCCCCAGCCTCCTGAGTCACTGGGATTACAGGCACGCGCCACCATGCCCAGCTAATTTTTTTGTATTTTTAGTAGGGATGGGGTTTCACCATGTTGACCAGGATGGTCTCGATCTCTTGACCTCATGATCCACCTGCCTCGGCCTCCCAAAGTGCTGGGATTATAGGCGAGAGCCACAGGACATCTTCCTCTTAGAGAGAACTCCCTCTTTGGAGTGCCTTGTTCAGTCTCCCAGAATCCCCTCTTTCCCTTGGCCCCTCCTATTGTCTACATGTTTGTTCTCCCCACTCCTCCAAACCCAATGTATTGGCTGCTTCTTTAGCTGTGCATTTTGATCCTGTCTCCAGACCTTTCCTTTACCCCTTTTTGGGAACTTAGATGTACACAGTCCTTCTTATTTCTTCTGCAAACTAAATAATTATCCTAGTATTTTGCTCAGTAAGAAAGCTATTCTGGAAATCAAATTTTCCTTCCAAGAGTTGCATAACCAATTTGGGAGTTTCAAACATCTGTAATCCTAAGAAATTTTAGGGATTTTTAATAAAACCCCCAAACTCAGACATACACAATTTTAAAAACCATAAAGTTTCCAAAGTGAATGTCTTCTCATTCTAGGTATTTTGATCTCTCCAGTACAGTTTCACAGGACCGTTTCCTTACTATTCTTTTCAAAGTACTTCTTGCAGTTACTAATTTTCAGGCTCAGTGTCTTTTCAAAGATGCTTTTCTGGGGACTGTTGATTTCAGGCCATTTCAACTGCATGAGTTATGCAAGTGTGATAACTTTTTTTCATTCTAAAAAAAGATGCTCCAGCCTATTTTTTTTTTGTGTGCTCATAATAAAAGCAAAAGATAAAGACCAGCATTGGGGATTAGTGTAGACTTTGTAGATACAGAAAGAGCTAAGAAAATTTATATCCCAAATCAATAGCACAATCAAAGCTAGGAATAGAGGATGGCTGATAAAACGAAGCTTCAGGTTAGGCAGAGAATTATATCTTTGTTACATTTATAATTACATTTTTATTAACATTATCCTTTTATTTGCTTCTTCAGATATTTAAGGAAACACAAAAAGTTATTCTTAGTTTAATAGTAAGAAGTTATGTAAGATCTAGCTAATCTAATGTGTCTGTTGTATAAAAGGAGTATTTATTGAATTTTTAAAGTTCTCTTTTTGTCAGCTGATATCAGTTCCCAAGTAAGTGTATTGTTCTGTGGACTCTTGCTGAATTTGAGGAATTTAGAATCTAAGGGGAATTTAAGATTTAACTCCTATTTTTAAATACAGTCTGTCTGTGTATGTGTATACATGAACACATATTTAAATAAAACCAGAAACATATCTGAGGTTCAATACACATGAAGCAAAATTTGGTGAATTTCTATGCATCACTGAATTCCCTGATGTCTCTTGGAAACAAAATGTCTGTTTCTAATAAACGTATTGATATGAATGCCAAATGAAACAAAATGTCATAGGCAAGACAAAGAACTGATTGAAGAGTTAGTTGAGTGTTTACCAGTGTTTTTATTTCATCTCCAGTATTACTTCTATTAATGAAGAACATGTGTCCTCTCACACTTGATTGTGGGAAACTTTATTACTAGAGGTAGAAAGAGCATGGAGGTGTACCTCTGAGCACGGCTTCCCTCTTCTTTGTTGACCAACAGAACTTTGTCTCTTGGTTTCTCTCTTTTTCATGGTAGCCATGACAAAGTGGGCTATAACTCTCCGTAAATCATGGGATGATTATAGTTTTACAGTCCAAGTCTGCATCAGGTAAGACTCATTCAGCAGCAAGTAACACAATTCTCAACTAACAGAGACTTCTAAAATAAAGGCCTTTAATTTTAAAATAAAGGCCTTTTCACTTCTCACAGAGTGAGAAATCTGAGAGTAGGTGGTTCTAGATTTGGTTCAGAAACCCAAAGTTCATATCAAGGAACCAGGACTTTTCTATCTTTCTGCTCTGTCATCTTCAGTTTTTCCTTATGTTTTGATCTTCAAGTTACAAAGTGGCGCTTAGGAAGCATTACAGCCTCTGGCCACCATCTTTGATTCAGGGAATGGACTAGAGGAAAAGGGCTTTTCGTGTGTGTTAGGAAGACAAGTCTTTCCCAGAACATCCTTATTAGACTTCCTTTTGTGTCACATAGGCAAGATTGGGTCACATGCTCCCCTTCTCTCATAGCTGCCTAGAATACTGGCAAAAAAAAAAAAATGATTAACTAGCAAAGAATAGGGCTACTATGATTAGCTGAGACAAACCAGGAAGCATCTTTATGGGCTGGGCACATCAACTGCTTTTCCCACTACAACATTGGCAGGAAAAGCAGGGAAGGCGGTTGTGCAATTGAGTGTTGCCAGTTTCTCACGCTATGACTTCCATGACATCTCCCTCAGTCTCCTGTGACTTTGCAGTGGGCATCCTCAGAATGTGACTCTTACTTCACCTTGGGTTCTAGCCCTCCAAACAAAACACCTCCCAATCAGTGATTCATAAAGAAGGGCAGGTTGTTTCTCATGACTAGGTCTAACTTACCATTCAATAGCTTGTCACATATAATTCACGGCTTCATATTTCTGTGCTTTTCCAGCTATGAAAAAATTTTAAACCTAAGAGACTCCAGCATTAAAATGTGCCTTTATCAGGCCAAGCACAGTGGCTCATGCCTGTAATCCCAGCACTTTTGGAGGCCAAGGCAGGCAGATCACCTGAGGTCAGGAGTATGAGACCAGCCTGGCCAACATGGCGAAACCCTCGTCTCTACTAAAAATACAAAAATTAGCTGAGTGTGGTGGTGGGCACCTGTAGTCCCAGCTACTTGGGAGGCAGAGTTAGGAGAATCACTTGAACCCAGAAGGCAGAGGTTGCAGTGAGCCAAGATTACGACACTGCACTCCAACCTGGGTAGCACAGAGAGACTTAGCTCAAAAAAAAAAAAAGAAAAAAAGCCTTTATTCTTTTTTCCCTCCCCTATGGGTGTGAACTAAAAGGAGATATAAGTCTGTTGCTTATCTTGTCTAATTTCCAGACCATAAGCCTCTGCCAGAGGATAGCTTGTGATGTATGGCATCTATGTTCCCTTGTTCACACTGTTACATGCTCTCCTGGCTGCTCCACCTCTCCCATAAATGTTTAACTAATATATATAATGGTTCTTTCAGAATGGGCTTTTCATTATAGAAATAATTTTTGAACAAAGGTTTGTCGCTATTTCTAGAATAGTATTTTAGTATGTTCGTAAAAAGCAGTTCTAAACTCAATTTTTGTACTAGTTTCTTCACAGAAGAAAAGGGTAGTTTTTAGACATTTCACATCATTTATATGTTGGAAAGTATGAAACTATTCATTGGGACTTTATTTACATTTAACAACTGATTTGAAAACAATTGAAAATGCAGATAAACTGGCGTTATTCAATGTCATGTTCAAGCATACTAGGTGATGTTTTCAAATCAGTAATTTACCCTCAAAATAATATAGGTATTGTTGTCACAGATAATGAACAGTATTGAATATTCCTGCAATCAAACATGAAGAAAAATGAAATCTAAATGAAATTAATGTCTCAGTTTTGAAACACTTCCTTCTTTTTTTTTCTTTTTTTAATATTAGAGATCTTTTTCATTTGGATTTTAATTGTTCTTTCTTCTCCCATTATTTAGTCATCTTCAATTTGGCAATCATTGCTAAATGAGTAATTGTCTCTCACAGTAAATTGCCCCATTGTCTTGATCACCTAAAATCAAGTGGAGGTGTCAATTGGTTCTCAACAGGGAGATTCAGAAAGTGGCTGGTGTTGAAGACAGAAATACGACTACAGAGGAAGAGCCCAAATTGCCCGCTATAAAACTTAAACTTAATATTTAGATATAGGTTATGGGGAGGAAGGCAGCAAATCACACTGCCATGTCTGTATCTATGCAACAATCTTGCATGTTCTTCACATGTACCCCAAAGCCTAAAATGCAATAAAAAAGCTACTTTTACAAAAAAAAAAAGTTAATGCCTTCTGTAATATGGGGAGGACCCATCTCTATCCCTTATTACTCCATGAAAGAAGCACTCAAAAATACCTCCAGAAAGGAAAGAAATAACAGTTATGCTTCCTTGGGCTGAAAGTCTTGTCTGGCGGATCTTTATAATGAAATGAAGGCGGAGATAACAAGTCTTTTTTTTTTTTTTTTTTTTTCTTAAAAGCCATATACCCCAAGATACCATAGAACTAAAGAAAATAGCTTAGATACTGATTGAAAAGGCAGACTCAGAGTCTAGAAATGCAAAATAACAGCCCATATGCCAAACCACATGCATTGTAAGGCTGGATACTTCTGAAGGAAGATTTTAAAGGCGACAGAGAATTCCAAATTTGGAACCCACAGAGACATCTGGTATCTTAGAACTTTCCATTTTCCTTTGGCAGATATTTCAGTGAATTTTCCCACCTTGGTCAGAGTGTTTAATTCTTTCTTAAGCTTGTTCTTATTTTATCATATTCTATTTTGCTGTTACTGTGAAATGGCCCTACTGTCAGGACCAACTATTTAATTTTAACACTTAGGTCATTTAGCAATTTCTTAGAAGAGCCAAATAAGGAGGTAGAATTTAGTTAACGTAATGGGTACACTATTGACTTTTTTGGGGATTTGTGGCATATAGGTATATTTCCAACTTTTGGTCTTCAAACAGATGCATGTGAAATAAATAACAGATGAATCAAAATACAGAAATGGCATTGCATTCCAAATGGCAATGTTCATCATCAGTGTGCATGAGGTGGCTCTACCAAAATGATCTTAAAAGGTATCATCATGATACCACTTGCTCCTTGCAAACCATTTCTTAAAGGCTGGTCTGTGCCTACTTGAAGTATTCATTTGTTTGGATCCACATTTGTCCAATTTGAGTAGCAGTATGGGGTGGGAACTTGAGGACATTGATAAGGCTTGATTACTGTGAAGAAATATAGTAAGGGGTGCATTACAAGGATTACTAAGTAGCAATGAGGGCTCAGTTGAAACTGCATAGTATGAATATTTAGTAGTGTCAACCATATCTATTTAATGACACTCAAAAAGTATCACAGAATTGTGTTCGTTTTAGATGGAAAGGGACCATCTTATCTAACTCTCTCAATTTACAAGTGGGAAACCTAAGGCATAAGTAAGCTAAGTAAGTGGCCCAAGTCTACATGGTAAATGGCAGAGCAATTCTAACTGCTGTAAAATGTAAGATCTGAAACAATAAAACACCTAAAAAGAAAACATAAGGGAAATGCTTCAGGACATTGGTCTAGGAAAATATTTTATGAATAAGACCTCAAAAGCACAGGCAACAAAAGCAACAATAAACAAATGAGATTATATCAAGCTAAAAAGCTCTGCACAGCAAAGGTAGCAATCAACAGAGTGAAAAGACAACCCACAGAAGGGGAGAACATATTCGTAAACTACTTAACTCAGATAATTAGTATGTAGAGACTATACACATCTACATATTAGATGTTTGAACACCTAATATATTTATTTCAACAGCAAAAAAGCAAGGTGATTAAAAAATGGGCAAATGATCTGAACAGACATTTCTCAAAAGACATACAAATGGCTAACAAATATATGAATGAATGCTCAACATCACTAATCATCAGGGATATGCAAATAAAAAAACACAATGAGGTATCATCTTATCCCAGTTAGGTTAGCTATTATCAAAAAGACAAAATATAACAAATGTTGACAAGAATGTGGAGAAAAGATAACTCTTATACACTGTTGTTAGGAATGTAAACTAGTACAGCCACTATGGAGAGCAGTATGGAGATTGCCCAAAAAACTAAAAATAGAATTAACCATATGATCCAGTAATCCCACTACTGGGAATTCGTCCAAAGGAAAGAAAACCATTATATTGTGGAGACATCTGCACCCTCATGTTTATTGCAGCACTGTTCACAATAGCCAAGATATGGATTCAACCTAGGTGCCCAATAAACAGATGAATAGATAAAGAAAATGTGGTACCTATACACAATGGAATACTATTCAGCCATAAGAAATAATGGAATCCTGTTATTTGTGGCAACATGGATAGAACTGGGGTACATTATGTTAAGTGAAATAAGCCAGGAACAGAAAGTTAAACACCACATGTTCTCACTCATCTGTGAAAGTTAAAAAAAAGTTGATAGCATAGAAGTAAAAGTAGAACAGAGGATACTAGAGGCCAGTAAGAATAGGGGGAAGGGAGGAATAGGGAGACATTTCTTTAAAGGGTACAAAATTACAGCTAGATAGGAGGAATAAGTTCTAGTGTTCTATAGTACTGTGGGATGAGTATAGTTAAAAATAATATATTACATAGCTTCAAATGGCTAGAAGAAGGATATTAAATATTCCCACCAGAAAGAAATGATAAATATGGCCTGGTGCAGTGGCTCACACCTGTAATTCCAGCACTTTGGGAGGTCGAGGTGGGTAGATCACGTGGTCAGGAGATTGAGACCATCTTGGCTAACATGGTGAAACCCCGTCTCTACTAAAAATACAAAAATTAGCTAGAGTGGTGGTGTGTGCCTGTAGTCTCAGCGATATGGGAGGCTGAGGCAGAAGAATTGCTTGAATCCAGGAGACGGAGGTTGCAGTGAGCCGAGATAGTGCCACTGCATTCTAGCCTGGGCAACAGAGTGTCTCAAAAAAAGAAAAAAAAAGAAAGAAATGATAAATGTTTGAGATAATGAATATGCTAATTACCCCGATCTGATCAGTATACATTATATGTATTGATACATCACTATGTGCTCCATGAATATGTAATATTATTGTCATTTTTAAAAAATAATAATATTATGTTAGACATGGTGGCCATACGATATTCAAATATGTTTAAAAAATCTAGGCTTACAGAACTATAGATTTGTCCCACTGGAACTTTCTCTATTAGTAAATTTCACTGACAGTACACTTATACTTCTTATTCAGAAGGAAGCACAACATGAAGTTACTGGTATTCAGGTTCTCTCATTTTATTAGTGAAGCAAAAGTAATGAATTGTTTCTTAGGCAAGGTAGATTTAAAAATTATTAGTCTCTTTATTCTTCTGCATTTTTATGGGGTAAATTCCCAATTAGTAAGGATTATTAAAGTCTCAAATTGCCAATTTTGGGGCTGAAAACTGCTAAGAGCCCTGCTATATTTGCTTTGATTTTTTGAACCTCCCGCAGTTTTAACAGTGCTTTCTAATTGCGCAGGTGTAATGGCTGGTCAAAATACAAGCACTTTTAGTGCCTCTTATCTTACATCTGTCCTTCTTCATACTTTTATACCACCTATTTGGCTCTGCTGGATAATAGAGACAGTCTAGTGTGACTGACCTTCTGCTGTGAAACCTAGTTCATTTTCTAGAATGAGGTATCCTGTGGGCTAAATAAAGTGAAAACAATGATGGTAATCAATGCTATATTAAGACTTGATTCAGAGACTCCCTTGTAGTAGCACTTAATATAGAAAAGTGTTTTAAATGTGGAAAATATTTTAAAACATAGATAGCCCATGCAATATCCTTTAATTAAAAATTTAAAAGTTGATCAGTCATTATTTCTGGATATTGGGATCATAAACCTTTTTATATATTTTATGTGTGTATTTTAAAACGTTTATAAAATAAGTCACATTTTAAGAAAAATGCAAATATACTTTTTACTAAAAGAATAACCAAGTAAGTATAAAAATTAAAGCATAAAAAAGAAGTCCCCTTGTTCAATGTAACAAAGTTAAAACATATTGTGGCTTGGAGGATTTGGATGTTTTTAAATGGGGGATGGTGGTAGAAGTAAACTTGTATACTTTTCTGATTGGTGGTACAGAGAGTAAAGAGAAGAGATAACAAGTAAGAAAATGCACAGACAAAAAGTATAATAGAAATGATTTTAAGGATAATACTCATTCAAATGCCATTGTCCTCTATAATGATAAGGTACCTCTTTTTTAATGTGGCAGCTGAGTTGATACTGAACTTTCAACACACAGGGAGTGCAAACAACGTAGCCATCAGATGGAAGAATTAAACAGAGTAATAATACTTTACATTTATGAAGCATTCACTTGCCTTTATTTCCTCACATAGAATAGTTTACATATACTGTGTTTTTATAGGTCATAACTGATTTAATACTTACAGTGTTTTAAGATAAGCAAGGCAGTTATTTTTAATGCCCGTTTAATACAGAAGAGGAAACATACTCCAAGAGGCAAAATGATTTGCTCAAGCTGAGATCGTGAGTTGGTGTCTTTTCATAGCTTAATTGTAAAATACCTGTTTGTGGAACTACATCTTTGTAGATGGATTTAATTTTTGGCCTTGTGCAATCTCTTCTTGTCCATGGAAACATTAACCTTGCTCTTGATGTAGTTATGTTTCTATATACTAATTTATTATTCAAACTCTTTTGATAAAAAGCAAGGTTGTATTTAAAATATTTTAACAATCAGAACAATGTGGGTAGCAATCATTCTGAACAGTTGCTGGATCAGGCGCTAATTCATCAGGATGCCTCACAAGCAAAGGGCATGGACGTATACGTGTGTATCAGCTGCAGATCAGGGCTGTGACAGAAAATCAACTCACATTGTTTTAGGGAATTCAGGAGAATTTGTTGGCATACATAACTGAGCTGTCCAGATGTGTCCTTATTTTGACACAACAGTATCCAGGGGTACAAATGATGTTACATCTTTCTTTCTCCAGCTCTTAGTTCTTCTTTTCTCTGCACTGACTCCATTATCAGGAGGCTTATCTCTCCCTGGGGTACAAGGCGACTTACAGTGGCTCTGGATTTACATCCTCTTCTCTTGGCAAAATAGTGTCTCTCCATTGGTTGCCCCGGTAAACGCCTTGGACAAACTTTAAATTGGCTGTGATTGTAGCAAGCACTGGGGATGGCAGTCAGCTCCACCCAGACTATTAAACTAGAAATGGAGGAGGAGAGTTCCTGAAGGAATACCAGTGGCTGTAACCCAAAGAAGGGAGAAAAGTGACAGGCAGTGACTATAAATGTCTCCTATCTCCTTCCTCTGAACTTTCATACAACTTTATTACATTAAATATTTTTCCAAATTTAAAAAGAAGGTATTCTCATTTGGAACATTTTAAAGATGAAGTAAACTGTAAGAACAAAATCTTTAAAGAAAAATGTAAAAATAAGACATGGAATTGAGTTGGAATTAAGGGTTTATTTCTAATTCATTATGGCACTGAGGCACACCCTGTGGAATACAAGTTTTCCTAGGATCGTTTACTAGGTTCCTAACGCCAAGAGACCCAAGACTCTACCTTCTGTTCTCAGAGAATCTCATGCAGAATTGAAGTGAAATCACAGCATGTTCAGAGGAATAGCAGAAATCTTCGGGATATTAGATGCTGGTTTTCTCCTTGTAGGGTTTCCATGTTCAATGAGTTTTGAAGATCTGCAGATTCTTTGCTTTTGTGCTGGTGTGAGTATGTGCTCAAATATTTTCTTTATATTGTATCCGGCATTTTAGTTGTTTCAATCCAGTGGGTCATTTAGTGTGTGGAATCTGCCATAATGTTAAAAAAGAAAGTGATCTTTTGTTCCTTTGTCATGTTTGCAGTTCCATCTTTTATTCCTTAGCTATTTTAAACATAATTATTTCATAGTTTATGTCCAATAATTCTGATATCTGAAATTCTCGGCAGCCTAGTCCCGTGTGGTACTGTTGTTTCTGTTGATCCTTTTCTGTATGAGTCTTGTTTTTCATGTATTTTGCAAATTTGGATTGTGAAGTCATGGTTACTGGGATTTTGTATGTGAGAATCTTGGGAGGAAGCCATCCTACATGAAAGATTAAGACTTGGCGTTTGTCAGGAAGCTCAGCCTTTTATTATTCTGGGACCACTTGAAGTTAATGTGTTGGTTTGGGGTTTCTGGGACGACACATGTTGCATAAAATCAAATAGGCTTCCCAGGTCTGTGATGTGGTCCCAGCTGCAACTCCCGCCTTACTAGGTCACAATGCCTTTCTTGTTTCCTGTCACTCTAGTGGCCACTAACACCTGAAACTCCTGGTTTCAAGATCAGGAAAGGCTCCAAGATCAGTCATGGCTTTAGCATCAGTCCACTTGCCACCCTCCTTTCCAGCAATCTGGTCTATTTAGCTTTCCAATTCCCTTCAATTTTTCCTTGTTTGTTTTTCCATTTTAATTTTATAATTAACAGATTTATTTGTTTAATTCCTTTCCTCTAAGAATCAGCTCTTAGGCTCTAATTTTTATTCCATTTTTCTGATGTATTTTGAATAATTCATTTCTGCTTTTAGCTTTACTTTTTAAAAATTCTGCTTTCCAATGGTTTGTTTTATTCTTATCTTTGTTGTTATTTTTTGTTTTTCTTACTTATTTTCTTCAGGTTTTCATTTGCAAGTTTTCTGTGTCTTTCTCCTTTGGATGTCTTGTTAGCATGTATTGGACATTTTTAGTTATATATATATATTTAAGTTAATTCAATAGTACTATAATAAAAGATAACATTAATAAAAGATAAAAAATAAGTGACAGTAAAAGAAAAAAATAAAAGAAAAAAGTGACAAATTATAAAACCTACTTTCATTGAAGGAGGAAAAGATTCGTTATCTACAGGTAGTAGATATATTATTCAAGAAGTTTAAATGATTTATATATATGTCTGTTATATTTCTTCCTTTCTGTTTGTCATTCTTTTTGTTACCTTGTTATTTATTTTGTTTTCGGACTTTTCCTATTTATAGTTTGTCTATTTAGACTATATTTTGTGAATGACAAGAATAGGAACATCAAAAAAATAAATATTCCCTTGACATTTGAAAAGAATTTTTACATAGTTAACTCTCTGTTTGAGCCAATTAACTATATTATCGTCTATCTTTTTAAAATATATCAAAGGTCGAAAGAGGTGTATTAAAGTCTCCCCCAACAGCTGTATTTTTATCTTTTTTTTCTTGTCTTTCAACTAGTTCTGTGTGTGTGTTTGTGTATGTGTGTGTATGGGGCCATACTATGCAGTCTGTTAAGGTTCATTATTTTCAAATCTTTATTGAGTATTGTGCCTTGTAATTATTTAAATTTGAATTACATAGTATGTTACCTAAACCAATTATTTAACTTCTATTTATAGACAATTTTAAATGTTTGAGGTTAATCTTTTACTTTTTCTTTATGAAAAATAGGGACTTTAAACCACTTTTACTTACTTTTATTCAACTGATCAAAAAATTTGTTAACAGCTGTTGTATTTCTCTACGCACTGTTTAAGTTGTAAAAAATAAAGATAAAATTTTCCACCTTCTTGAAGCTTAATTCTAATTGGGTAAACATGTAATAAAATGAAGTAAATGGCTAACTTTCATGGAATTAAAGAAATAATTTTTTTCCCACAATTTAACATCTATGAGATAAGGGTGCTTCTTAATAAGTGATGATATATCATAGTTTAGTTGGGCATGTATTCTTAGGTAGAATTTTTTAAAATGGTAAGCCTTGTAATTCATGATGTCTTACATTAAATGAAATATTGTAGTATGTCAAATAAATGTTATGAAGAAAAATATGGCAGAGAAGGGGGATGGGAATTGTTAGATAAGTTTTGCATTAAAACTATTTTGATTGATCTATAATATTTATATATATTTTAGGGGTACATATATTTTGATAACTGTATGCAATCTATAATGATCATATAAAGTTAACTGGGTTATCCATTACCTTGAACGTTTATCATAAATATTGCATTTTTAAATGGTCAAGGGATGTTTTACTGAGAAGGTGACTTTGAACAAAGACCTGGAGATGAGAGACTGAGTAGGACCACTGTATTAGTCTGTTTTCATGCTACTGATAAAGACATATCCAAGACTGGGCAATTTACAAAAGAAAGAGGCTTAATGGATTTACAGTGCCATGTGGCTGGCGAAGACTCACAATCATGGTGGAAGGCAAGGAGGAACAAGTCATGTCTTATATGGATGGCAGCAGGCAAAGAGAGAGAACATATGCAGGGAAACTCCCCCTTACAAAAACCATCGGATCTTGTGAGTCTTATTCACTATCATAAGAATAGCATGGGAAAGACCTGCCTCCATGTTTCAATTACTTTCCTCCAGGTACCTACCACAACTCATGGGAATTCAAGATGAGATTTGGGTGAGGACATAGCTAAACCATATCATTCTGCCCCTGGTGCCTCCCAAATCTCATGTCCTCATATTTCAAAACCAATCATGTCTTCCCATCAGTCCCCCAAAGTCTGAACTCATTTCAGAATTAACTCAAAAGTCCACAATCCAAAGTCTCATCTGAGACAAGGTAAGTTCTTTCTGCCTATGAGCCTGGAAAATAAAAAGCAAGTTAGTTACTTCCTAGATACAATGGGGGTACAGGCATTGGGTAAACATAGCCATTTCAAATAAGAGAAATTGGCCAAAACAAAGGAGCAACACACCCCATGCATGTCCAAAATCCAGCAGTCAAATCTTAAAGTTCAAAAGTGATCTCCTTTGACCCTATGTCTCACATCCAGGTCACACTGATGCAAGGGGTGGGCTCTCACGGTCTTGGGTGCTCTCCTCCTGTGGCTTTGCAGGGTATCGCCCCCCTCCTGG
Source organism: Cebus imitator (assembly GCF_001604975.1). Lineage (NCBI taxonomy): Eukaryota > Metazoa > Chordata > Mammalia > Primates > Cebidae > Cebus > Cebus imitator. The sequence goes on along the minus strand of NW_016107382.1, from coordinate 3,747,353 downwards.
CTGCTTTCACAGGCTGGAGTTGAGTGTCTGCAGCTTTTGTAGGCACACAGTGCAAGCTGTCAGTGGATCTACAATTCTGGGGTCTGGATAATGGTGGCCCCCTTTTCACAGATCCACTTGGCAGTGCCCCAGAAGGGACTCTGCATGGGGGCTCCCACCCCACATTTCCCTTCTGCACTGTCCTAGCATAGGTTATCCATGAGGACCATGCTCCTAGAGCGAACTTCTGCCTGGGTATCCAAGCATTTCCATACATCTTCTGAAATCTAGGCAGAGGTTCCCAAACCTCAGTTCTTGACTTCTGTGTACTTGCAGGCTCGACACCACATGGAAGCTGCCAAGGTTTGAGGCTTGCACCCTCTGAAGCCATGGCCTGAGGTCTAGGTTGTCCCTTTTCAGCCATGCCTGTGACACAGGGCACCAAGTCCCTAGGCTGCACACAGCATTGGGACCCTGGGTCCAGCCACAAAACCACTTTTTCCTCCTAGGCCTCTGGGCTATGGTAAGAAGGACTGCCACAATGGTCTCTGACATGCCCTTGAGACATTTTCCACATTGTCTTGGGGATTAACATTTGGCTCCTTGTTACTTATGCAAATTTCTGCAGCTGGTTTGGATTTCTCCTCAGAAAATGGATTTTTCTTTTCTATCACATTTTCAGGCTGCAAATTTTTCAAACTTTTATGTTCTGTGTCTTTTTCACAACTGAATGCCTTTAACAGCACCAAGTCACATCTTAAATGCTTTGCTGCTTAGAAATTTCTTCTGCTAGATACCCTAAGTCATTTCTCTCAAGTTCAAAGTTCCACAAATCTCTAGGACAGGGGCAAAATGCTGCCAGTCTCTTTGCTCAAATGTAACAAAGGTCACCTTTTCTCCAGTTCCCAAAAGGTTTCTCATCTTCATCTGAGACTACCTCAGCCTGGAACCTTATTGTTCATATCACTGTCAGCATTTCCATCAATGCCATTCAACAAGTCTCTAGAAAGTTCCAAACTTTCCCACATTTTTCTGTCTTCTTATGAGTCCTCCAAACTGTTCCAACCTTTGCCTGTTACCTAGTTCCAAAGCCACTTCTATATTTTTGGGTATCTTTTCAATAGCACCCCACTTCTGGTAGCAATTTACTGTGTTAGTCCATTTTCACACTGCCGATAAGGACATACTTGGGACTGGGCAATTTATAAAAGAAAGAGATTTAATGGACTTACAGTTCCACGTGGCTGGGGAAGCCTCGCAATTATGGTGGAAGGCAAGGAGGAGCAAGTCATATCTTATATGGATGGCAGCAGGCAAAGAGAGAGCTGGCGTAAAAAAAACTCTCCCTTATAAAATCATCAGATCTCGTGAGACTTATTCACTATTAAGAGAGCACTATGAGAAAGACCTGCCCCATGCTTCAGTTCCCTCCCATTAGGTCCCTATCACAACACATGGGAATTCAAGATGAGATGTGGGTAGGGACAGAGCCAAAGCATATCAATTACCATGTGCAATTGTGCAAGTAATACATACTCTGCTTAACCTTAAGGCTACTATACATGCAGATTATGTGAAGAGACTCACGACTGCACTCAGTGGCTATGGGACAGAGCTACGTAGATATCGAGAAGGACATTCTAGGGAAAAGTAGTTTATGTACAAAGATGTTGAGTCTGAAGTGCACCCTGGCATTTCCAAGCACAGAGTGAGTGTGGGGAAGAGTAGTAAATTAGGTTGGAGAAGTAAGTAATTAGGGTCAACTTTTATGGAGTCTCGTGACAATTGTAGAACTTTTGACTTCTACTCTGAGGTGGGAAACAATTTTAAGATGTGAAAAAGGCAACCGACAACATCTGACTTACATTTTCAAAGAAGTTCTCAGAGTTTGGATACATTTTGAAGGTGTGTGGGACCAACAGGATTTGCTAATTAATTACATATGGTGAGTAAGTGAAAATAAGCCAAGGACATTTCCAAGGTTGGGGGGCCTAAGCAGTTGTTCTCACTCCTCTGTTTCTTTGTTTATATAGTCTATACTATAAAACCCAAATGGTCCTCATAAAAATGGTTGATAACATGTATTTTTAAAAAGTATTATCATTGATTTTTAGATTCAGTTTTTTTTCTTTTTTATTATACTTTAAGTTCTGGGATACATGTGCAGAATGTTCAGGTTTGTTACATAGGTATACACGTGCCAGGATGGTTTGCTGCATCTATCACCCCGTCATCTACCTTAGATATTTCTCTTAATGCTATCCCTGCCTGATTCCCCTATCTCCTGCTATCCCTTCCCTAACTCCCCATCCCCGACATGCCCCAGTATGTGATATTCCCCTCCCAGTGTCCATGTGTTCTCATTGTTTAACACCCATTTATGAGTGAGAACTTGTGGTGTTTGGTTTTCTGTTCTCGGGTCTGTTTGCTGAGAATGATGGTTTCCAGCTTTATTCATGTCTCTGCAAAGGACATGAACTCATCCTTTTTTATAGTTGCATAGTATTTCATGGTATATATGTGTCACATTTTCTTTATACAGTCTATCATTGATGGGCATTTGGTTTGGTTCCAAGTCTTTGCTATTGTGAACAGTGCCACAATAAACATACACATGCATGTGTCTTTATAATAGAATTATTTATAATCCTTTGGGTATATACCCAGTAATGGGATTGCTGGGTCAAATGGTATTTCTAGTTCTAGACTCTTGAGGAATCGCTACAGTGTTTTCCACAATGGTTCAACTAATTTACACTCCTACCAACAGTGTAAAGTGTTCCTATTTCTCCAGATCCTCTCCAGCATCTGTTGTGTCTTGATTTTTTTAATGATCACCATTCTAACTGGTGTAAGATGGTATCTCAATGTGGTTTTGATTTGCATTTCTCCAATGACCAGCGATGATGAGCTTTTTTTTCATATGTTTGTTGTCTGCATAAATGTCCTCTTTTGAGAAGTTTCTGTTCATATCCTTCACCCACTTTTTGATGAAGTCGTTTGATTTTTTTCTTGTAAATTTGTTTAAGCTCTTTGTAGATTCTGGATATTAACGCTTTGTCAGATGGATAGATTCCAATTTTCTTTCCCCATTCTGTAGGTTGCCAGTTCACTCTAGTTTCTTTTGCTGTGTAGAAGCTCTTTAGTTTAATTAGATCCCATTTGTCTATTTTGGGTTTTGTTGTCATTGTTTTTGGTGTTTTAGTCATGAAGTCCTTGCCCATGCCTATGTCCTGAATGGTATGGGCTAGGTTTTCTTCTAGGGTTTTTATGGCTTTAGGTCTTACATTTAAATCCTTAATTGATCTTGAGTTAATTTTTGTGTAAGGTGTAAGGAAGGAATCCAGTTTCAGCTTTCTGCATATGGCTCATCAGTTTTCCCAACAACATATATTAAATAGGGAATCCTTTCCCCATTCCTTGTTTTTGTCATGTTTGTCAATGATCAGATTAGATTATTGTAGATGCCTGGCATTATTTCTGAGGCCTCTGTTCTGTTCCATTGGTCTGTATCTCTGTTTTGGTACCAGTACCATGCTGTTTTGATTACTGTAGCCTTGTAGTATACTTTGAAGTCACGTTGCATGGTGTCTCTGGCAGTTTTTCTTTTCTTTTCGTTTTTTTTTTTTTCATTAGGATTATCTTGGCTATGAAGCCTCTCTTTTGGTTCCATATGAAGTTTAATGTGTTTTTTCCAATTCTGTGAAGAAAGTCAAGGGTAGCTTGATGGGAATAGCATTGAATCTATAAATTACTTTGGGCAGTATGGCCATTTACACGATATTGATTCTTCCTAACCATGAGCATGGAATATTTTTCCATTTGTTTGTGTCTTCTATTATTTCCTCAAGCAGTGGTTTGTAATTCTTCTTGAAGAGGTTCTTTACATCACTTGCAAGTTGTATTCCTAGGTATTTTATTTCTTTGTAGCAACTGTGAATTGGAGTTCACTCTCTGTTTGTCTATTACAGATGTAGAGGAATGCTTGTGATTTTTACACATTGATATTGTATCCTGAGACTTTGCTGAAGATGCTTATCAGTTTTAGGAGATTTCGGACTGATGATGGGGTCTTCTAAATATACAGTTATGTTGTCTACAAATAGATACAATCTGACTTCCTCTTCTCCTAACCAAGTACTCTTTATTTCTTTTTCTTGCCTGATAGCTCTGGCCAGAACTTCCGATACTATGTTGAGTAGGAGTGGCGAGAGAGGGCATCTGTGTCTTTTGCCAGTTTTCAAAGGGAATGCTTCCATTTTTTGCCCATTTAGTGTGATATTGGCTGTGCGTTTGTCATAAATAGCTTTTATTATTTTGAGATACATTCCATCAATACCTAGTTTATTGAGAGTTTTTAGAATAAAGGGCTGTTGAATTTTATTGAAGGCCTTCTCTGCATCTATTGAGATAATCATGTGGTTTTTGTCTTTGGTTCTGTTTCTGTGATGGATAACATTTATAGATTTGCATATTTTGAACCAGCCTTGCATCCCCGGGATGCAGCCAACTTGATAGTGATGGATAAGCTTTTTGATGTCCTGCTGGATTTGCTTTGCCGGTATTTTATTGAGGATTTTTACATCAATGTTCATCACGGATATTGCATGAAATTTTCTTTTTTAGTTGTGTGTCTGCCGGGTTTTGGTATCAGGATGATGATGGTCTCATAAAATGAGTTAGGGAGGATTTACTCTTTTCGTATTGTTTGAAATGGTTTCAGAAGGAATGGCACCAGTTCCTCTTTGTAGCTCTGGTAGAATTCATCTCTGAACCCATCTGGTTCTGGACCTTTTTTAGTTGGTAGGCTATTAATTGCTGCCTTAATTTCAGATCTTGTTATTTGTCTATTCAGGGATTAGAGGAGCAAGATCACACAAATTCTAAAGCTAGCAGAAGACAAGAAATAACTAAGATCAGAGCAGAAATGAAAGAGATAGAGACACAGAAAACCCTTCAAGAAAATCAATGAATCCAGGAGCTGGTTTTTTGAAAAGATCAATGAAATAGATAAACTGTTAACCAGACTAATAAAGAAGAAAAGAGAGAAGAATCAAATAGACACAATACAAAAATAATAAAGGGAATATCACCATTTACCTGCAGAAATACAAACTACCATCAGAGAACACTACAGACACCTCTATGCAAATAAACCTGTAAATCTAGAAGAAATGGATAAATTCCTGGACACTTACACTCTCACAAGAGTAGACTCAGTTTTGTGACCAAATCTGATTATTGTGTTTACATGTCACTAAGTTTAACTGGTTTTAGTTCTCATCTGCTTTATTACTATTCTTGGGTTCACGTTATTGAACTACCATTTGATTCCCAAGAGTATTGCCACATCTGACCTCTGCCCATAGCTTTCTACTCTGTAGTTTGGTATTTGCAATTTCCATTTCGATATGGGATATGATGTGTTGACAACGCAAGCAAAATCAATGACTTTTTTCTCCAATATCTACCCATATGATAGATAATGAGCATGAAAGAAAGATGACTACTTAGTTTTCTGCATGCAGAAAATCTTTGTATTTCTGAACCAGGGGATAGATAGAGAATGTAAAAGTATCACACACCTACTCACAGAAAGACAGGTATGCCCTTTTCTAGTGGTGCAACCAGGATAGGTCACTGATTTGGTCTTCAATGTAGTTCCATTGACTTTGTGGAATATATATTTCCCTGATTCTGGAAACAGAGTGATTATTGAGTCTTGTTTTTAGGTTTTTTTTATGGTTTATTTTTCTCTTGCTCTAAGCCTTCATATAATTTAATGGGTCAACCATGCAATGTATGTGTCAGGGATAATTTGTTAGACATTATTTTTTAAGCAGCCTACAGTGCCTTTAAATTTAACATTACTAAATTTAACAAGCTGCCTTAGTTGGGGAAGACATCAACAGAGAATAAGTTAACTTACAAAGGGAATATATTTCCATTGGGCCAGCAAGCTTCTGACTTTTAATAACACATCAAGATGGCACCATTGCCCTCACATAGAATTATCACATGGAACATTTATGAAAAATTGTGTCTTGTATGACATCATGTATAACATCCTACTCCTTTCTCTCAAATAGACATTCAATTTCTATTTCTTTTGAGTAGAATTTTAAAACAAAATCCCTCCCATATATTCAAGACCATATTTTGCATCTTAATAGAAGAATATTGTTTTCATCTGGATCAGCAAGGAAAGAAGCTTACCTAGAAATGTAGGATGGAACATTCAACCTGTGATAATGTGGTTTTGGGGTAGCACCTTGCTCAGCCCTGGTTGCTTTTTGTATTGTCATGTTGAGGCATATTTGTGGAAACTGCCTATATCTGTGTTCATGTGCACCACAGTGGAACACCAAGATGTACTGCCTCTGTGAACCTCCTAGAATAGCAGCTCTAAGAATGCAGCTTTTATAGTATATATGGGAAGGACAAATTCCTATATATTTTTGTATGTATTTTTTCTGTTTTATATATATACATATAATACAAATATATATATATAATATAAGAAAAAAACATATATATATGTATGTATGTATTCTGGTATAAGTCTTTACAGGCAAAATAATATTGTCTCTTTTTCAATGTTGGACAAGCTAGTGCCAGCCCACCAGGAAGGCCTAAAGCCTAGCCATCTGTTAGCAGAAGGAAATAAGTGCTACCAACTAAAGAGAAATGTCCTTGCACTGAAGGGAGTTTTCCTTAGGATATTCTGGTCATCATTTGTGAGTTTAGCTTCATTGAACAATAAAAACAAAAGCTGTTTTATATGTGATGTCCTGATTAATCATGGCTTCAGAATTCTACAATGAAGAATTTGTTTTATGGGTGATGGCGGGTTGTTAATATTCTTCTGAATGCTATTTTAATATAATTTAAACTTAATAGGGTTATGGAATTTGTAGATGTAAATGTAGCATTGTTTTGTCAGATAACTTTGACTAATAAAGTATCTAAAATCTTATGGAAAGAATGGATAGTTCACATTAACTTTGCAATAACCACTCATCCAGAGCATAACAGTAGAAATAGAGAAAGTGGTAAAGACAACTTACTGTTATTTCTTTGCTCTTCTCCAGGAAGGGCCATAAGGGGTAACTTCTGGACTTTGCCAAGGCATTTGTAAACAGTTGTGGTGCTAGTGAGAATGTCTTCTAGCATGCTAATGTATTATAATTAGCATATAATGAGCAGTGAGGATGAACAGAGGTCACTTTCATAGCCATCTTGGTTTTGGTGGGTTTGGTTGACTTCTTTCTTGCATCTTGTGTTATCAGCAAGGTCTTTGTGACCTGCATCTTGTTCTGATCTCCTGTCTCATCTTGTGACTAAGAATGCCTAACCTACTGGGAATGCAGCCCAGCAGGTCTCAACCTTATTTTACTCAGCGCCTATTTAAGATGGAGTCACTTTGGTTTAAATGCCTCTGATAATGTGACATACCTGTTTCTGCTTTGCCTTCTGCTATTAGTAAAAGCTCCCTGAGGCCTCACGAGATGCTGAACAGCTGTTGGCGTCATCCTCCCTGTACAGCCTGCAGAACCATGAACGATTAAATGCCTTTTCTTTATAGATTACTCAGCCTCAGGTATTCCTTTATCACAATGCAAATGGACTAATAAAGGGCCTCTTCTGTGTACTGCAAGAAATTAAAAGAAACAAATTTTAATATGGTAGGGGAAATGACATGTTGTATCCAAACCATGGTAGAAAACAATCAGAATCCATTTGTCGTGTCCTTCCTGTCTAGTTGCTAAAGAGATTATTTTATTTTGTTGGTGGGGAAGGGGGAGAACTAATATTTTACAGTCGTTCTGTAGAATGTGATTAATTTTTTAAAAAAATAATCAAAAACTTAAGAACTAGTATTAAAAAATCTGTAAATTACTTTTCTCTTTATTGCGTTCTATAAGCAAATATGCATAATCTTCTACAAATGTCTTTTAACCTCTGTAATGTTTAATATATTAAGAACTTATTTAATTTAAATATTATACCTTATATGTTTAAAACCTAATAAATAACTCGACTAAGAAAAAAAGCGTGTGCCATTGGACACAGTGTGGCTTACTCTATTGTCAACATTAATTGAAAGGGTTGTGGAAAGGGGCAAATTAGACCAGATTTTTCAAAATAATGGAAACTGTAAGAATAAATCGTATTTACTTTTTGGAAGCATTGAGGTAAATACTTAGAAAAACAAGGCCATTTATTTCTCCTTCATTCTGAGTCTCTGTTGGTGCTTTTCCTGGCCATCATGGCCTAGTCACCTGCTGAGGTCTCAGGTGGAAAAGCCACAGTTGGCCAGCTGTTCTAAATAATCTGCAGAATTCATTATCTATCTGTGAACAATGTTGAAGACTATAAGCGTAGCCTTCTTTTCGAAAAACCTGTGCTACAAAGACCGAACCTCACAAGGCAATCTCACAGATCATTATTCATGCTATAGATCACTTTTTTTTTGGTTTACAAAGGGAATTACCCTGAGATCTCTGTAAAAATCAATATCCTATGTGCACCAAAACACAAATTGACTACCATAATTTATTTTGACATAATTTTCAGGAAGACTCATTGAGAAAGTAAGTAAATTGAATTATTTCTAGGCATTTTTAAGAGGGAGTTTTGATTGTAACTGAAGAAGTCCTCAAAATTGTTATTTCTCATAGTTTTTTTTGTCATTCAGATCTTGGGCAGGAGTTTTAAGTCCAGATATTAAATATTAATATGCATTTCTCTATTGAATTGCTTCCATTACCAACAAAGGATGGATTTTTCTCCTGGAAAGTGATCGTTACAGCTTTTTAGTGGAATGCTTTACTGGTTCGTAATATGAAAAGGAATCTTTGAGTATTGCGTAGCTATTCTTATAAATGTTACTTAAGAAGATAGGGGATTTTCGTTGTCTAAAACTTTAATATTGATGTCAGTGGGGTACACACATGGGAATGTGAGCTATAGAATTGGGTCTTTTATTAGCAGTTACCTGATTGGAATGCTTCCTAAAGCCAGGTTTAAATCTCTTTTAAAGCAAAGGAAGATGATTACCTTAAGCAGCTAAGTTGGTCGAGCTCAATAGGAGACTGCTGCACAAATAAATGCTAATGCTGTGGAATGTTATTTGTGTCAGTTTACTCCTGAATACATTAATTTTCTCTTTTGCTATTCCAAATGCTCAATTAAATTCTTCAGATTTTTTTTTCTTATGGAGAGTAACTTGAACATAGAATTAGTTCTATCTGCAGCAAGCCTATATTAACCTGTTATTCCTGGGCTGCATTTGTCTATTTCATATACTAGCTTTAAAATGATTTGATAATGAATTAAAATCATGACAAAGTAATTCTATTAATGCACTGAGATATGGGGTTAAATGAGTAATGGTTTTTAAGCCAGTATTATGTTTTAATGGTTTATAATTAAGATTTTCCTTACTATAAATATTTTACAGCACTTTTTTTTTCTGAATCTACTTTTATATTTTATGCTACTACTGAGAAACCACACTAAATAGAAACAAAAATGGATTTCAAATAAGACCCAGGAGTAGGACTATGCAAATGAGAGACAGAAGAGCACAAATGTATATCTTTTTTTTTAAAAAAAGCCAACCAAGGAATTAGACTTGTATTGTGCTTTCATTTTATAAATTAAAAGACATTATTATTTGGATAATGCTTTGGAAAACACGACTTTATTTTGAAATTTTATTTTTTCTACAAAATGTGAAGAGTTAGCAGGTTGATGTGGCAATAAACAGAAAAATAATGTAATGAAGAGCCAGCTATCATTGAAAACACTCTCATTTTGAAAGCTCATAGTGGAAAACACGAGACAGTGTTGTAAAAATTTTCTATAAATGCTAAATTTATTATAGAAATTATACATTATCATTTTTATGAAATTAAAAATCAAATCTTGAATTTGAAGTCAAGGAGGAGAAGTTTGAATTGAGCCATTACTTCATATGACCACTCCATTTAGTAAGACTAAGGTGTTGAATAATGAGAACACATGGACACAGGGAGGGGAGCACTACACACTGGGGTCTGTTGGAGGAAATAGGGGAGGGACGGTGGGGGATGGGGAGTTGGGGAAAGAGAGCATGGGGAGAAATGCCAGATATAGGTGATGGGGAGGAAGGCAGCAAATCACACTGCCATGTGTGTACCTATGCAACAATCTTGCATGTTCTTCACATGTACCCCAAAACCTAAAATGCAATAGAAAAAAAAAGACTAAGGAATCTGATTCCTTTCTTAACATCTGATGAAGGAAATTCAGTGCTTTATAGAGGAATTTAATGCTCAATACAACCATGAAATTCTTACTTATATATAAACAAAGCAAAACTTCTCTTTATAGTTTAGCTATGAAACTTAAATTCATGACAGCAATGTATGCAATTGTACATATTTTATTATTTAAAGCCAAAATACATATCGGTTAAGATTCAAAGAGCATTTAGAGACAAATCAAGTGTGATGTGTGAACTTCGTCTGGATCTGAACAACCACATCTAAAAGGACATTTCTGAGATAACTAGGGAAGTTAAACATGGATTAGAATGTAGACAATATTAAAAAGATTTTTGAAAGTTTGTTGGTCATAATAATGCTGCAGGACTTTTCCTTAGTTCAGCTAAAGATGGGGTCCTTGTCTGTCCCACGGCCATGAAAATTACGGTTTGAAGGGTGAGTAAAACAGGGTTTTTTTGGGTGAAAAGGAAAAAAAAGGGGAAACAGCGATCCTCCACAAGGCCAGAGTCACTGGTAGAATGCTTCCTGCCCAGCTTGAATTCCAGGTTTCACACAGGAAGAGGAGGGGCCAGGCTCCTCCCCACTGCAAAGGGCGTGAAATTCCTGAGGCTCCAGTGCAGTGTGCCTTCCCAAGGCACTGGCCAGCTGGAGTTTTTCTGGGGACCCCCTCCTACCTGGCTGTCTCAATAATAGAATTGCGTTTAGTTTTTCTGTATTTTTTTTATGTTAGAGATGATTGACAGAGTATTTCTAGGAGAAATAATAAGGATTTAAAATAGTATAGAATTTTCTTTAAAATACTCCAGGAATAAACATGAAGGGGGTTGGTAAAACAAGAACAATAGAAAGTTGACGATTGTCAAAGCTGAACAAAAATGTATAAAATCTTTCATAATAAAAAGTTGAAAAAAGTAAAGCATTTGTATAAGAACATACTCATCGAAGGGAGTGTTATCCTTAAGAGTAGTCATCTTGGAAGGATTTATGCTTATTGTGTACTATTCCAATAGTAACAGCATTAAAATAGCTCTGAAACACATCTTTCGTAATTGTGCTTATAATTGTGGAATTCTCAGGATTTGAGCTACGTGGCTTATGTTGGTGTTTGAGTTTCAGAAGGAGCAAGGTAGTGTAGTCTTCATCAGTAAACACAGTGCATTCAAAGACCAGAGAAAATTTTAAAGTAATAATTTATTTGGAAAAGTAGTCATTTAATCATTGGAGAAATCATTGCTAACACCTGGTTCAAAGACTCAGAGGTAAAATCAAATGATGGATTCAAGATCTATGAGTCTGGAGTAAAATGAAGATGAGATGGAGTTGAGAAATACTGTTAAACAAGTTGAGGGCAGAGGAGTATTACCAGAGAAGACCTTTGAACGCTGGTAGGTGTTACAGGTGCTCCCTTAGGTGAGTGTGTGGGTGAGCAAGAGTATAGGCAAAAAGCCCACATGGGAAAATCAGATACCTTATCAGAGAAGTGCACATCAGCACAGTGCCCAGATTTGATCACCTATTTGGTCATCTACTTTTCATCATTGAATTAAGCTCTGAATGACTTTTGTCTATTTTTGCAAATGAGATCTACCCTGAAGAAATGATGATTTGCCACTCTTAACAATATTAAAAAAAAATTTATGCCACAGGTTCCGAAGGCCATTTCAAAGTAAGAGTTTGCAAAAGACTAGCCAATAGAGTCCTTGAAATAAACATATGGCTCTCTATCTTAAAGAAGGCAAAATTTGTTTACATAATGTAAACATTCATTATGGTTGTTAAAAATTCAGCCATATTACTTTGCGGTTGTAGCTCAAAACTGCTATTGCTTTGTACTTTCTAACTTAAAGATCACAAGATTAAGTAGTATAACTAAATTATAGTAATTCAGAGAAAAGGGAAGGGTGTATATTTGTGTTTGTATATTTGTGTGTGTGTGTGTGTGTGTGCCAAAGTGATAGAGAAGCAGAGAGAGAATGAGAGACCTTTATTTCTACCTCTGAGCAGCCACCAGCTCTACCTTCTTATCTCCTACTTTAATGAAATCTATCTTGGTTCTTAATAACAATTGACTCTGTCATTGATTCATGTGAGAAGCAGCACTGATTCCTCTAAAAGGTTGTCTATTCATTCATTAAATGTCACCCGCTTTGCCATATACCATGGCATGAGAGCACCTTAGCTGGCCCTTGGGAATGTTGGGAATAAATGCAGTCCCTTCCTTTCCTCCTGCATGGATCCCTCGCCACCTCACCCAACAAAAACGAGGATGTTGTTGATAAATGCAAAGTTGATGCTGTCGCACATTCCCACTCATACACAAAGCAGATAAACAAGGCACCTCATGACTGCAATCTAGACGGAAATTATTGCAAAGGAGCCCTTGTTGCTACAGGATTCCTCTTCTGCCACCACCTATATGAACCGGAGATTGCTCTGTTAGTGATGCTACCCTGGGGAGAGGAGGGAGAAAGACATTTGCAAACATTTCTTCTTTTCTTCCTTGTAGTTCTCATAGTCATACTGTATACCTGACATCTGACACATGAATGCATTATCAAATCATTAGTCCCCATCAACTATATGGTGATTGAATCTTCTGTCAGTCAGTGCAATATAGATCCAGAAGAAAGTTAGTTAAGTGACAATGGATTTGCTTTAGGCATTTCACAGCCTATTGGTCCTAATTGGACTGAAAAAGGGTTGCTACAGAAAATTTAAATAATGCATTTTATAGTTCTCATATTTTTCCTAAACAAGTCAGCATGAACTAGTTAAAAAAGATTTCTGAAAGCAGTATTAGGTTTGGTTTTTCAAAATATATAGCTGAGGTTTTATTTGTAATTGATGATGTGGCTTAGCAAGTCTTAAAATGGTATTCTGGGCATAGTGCTTGCACGAAGCTTAAAGCATGTATTACCTAAACGATGTAGCTGCAAAATAAATTTGAATTGATCACTAGAAACACAAAGAATAGATTGTAGAAAAGCACAGATTTTCCAAACGAGGAGCAGGATGTGATCTGAAATCAGCATAGGTCCTATTGATGTTAAACTTGGAGAAAGAAGAGCAGAGAGGTCATTTATTACACAAGCTTTAATGAGCTCTCTTGCAGCAGCAACAGTGGAGGTACTCTGAAGTATCCAGAACCCTCAGAAGCAACAGTTAGAGAGACAGATAGACATTTGCCATCATCAATAGGAACAGTGGCAAAAGCATTAATTAAAGCTGCTGCAGTTTCTTGCAATCCAGTAAGGTTGAGATTTCAGATAATTGTAGTACAGTAAATGGAGAAAAGAAACCAAAGCTGTTTGTCTCATATGCAGGCCAATTTGCCATGCACAATCAAATTTTACTTCTTGTATTCTCTAACAGCTGCTGTAAACCCGTTGAGGGTTTGGAAGCCGTGATACAATATTAGTAAGAAAATTAGAGTGGTGGCAAATCCTAAGTTGCTTTCTGAGCAACACGGTAGGAAGTCAGTTAATATTAAATATCCACAGCCTGTGTGCACACTCACATTTCCTAGGAGAGTCTAAGCAAAATACAGCCTTCGGGGATACACACTTAGTAGTTTTTGCATAACAATAACTAAGATGCTGATGCTAGCTAATGAAATTCTAATGCTGAAGAAGGGCTCCCAAGGCTTAGAACAAAGCTCTCTAGGTAAACAAGGATAGACTCCCTGTTTAAAAAGTAAACAGTCAATCTCATGTATTTATTTATTTAACATATATTTATTGATTTTGGTTAGGTCCTGGAGATGTCCTAGTGAGAAAATACAGAGGCTACTCCTTAACTCACAGAGTTTAAAGACTAGAGGGAAACAAATTTTAATGAGACATACACATAAATAAATATATATTTGCAAACTGTGAAAATTACTTTGAAGTAACCATACCTAGTACTACAGAAGCATGTAACAGAAGAAACTGACCTTAACTGGGAAGGGTGATCAGAGAATATGAGGAGTGACTAAGAATTCTAGGAGAAGGAGAATGCAAGATAACAATTTTTTGTAGGAAATGTGCAGAAGGTCTTGACCCAAGAACCATAGTGTTTTAGAAAACTGTTGAAGAGCACAGAGCAAGGAGCATGAAGAAATGAGATAAAGATGGAGATGAGTACACCCATGAGATCGGCAGACATCAAACCTGTGGAAGCCACAAGAATTTTTCCCCACAAATAATAGGAAACCACTGAAATTTAGGCAGAGGGGTGTCAAAAGCCTATTGAAGCTGTCACTTTGGGTAAAATATTAATAATAAAATATTAACATAAAATATTAATATGAAGAATGGATTTGAAGAAAGTGAGGAGATTGATATAGCTAGTGGTCCAGGAATGAGGATGTCAGCTTAGACAAGGATGGTAATAAAGTACTTGGGTAGTCATGAACAGTTATGTGGAGAGATATTTAGGAAGTAAGTTATACAGGAATTAATATAGTTTGAGATATGGGGGTGGGAGTAAATGAGAAGGAGGTGTTAAGGATGATTCTGACTTCCATAACAAAATGGACAGAGAACCCTGGAAAAGTAACTGGTTTATTACAAATTCATTTGGGGGCATTCATTGAGTTTGGGGTAACTTCAGTGTACACAGATGGAGACTTTTGACTCCAGTTGGATCTAGATCTAAGACAAGAAGTCTGAGATGAATATATCAATTTTTGTGTCATTAAAATATGGTAACTGAAGCTATGGGTGTGCATGAAATCATCAGTGCAAAGAGTAGAAAGTGGAAAGAGAGGGTAGATAGGACAAAACCTGAAGGAACTATAATATTTAACCCAGTTGTTCTCAAAGTATAGTCCACTGTTCAGCCACATGAAAATTCCCTGGGAATCTCTTGGGATTGCAAATAGACCTACAGCATTAGAAATCCAGGGGTGAGACTCAGTAGCATGTTCAGTGACAGCCTCCAGATGTTTCTAATGTCACTGGTATTGGGAGAATAGAGAAGGACATGTTTGTAAACATTACTGAGACTGAGCCACCTGTTCAATGATAAAAACAAGACCAGAAATGTATGGGGTCATTAGGGTAAGGGAAGAGAATAGTTCAAGGAGAAGATCGAGGTCAGCAGGGTCAAATGGTGATGGAAGATCAAGTGAAATGGAGACCACTTTTGACTTTAGACAAAGCTGTTTCTTTCACACCAAGGCTTGGTATGAAAACAAATTGGAGTGAGTGGGATAGGAAGAAAGAAAATGATGAGTATAAACAATTCTTTGAAATTTGAATAGGCTAGGAATTTGGAGGAAAAAAGGGAATGCATTTCAGATATTCATGTCATGAGCATGTTTAAATGGTGACGGAAAAGATGTAAGATTGAGAGGAATATAGAAGAGACAGATGCAGTCCCTCAGTAGTGAGAGTTCTTGGGAACGTAAAGGGCATGGGTTCCAAAGCCAGACAGAAAGACTGCGCCTAGATCTACTTCTTTCTTGTAGCTTCAGGCATGAGTGAGCAGAAGATACTGTTTCATATCATTTTCTCCTTGCTCATCATGCTCTAGCCACGTGGACCTTTGTTTTTTTCTTCCTTTTTTGCGTTCCTTGAACTTGTAACAAATGTGTCCTTCTTTGGGACCTTAATCCTCCTTTTCCCTCTTGATTTTCCCCTGGCTGACTCTAGTCGTTTGAGCCATAATTTAAATGCTAGCTTCTCAGAGAGGCTTTCCCTGAGCCTCATGTCTTATAGCTCACTCCCTATAATCACCCCAGTCACTGCCTACGCTGTTATCCTATCTTGCATTCCTTACAGCACGTTTCCCTCTCTGAAATTATCTTATTTGTGCACTGATGGGTAACTCGAAGGGAGAGTTACCTGTTCATGAGTATAGCTCTAGTTTTTAGGATAGTATCTGGAGTATAGGTGGTAAGCATTCTATAAACAAACATTTGTTGAAAGAAAGAATAAAAGAATAAGTTTAGATACATCTGTACATTTGATGCAGGGGGATGGAAGAACTTCCTTTGGGTGGATTCTGTTTTCTCTCCAAGGAATAAAAGGGAGATCATCTTCTGAAACCAAACGTAGGGGTAATGGGGATGTTGGAAGTTTGCTGATGAGTGGAGAAGGTTTGAATTAGTTCAGAAGGTGGGCAGTAGACCACAGAAATCTAAAAAAAAAAAAAAAAATCCCAGGCACTATTAACAGTAAATTTGAAGATGATAAGCATGAAATTTGATGGGTACAAGTTGCTCTGCTGAGTGACTTTCCCAGTGATATTCCAATAAGTGGAAGAAGACATAGGGAAGATGACAACTGGGTACATTAGTGTTGGTATTTTTCTAGGTGGTGCAACAAAAAGTCAAGGAGCCCAGGAGACTTCGGAGCACTGATAAGCATGTGACTGAGTGTCCTAGACCAGGGCCTGGCACGTGTAAAGGATCATAGCAGAAATCGTTGAACAAAAAACATCAAAGTTGGGAAGATTATAACCAAAGAGTGGGAAGCCTGAATTGGAGATGTTGTAAGAATCACTTCCATGATACCAGGAGGAATGTACGGATGAGGTGGAGATGGAAGAAGTCCATCTAGAAATGAAGATCAGTGAATTGGGTTTTTCACTTCTAAAATGTTTTGAGGTCCTGAAATGTTTCAAAATCCAACCAGAAATTTCAAGTCATAATACTTAACTAAAAATAAGAACAGATAATAATTAGCTTCCAAATCCCAAACCATGAGTGTAATTAGTACGTGTAATCATAATGGTATCATGTCATTTTTGTGCAGGCCCTAGAGTTGCATCTCTGAACTATAAATGATACAATGAAAGCTTATTAGCGCATTACACTAATTAAGAATTAGTGATAATTTCATTACCAGCTAGATTGATACTTTGTTTCATTAGTGAAAGAGTTATACAGTAAGGAGAATGGATTTGTATATTGATTCTGTCACTTTTATCTATGTGTATGGTTTTGGGCTAGCTTACTTGCTAAGTCTCTGTTTTTTCATCTGTAAAAAGGAGAGAAAATTAAATGTCTTACAGCATTATCATGAAGATTAAATGAGAACATGTAGATGAAAGGGTTTGAAAACTATAAAGCCCCATTCAAAGAGAAGGCCGTATAATCTACAAAAATACATGTCTTAAGGAAATTCATATTACAATACTTTTTAATAAGCAATAAATAAAATGCTTTTAAAATAATTTAAAAAGCATTATTACAAATAATATATCAAATTACAATCATTCTTAATTACATATTAAAGTAGGCCAAAAAAGAACTGCCCCATTTGCCAACTGTATATGAAATTAATAAAAACACATTTATTAAAATTAGTTTAGAATATTGATTTTCCTGATGACAAAGAGGCTCTGTTCCCAGAGTATACATTTGTTTTGTTATTTTAAAGTATAGCAATTCTAGGACTATGACTTTGTGTGTGTGTGTATGTGTGTGTGTAGCATACCTGTAACTTCTCTAACTTTATTTTTAGAGCAAAGTACAAAGTACACACCCTTAATTATTATTTTGCAAATCTAACTACTCCTATGAATGAAAAACTACCACTGTATTCACTCTTCAGGGTGTATCTAGGCACTGTCTAATGAAGACACCACTTGAAAATTCTATGAATACTTGTTTTGATTGCTTACATCTAGGTTGTCTCAAACTATTAAGAAAAAGAAGCTATGTTCTTTATTTTCCCATTACTAAAGTCCAGGCTCACCTGTCTATCGAGTAAAAAAGGGATTTTATTGATGGCTGCTGAGAAAGTTCAACAAAAAGTCACCAATATTATTCCCCATGCTGTGAATGATTTCTGAATTTAACTTGCCAGGGCACCAGCAAATATGAACCAGTTTTCAGTAAATATTTTGGTATTTTACAATTCTTGGAAGGAAATTCTTAATTTATGTTTTTTCCCTTACTTGTTATGGAAAACATTACTCAACAATACAAATCATTGTTCCATAGGTAGAAAAAGGGAAGTAGAATATTTAAAAGTTGCATGTAATAAAGCGGAAACAAATATAATATTTGTAACAATGATGCAAGTTTTTTTCCCTTCAGGTTGGAAACACAGTAAGAAATGTAATTAAGTAAATTAAGTTTCTGATTAATGTTGCCTCCTGATAACAAAAACACAATGACTGGAATTCTTTTATGCTTTTCCATCTTCTGGAAGATCATAAAAGTCAAACCTGGGCCATGTGGCTCACAAAGAAAATATTTTACACACATTGTCTTTCAAGGAGAAAGTTAAGACTTTATTTTTACCAAAAAATGAGGAGAAACCTCTCATTTTTATGGTATGATCAATGATCACGAAATAACTCCAAATGCTCTGTGTTTTTCCTCCACTTGTTATGGTGCACCCTTGATTTCAGAGGTTGGGAAACTCATTTCCTGTCTACCCCTCAGTGGCACTGGCATGGGGGCACAGGTGTGCCAACATGTTCTTTAGTGTCAGTGACAGGTGGGGACTCCTGACCAGGCAATGAACAGGAATGGATGCTTCAGGGACTCACCAGTCAAGAGGGCTGGTGTCAAGGCAGGGCAAAGGCCGAGAAACAGAAATCCCAGATCATACCTGGCACTCCACGGTCCTTGTCGTGGCTTGCCTCACTCACTATATCCTCCTCCCACTTTGATTTTTCGCCACATGGAGCTTCTTTCATTTGCTAGAACAGTAGTGTAGATGGAAGCAGAGAGAGTGTGGTGGGACAAGGGGAGACACTGCATGAACACATGCTTCAAAAGCAGTGCTGTTTCAGAAAGAGAGGCAGGGAAGGAGGTGGAAGAGAGGTCCCCATATCACCCAGGGCAGACCCTGACTGCACTTACTTCAAGAGGCCTCTCATATACTCACTCTCTCTGCCCAATCTGTCTACATGCAGTTCCTTTCCCTGTTCTCTTTTCTCTTGGTCTTACTCATACTCCAGCTCTCGCTTAGCCATTACCTTCAATAGGAAGCCTTCCTCTGTATCCCCCAGTCCGGGCTACGTGCTTCTCTTCTGTGTCCATGGCGCCATTCTGTAGTTCAGCATCCATCCCACAGTTTTATAACAGCCTAGTGCTTGGATCCCTCTGTAATCCAGATGCTCTCTAAGGAAGGAAGCCCTAGCTATCTGATATTTCCTGTGTCTGCCAGACCTCCTGGAACATAGTAGGGATGTGACAATTACTTTTTAAATGGATGAATGAATGATGAATGAACTGCAACAGCATGCTCACCATCTACAGTGGATCAGAAGTACATTTCTGTTCTAATGTGACAGTCACATCTGTGTAAATGGAACATCAGCACTGCAATGGCAGAGGGAAGTACATGTGTTTTGTTTTTGGTCTAACCATTAATTAGGAGGTCTTAAAACAAGTCTTGAAAGATTGAGTTGAGTTAATTGATTAAAATATCAATATCTAGGTAATAACTTTATTATTTATAAAATAGTAGGAGGTACATGCATAATGGTATAAGTTAATGTTTCTGCAGTTTCCACAATGATTATTTATGGCAGTCAGTATAAATTTAAAATGGCAAACATTATTTTAAAGTCTGAAGTAAGTAGCATAGCTTCAAAGCCATTTGAGGATGGTATGGTAGCTGTATTGCTGCCTTTGTGTGAGACTAGATGGGAAGATACATTCTAGAAGTGTTATCACTTAAGACAACACAAGGAAAATTTCTGCTGACGGTCAAGTATGAACTTAAATATGATGGGTGAAAAACTTTGGTAAAACTCAAGAGAGGCTAATTATAATGAATTTGAGTTTCCTAGGGAAATTCCTAACAGAGGTTTGACAGTATCAACTTTGAGTGGGGCACAGGTTTTTATTTTAATAGTTTGTCATACATATAGAATTTGGGAGAAAGGACCATTTTCATATTCTACTATGTCCTCAATATCTCTTTTAGGAAGAAATTTCTCAATTGTGTTAATTCCACTCTCTAAATAGCTCTTTAATACACACCCCACTTTGTTTCTTCCTACCTACTACAACTAATTTGAATTGCTTTCCTTTATTTTTTTTAACTTATTAGGTTGGTGCAAAATTATGGTTTTGCAATTAAAAGTATGAAATAATTGCAAAAACCACAATTACTTTTCCCTTAACCTAATATTGCTGGGTAGCCCTCTGATGGGCTTTTACTTGATTTTAGTCTATTCATCCTTAGTAAATTTGCTACATCCATTGAAGCAATCATCTAAAGTAGGGATTGGAAAAACTCTTCCTGTAAAGGGCTGGATGTTAAATATTGTAGACTTGTGAGCCATATGATCTATGTTGTAACTATCCAACTAGCTGTTGTATTGTACATGTAGCTATAGACAATACATAGATGAACGAACATGGCTGTGTTCCAATAAAACCTTTTTATGGGTACTGAATTTTATATACCATTCGCAGGTCATAAAATATTCTTCTTTTGATTTCTTCCAGCCATTTAAAGAAGTAAAAATCATCTTGCTCATGGACTATACAGAAAGAAGAGATGGGCCAACTTTGACTTATGGGCCACATAGTCTTAAATGTGACTGACTTTCTCTTGACACACCTAGGATACTGATTCACCTGCTGTGACAGGTGGCCACTATACATTGGCTTAAACTAGATGGCACTCACAATGGATGCCCTGTTCCAATGTCTTCTATCCCTGTGGGTCTCCATTCAGTTTTAAACACCTTGGAGAGAGAGAGTGACTAGCCTAATTTGAATTGAAGACCACCTTGTAGGTAGGATATGGTGGCATATTGTCAGTGATACCTCTAACAAGGTAGCATGAAGTAGGTGAGAGGCAGTTGCCCAAAGAAGGAGATACAATTGCACACAAGAAAAAAACAACAGATATTTGTTACTACAAAGGTTTGGGGAAGATATACTAGATAAAAGTTGGTATTTATTTTTGTGTAACTGTCCAAGAGTAAGATACATGTGGAACGTGGAACTGGGGATGCAGGAATCTTCAATCTAGTTGGTCCCAACCTCAAGGCTCTGCTCTCATCGACATGATCCAAACTGCCTCACCATCACTGTGTTTCCATTTCCAGTGGAAGGGGAAGAAGGCAAGGAGAGGGTGAGCACCTTCCCTTTAAGGGTATGGCCCCAACTTGCATGTAGTAATTTTGCTCACGACTTAGTGGCCAGAATGTGGTCACGTGGCCACATCTAGCTATTGAGAGACCCTAGGAAATGTATTCCTTATTCTTGCATTTATGTGTCCAATTTAAAATTGCAAATGCTAATGCATAAAAAAAAAAGAATATCGAGGCAGGGATATCTGGCAATATCTGTTCTTATCTCTGTTTAGCATTCTGAGAGAATAATCTGGCTTTCCTAATCAACCATCTTTAACCATTGCAGTCCAATTTTCCATCACTTTTCAATTTGTATCTGGGTTCTAGTTTAACATGTCTAGCAGTTCCTAAAGGCAAGACAACTTCTTGCTTTTGCCAAAGTTCCTTTCTTTGCTTGGAATACACTCCCTGCTTTTTTCTATCTGATAAAATGCCTACGCTCTTTCCAAGAGAATTCACATTCACATGTTACTTCTTGAAAATTCTTTCCCTAAATTTAAATTGGTATTGTAGTATCTCATTCTAGGATAGCAGCTGCTAAGTGCAGTAGTAAAATCTCAATCTATGTTTGTTGAATGAATAAATGATAGGAGTCTTTACCCAGCATTATCCAGCTGAACTTTCCTGCCTGTCAAGAGTCTGTGGGACTCAGAGCGGAAATGGAGGCAGGCAGGGAGTAAAGGGGTACAGGAGGGAAATATTGGTTATGGTCCTCTGATTTACAGAAATAAAATTCATGCTCAAAAACTTAAACAAAAGAGGCTAACAAACACTTACAAAACAACTGGGTCTGAGGATGAAAAGGAAGAAAAGGCGCACAGGAGAGCTTGGCAAGCACTCACAATGGATGCCTATTTCCAGTGTCTTCAGTCCCTGTGGATCTCCATTCAGTTTTAACCAACTTGGAGGGAGAGAGAGTGACTGCCCTAATTTGAATTAAAGACCACCTTGTAGTTATAATATGGTGGCATATTGTCAGTGATACCTGTAACAAGTAGCATGGAGTGTGTGAGAGGCAGTTCCCCAAAGAAAGGGCTATCCTTCCCCACAAGAAAAAAAAAAACAGGTGTCAATTACAAACGTTTGGGGCAGCCATAACATATTTGTGCTCCCCCACTCCTCCTTGGAGATGTTGTTCTTACTCTGCTGTGGAGGTAGCATGCTAGTCTTGGAACTCTACGCATGGCATGGTGGCCTGAGGTGGGAGGGGCTTTTCCGTCCTGTGGTCTGTCATGGGAGTCTTAGCTTACAGTGTTGACAGGCTCTATCTCTCTGAGTTTTTTCAGGAGTAGAAGAGTAGGACAAGGATGAAGAAAAATTCCTGATGACATTTCAAGCGGAGAAGAGAAAAGAAATGTAGGCTTTTTTGTTTTTCAAAGAAAGATGTTTATCCTGAATCTACTTCAGAATCACTGATTCACCTTTTTGATTGGTTAATCTCCCCCACAAAGAAATTAGAGATCAGATTGAAAAACTACTTTGTTGTTATTATTACTTTCATTCCAGAAACCCAAAGTAGAGGACTTTACTATAAAATTTATATATACCCAAGATGAGAAAGGAAAGATACAGCTTCATCAAAGTTACAGAAAATATGTATCATTAAATATCTTGAACATAAAAGTGGTATTATGGTTGAGAGAAAGAAGTATATGTAGGAATATATAGCAAATAGCATGAGAAACTAAGCTGAAATTAAAAAGATTTAGGGGAGAAAGACCTTTGGCCAACACATTCCTAGAATATCTTGGACAGTGACAGAACATTGGTAGTAGAAGTTTTGGAGGAAACCAAATTATTTTGAGGGAAAATGTGAGCTGACTTTTAGGAAGTCATACTTGATGCCTTTACCTATGAGGGCTTAGTTGAAACAGCCAGCACAGACACAGGCAGAAGAACTACATGGAGAACAGTTTAAGACACTGAAAAAGTGCATACATGTCATACATTGCATCAGGCAGTATTTAGTGTAAGAAACAAAAATATTCCATGTCTTTTAATTAGGGATTGAGTGCATGAAATTTGATGCTTATAAATTATTAGAGGGAAAGAAGTGGATTCTAAGATGGACCTTCAGGAAAGACATCTAGAAGAGTTCATAATTTATTTCAGGGTTCTAAAATCTGTCACATCATAAGGGGTGCTCTGAGTTCAGGCATACATCCCAATGATCTATAATAAAGTAAATCTGTAATAAAGCAGCTAAAGCAGACAACATCCTCTCATCACCCAGGAAACTCGAGAATGGACCCACAGCTGTGATCCAACGATTAGAAAGTCAGAAGAAATTGATTAAGTAAGCAATCATTTCTTAGCACCTAGACAGCTTACAAATCCTGGATCACTGCTGATCATTGCTGGTACCAGCTCCCATTTCCATGGCACTGCATGCCGACAAGGAAAAATGAAAAAGAAACAGGACAATTTCTTCACCTTAATTTTTTTATCCCAAATGATGCATAGGTGTATTCAATTGGCATAATCTAATTTGCACCAAGAATCTTAGATATAAGGGAATCTAAACATTTACTTTTAAGCTTTCTAGTCCCTCCAACTATAAGAAAGATAGAATGGAGGAGAGCCCCTCCAAGGTGGCTGAATAGGAGCAGCTCTGGAGTGCAGTTCCCAGCAACAGCGACACAGAGGGTGAGTGACTGCTGCATTTCCAACCGAGGTAAGTGCAGCGGACCAGAGGACACCCCCTGTTACTGAACAGAGGCCATCAGGGAACTTTTCCAGCCACTCTGGCACTACAGTTCAGATACTACACTTCTCCAGTGGTCTTTACAGCCCACAGACCAGGAGATTCCCACCGGCTGACAAGCATCATGAGTTTCCAGCACAAAAACCCACACAAATCTGGGTGGCCATTTTAACTGGTGCCTGGTACACCTGTGAGACACAGCCACACATTCCCCTAAAAAAGAGGAGGCTGAGGGCAGGGAGCCAGGTGTTCTGTCTTGGCAGGTCCCACTCCCACAAAGACCAGCAATCTGAAATGCGCTGGCTTGAGAGTTTTTCAGCCAGTGCAGCAGTTTGAGCGTGACCAGGAATGGTCAAGCTCTATGGAGAGAAAGCCATCTGCCATTACTGAGACAGCCTGCCATTACCGAGGCAGTCCGCTGTTACCGAGGAAGTCTGCCCTTACCAAGGCAGTCTGCCATTACTGAGACAGTCCACCGTTACCAAGATAGTCTGCCATTACTGAGGCACTTCTAACCTTACCTGTGTAAACAAAACCTCAAGGACGTTTACACAGCAGCTGAACAGAGCCTGTGGCAGATCAGCAATGCCTCTGCAGGCAAACTGAGACTAGACTCCCTCCTTGCTGGGCACGGCATCTCTGAAAAAGGCAGCAGCACATCAGGGACTTATAAATAACGCCCCACCTTCCCAGGACAGAGCACCTGGGAAAAGAGACAGTTGTGAGCTCTGCTGCAGCAGACTTAAACATCCCTGCCCAGCAGCCCTGACCAACAGAGCTCCCAGCACAGCATTTGAGCTCTGATAAGGGACAGACTGCCTCCTTAAGCGGTTCCCTAACCTTCGTATATCCAAAGAGACACCTCATAAAGGAGAGCTCTTACTGACATCTGGCAGGTACCCTTCTGGGATGAAGATACCAGAAGAAGAAACAGTCAGAAACCCTTACTGTTCTGCAGCCCCTGCGGGTGATTCCCAGGCAAGCCAGGTCTGGAGTGGACTTCCAGCAGTCCTGCAGCAGAGAGGCCTGACTGTCAGATGAAAAACTAAAAAACAGAAAGAAATAGCTTGAAGACGTTCATTCAGAGACTCCATCTGAAAGTCACCAACTACAAAGACCAAAGGTAGACTAAATCCATAAAGATGGGAAAAAACCAGTGAAAAAGGATGAAATCACCAAAAACCAGAAAGTCTCTCCTCCTCCAAGGAATCACAACTCCTTGCCAGCAAGGGAACAAAACTGGATGAAGAGAATGAGTTTGACAAATTGACAGAAGTAGGCTTTAGAAGATTGGTAATAACAAACTTCTCTAAGTCAAATGAACATGTTCTAACCCAATGCAAGGTAACTAAAAACCTTGAAAAAAGGTTAGACGAAATGCTAACTAGAATAACCAGGTTAGAGAAAAACATAACGACTTGATTGAGCTGAAAAACACAGCACAAGAAATTTGCAAAGCAGGTTCATCCATGTCCCCACAAAGGACCCAAACTCATCGTTTTTGATGGCTGCATAGTATTCCATGGTGTATATGTGCCACAAAACTGACAGAGGAGCAGAAGATCAAACACCGCATGTTCTCACTCATAGGCGGGTGTTGAACGATGAGAGCACATGGACAAAGGGAAGGGAGCACTACACACTGGGGTCAG
>NW_016107382.1:3718437-3721519 GCF_001604975.1 Cebus imitator | reverse complement strand
AAAAGAAATGAACAAAGCCTCCGAGAAGCATGGGATTATGTGAGAAGACCTAATCTCTGTTTAATCGGTGTACCTGAATGTGATGGGGAACATGAATCCAAGCTGGAAAACACTCTTCAGGATATTATGCAGGAGAACTTCCCCAACCAAGCAAGGCAGGCCAACATGCAAGTCCAGGAAATACAGAGAACACCACAAAAACATTCCTCAAGAAGAGGAGCCCTAAGGCATATAATTGTCAGATTCACCAGGGTTGAAATGAAGGAAAAAATGCTAAGGGCAGCCAGAGAGAAAGGTTGGGTTACCCACAAAGGGAATCCCATCAGACTCACAGTGGATCTCTTGGCAGAGACCCTACATGCCAGAAGAGACTGGGGCCAATATTCAACATCCCTAAAGAAAAGAACTTTCTTTCAAATAAACTTTCTTTGAAAGAAAGTTCTTTTCTTTAGGGATGTTGAATATATATAAAATATATAAAAATATAATATACGTATTTTTTATTGCACTTTAGGTTCTAGGGTACATGTGCAGATCATGCAGGATTGTTGCATAGGTACATACATGGCAATGTGGTTTGCTGCCTCCATCCTCCTGTCACCTATATCTGGCATTTCTCCCCATGTTATCCCTCCCCAAAATCCCCACCCCCCTTCTGCCCCTCCCTTGGCCACCCCAACAGACCCCAGTGTGTGATGCTTCCCTCCAGGTGTCCGTGAGTTCTTAATGTTCAACACCCACCTATGAGTAAGAACATGTGGTGTTTGATTTTCTGTTCTTGTGTCAGTTTGCTGAGAATGATGGTTTCCAGATTCATCCATGTCCTTGCAAAGGCCATGAACTCATCCTTTTTTATGGCAGCATAGTATTCCATGGCATATATGTGCCACATTTTCCTTGTCCAGTCTATCATCGATGGACATTTGGGTTGGTTCCAGGTCTTTGCTATTGTAAATTGTGCCACAATGAACATGCATGTGCATGTGTGTTTATAGTAAAATTATTAATAATCCTTTGGATATATACCCAGTAATGGGACTGCTGGGTCATACGGAATTTCTATTTCTAGATCTGTGAGGAATCGCCACACTGTCTTCCACAGTGATTGAGCTAATTTACACTCCCACTAACAGTGTAAAAGTGTTTCTATTTCTCCACATCCTTTCTAGCATCTGTTGTCTCCAGATTTTTTTAATGATCGCCATTGTAACTGGCACGAGATGGTATCTCAATGTGGTTTTGATTTGCATTTCTCTAATGACCAGTGATGATAAACATTTTTTCATATGTTTGTTGGCCTCATATACGTCTTCTTTGGAAAAGTGTCTATTCATGTCCTTTGCCCATTTTTGAATGGGTTTGTTTTTATCTTGTAAATATGTTTTAGTTCTTTGTAGATTTTGGATATTAGCCCTTTGTCAGATGGGTAGATTGCAAAAATTATTTCCCATTCTGTTGGTTGCCAGTTCACTCTGATTGTTTCTTTTGCTATACAGAAGCTCTGGAGTTTAATTAGATCCCATTTGTCAAATTTTGGGTTTGGTTGCCAGTGCTTTTGGTGTTTTAGTCATGAAATCCTTGCCTATGCCTGTGTCCTGAATGGTTTTGGCTAGGCTTTCTTCTAGGGTTTTTATGGTGTTAGGTCTTATAATTAAATCTTTAATCTATCTGGAGTTAATTTTAGTGTCAGGTGTCAAGAAGGGGTCCAGTTTCAGCTTTCTGCACATTGCTAGTCAGTTTTCCCAATACCATTTATTAAACAGGCAATCCTTTCCCAATTGCTTGTTTTTGTCAGGTTTGTCAAAGATCAGATGGTTGTGGATGTGTGGTCTTACTTTTGAGGCCTCTCTGCTGTTCCATTGGTCTATATCTCTGTTTTGGTACCAGTACCATGCTGTTTTGATTACTGTGGCCTTGCAATATAGTTTGAAGTCAGGTCGTGTGATGCCTCCAGCTTTGTTCTTTTTGCTTAGGATTGTCTTAGCTATACAGGCTCTCTTTTGGTTCCATATGAAGTTTAAGGTGGTTTTTTCCAGTTCTGTAAAAAGAGTCATAGTTAGCTTGATGGGTATAGCATTGAATCTATAAATTACTTTGGGCAGTGAAAATCATTTTCACAATATTGATTCTTCCTAACCATGAGCATGGAATATTTTTCCATCTGTTTGTGTCCTCTCTTATTTCCTTGATCAGTGGTTTGTAGTTCTCCTTGAAGAGGTCGTTTACACCCTTTATTAGTTGTATTCCTAGGTATTTTATTCTTTTTGTAGCAATTGTGAATGGGAATTCACTTTTGATTTGGCTCCCTTTTAGTCTGTTATTGGTCTATAGGAATGCTTGTGATTTCTGCACTTTGATTTTGTATCCTGAGACTTTGTTGAATTTGCTTATCAGCTTAAGGAGATTTTGGGCAGAGATGACAGGGTCTTCTAAATACACAAGCATGTCATCTGCAAATAGAGACAATTTGACTCCCTTCTTTCCTAATCAAATACCCTTTATTTCTTTTTCTTGCCTGATTGCTCTGTCTAGAACTACCAATACTATATTGAATAGGAATGGTGAGAGAGGGCAACCTTGTCTATTGCCAGATATCAAAGGGAATGCTTCCAGTTTTTGCCCATTCAGTATGATATTGGCTGTGGGTTTGTCATAAATAGCTTTTATTATTTTGAGATACGTTCCATCGATACCTAGTTTTCTGAGAGTTTTTAGCATAAAGCATTGTTGAATTTTGTCGAAGGCCTTCTCTGCATCTATTGAGATAATCATGTGGTTTTTGTCTTTGGTTCTGTTTATGTGGTGGATTCCATTTATAGACTGGTATATATTGAACCAGCCTTGCATCCTCAGGATAAAGCCTACTGAATCGTGATGGAGAAGCTTTTTGATGTGCTGTTGCAATTGGTTTCCAGTATTTTATTTAAAATTTTTGCATCTATGTTCATCATGGATATTGGCCTGAAGCTTTCTTTTTTTGTTGAGTCTCTGCTGGGTTTTGGTCTGAGGATGATGGTGGTATCATAAAATGTCTTGGGAAGGATTCCCTGTTTTTGTTTGTTTTTTTTTTTTTTTTTTTTTT
>NW_016107382.1:3697185-3718247 GCF_001604975.1 Cebus imitator | reverse complement strand
CAGTCGTGCAATCTTGGCTCACTGCAACCTCCATCTCCTAGGTTCAAGCAATTCTCCTGCCTCAGCTTCCCAAGTAGCTGGGACTACAGGTGCGTGCCACAACACCCAGCTAATTTTTGTATTTTTTAGTAGAGATGGAGTTTCACCATGTTGGCCAGGATAGTCTCGATCTCTTGACCTTGTGATCCGCCTGCTGTAGCCTCTCAAAGTGCTGGGATTACAGGCATGAGCCACTGCACCTAGCCAGGATTCCCTCTTTTTGGATCGTTTTGCATAATTTCAGAAAGAGTGGTACCAGCTCCTCTTTGCATGTCTGGTAGAATTAGGCTGTGAACCCATCTAGACCTGGACTTTTTTTGGTTGGTAGGCTACTAATTGCTGCCTCAACTTCAGCCCTCGTTATTGGTCTATTCAGGGTTTCAACTTCTTCCTGGTTTAGGCTTGGGAGGTGCAAGTGTCCAGGAATTTATCCATTTCTTCCAGGTTTACTGGTTTATGTGCATAGAGTTATTTGTAGTAATCTCTGATGGTAGTTTGTATTTCTGTGGAATCTGTGGTGATATCCCCTTTATTGTTGTTTATTGCATCTATTTGATTATTCTCTCTTTTCTTTTTTATTAATCTGGCTAGTGGTCTATTTTATTGATCTTTTCAAAAAAACATCTCCTGGATTTATTGATTTTTTGAAGGATTTTTTTGTGTGTCTCTACGTAAGTTCTGCTCTGATCTTAGTTATTTCTTGTCTTCTGCTAGCTTTTGAGTTTTTAAAATCTTGCTTCTCTAGCTCTCAATTTTGACAATAGGGTGTCAATTTTAGATCTTTCCTTGATTCTCATATGTTCATTTATTGCTATAAATTTCCCTCTAAACACTGCTTTAAATATGTCCCAGAGATTTTCGTATATTGTGTATTCATTTTCATTGGTTTCAAAGAACATATGTATTTCTGCCTTCATTTCATTGTTTATTCAGTGAACATTCAAGAGCCAGTTCAGTTTCCATGAACTTCTGCAGTTCTGAGTTAGTTTCTTAATCCTGTGTTCTAATTTGATTGTGCTGTCATCTGAGAGACTGTTTGTTATGATTTCTGTTCTTTTGCATTTGCTGAGGAGTGATTTACTTCCAATTATGTGGTCAGTATTAGAGTAAGTGTCATGAGGTGCTGAGAAGAATGTATAGTCTGTGGATTTGTGGTGGAGAGTTCTGTAGTTGTCTATTAGGTTTGCTTGGTCCAGGTCTGAGTTCAAGTCCTGGATATCCTTGTTAATTTTCTGTCTCATTGATCTGTCTAATATTGACAGTGGGGTGTTAAAGTCTCCCACTATTATTGTGTGGGAGTCTAAGTCTCTTTGTAGGTCATTAAGAACTTGCTTTATGTATCTGGGTGCTCCTGTATTGGGTGCATATATATTTAGGATAGTTAGCTCTTCTTGTTGCATTGATCCTTTTACCATTATGTAATGTCCTTCTTTGTCTCTTTTGATTTTTGTTGGTTTAAAGTCTATTTTATCAGAGACTAGGATTGCAAATCCTGCTTTTTTTTGCTCTCCTTTTGCTTAATAAATCTTCCTCCATCCCTTTATTTTGAGCCTATGTGTGTCTCTGCACATGATATGGGTTTCCTAGATACAGCACACCAATGGGTTTTGAGTTTTTATTCAATTTGCCAGTCTGTGTCTTTTGATTGGGGCATTTAGCTGATTTACATTTAAGGTTACTATTGTTATGTGTGAATTTGATCTTGGCATTTTTATGCTAGCTGGTTATTTTGCCTGTTAGTTGATGCAGTTTCTTCATTGTATCAATGCTCTTTACCATTTGGTATGTTTTTGGAATGGCTGGTACTGGTTGTTCCTTTCTATATTTAGTGTTTCTTTCAGGAGCTCTTGTAAGGCAGGCCTGGTGGTGATGAAATCTCTCAGCAATTACTTGTTTGTAAAGGGTTTTATTTCTCCTTCACTTATAAAGCTTAGTTTGGCTGGATATGAAATTCTAGGTTGAAAGTTCTTTTCTTTAAGGATATTGAATATTGGCTCTCTTCTGGCTTGTAGGGTTTCTGCTGAGAGATCCATTGTGAGTCTGATGGGTTTCCCTTTGTGGGTTACCAAACCTTTCTCTCTGGCTGCTCTTAGCATTTTTTCCTTCATTTCAACCCTGGTGAATCTGACAATTATATGCCTTAGGGCTGTTCTTCTTGAGGAATATTTTTGTGGTGTTCTCTGTATTTCCTGGACATGAATATTGGTCTGCCTTACAAGGAGTTGTGATCTCTTGGAGGAGGAGAGGCATTCCGGTTTTGGGTGCTTTCATCCTTTTTGCACTGTTTTCTTCCCATCTTTGTGGATTTATCTACCTGTGGTTTTTGTAGGTGGTGACTTTTGGATGGGGTCTCTGAGTGGATGTCCTTTTTGTTGACGTTGAAGTTATTTCATTCTGTTTTTTAGTTTTTCTTCTAACAGTCAGGCCCCTCTGCTGTAGGACTGCTTGAGGTCCACTCCAGACCCTGCTTGCCTGTGGATCACCTGCAGCAGCTACAGAACAGTAAGGGTTACTGTCAGTTTCTTCTTATCTTTGTCCCAGAAGAATATCTGCCAGATGTCAGCCTGAGCTTTCCTTTATAATGTGTCTTTGGATATACGGGAATCGGGCAACTGCTTGAGAAGACAGTCTGTCCCTTGTAGGAGCTCAAGTGCTGTGCTGGGAGCTCCATTGTTCCATTCAGATCAGCTGGGCAGGTACATTTAAGTCTGTTGCAGCTGAACTCATAACCACCTTTTCCCCAGGTGCCCTGTCCTGGGAAGATGGGGCTTTATTTATAAGTTCCTGACAGGCTGCTGCCTTTTTTCAGAGATTCTCTGCCCAGCAAGAAGGTAGCCTAGTCACAGTCTGCCTGCAGAGGTGTTACTGAGCTGCCATGGGCTCTGCCCAGCTGCTGTGTGAACTTCCTTGTGGTTTTGTTTTCAGAGGTATAGTAATGATGGTCTGCCTCAGTAATGGTGGACTGCCTTGGTAATGGCAGACTGCCTCAGTAATGGTGGACTGCCTTGGTAATGGTGGACTGCCTTATTAATGGCGGACTGCCTTGGTAGTGGTGGACTGGCTCGGTAATGGTGAATATCCTTCCTTCCATGGAGCTGGACCATCTCAGGTCCAGCTGCCCTTGCTGCAAAACTCTCAATCCAGAACATTTCGGATTACTGGTCTTTGTGGAGGTAGGACCAGCTGAACCAGATCACTTGGCTCCCTGTTTTAGCCCCCCTTTTTTCAGTTGAATGGGCAGCTCTGTCTCCCAGGCGTTCCAGGCACCAGTTGAAACAGCCACACAGATTTGTATGAGTTTTTGTGTGAAGACCCACTGCGCCAGCTGAAACAGCCATGCTGGAAACTTGTGGCACTTTTCAGCCCAGGAATCTCCTGGTCTGTGGGCAGTAAAAACTCATTTGGCAATGTGGTGATCACTCACCCTCTGTGTTGTTGTCACTGGGAACTGCACTCTACAGCTGTTCCTATTTGGCCATCTTGGATCAGCTGAAACCAATGAGAAACCCCTTTTTCATTGGTTTCAGCAGAAGGATGAGTGATGTGTTCAAGGTTGCAGGATTGGCAGGCGATTCCTGTGATGTCTTCACGTGGTTGTTTCTGGCAGAAATTGCCTGTAATCCCAGCTGCTTGGGAGGCTGAGGTAGGAGACTCACTTGAACCTGAGAGGCAGAGGTATCAGTGAACTGAGATTGTGTCACTGCACTCCAGCCTGGATGATACAGCGAGACCCTGTGTAAAACACATACGTGCATGGACACACACACACACACACACACACACACACACGGTCTGCTGAAATCTCACTTAAGCTGCACAGACATGCATCTGCTACAGTGAATTTGCTTTTCCAAGTTCTTGTTTTAAGAGGCAAGGTGGTGGTGGGTACTCAAGAAAATAACTTTCAACCCAGAATTTCATATCCAGCCAAATTAAGCTTCAAAAGTGAAGGAGAAATAAAATCCTTTACAGACAAGCAATTGCTGAGAGATTTTATCATGACAAGGCCTGCCTTGCAAGACCTCCTGAAGGAAGCATTAAACATGGAAATAAAGAACCAGTACCAGCTGCTGCAAAAACATACCAAATGGTAACAACCATCGGCACAATGAAGAAACTGCATCAACTAACAGGACAAACAAACATCTAGTATCAAAATGGCCAGATCAAATTCACACATAACAATATTAACCTTAAGTGTAAATGAGCTAAATGCCCCAATCAAAGGACACAGACTGGCAAACAGGATAAAAAGCCAAAACCCATCGGTGTACTGTATCCAGGAGACCCATCTCATGTGCAAAGACACACATAAACTCAAAATAAAGGGAGGGAGAATGATTTGCCAAGCAAATGGAGAGGAAGAACAAGCAGGAGTTGCAATCCTAGTCTCTGATAAAGTAGACTTTAAACCAACAAAGATCAAAAGAAACAAAGAAGGACATTGCATAATGGTAAAAGGATCAATGCAACAAGAAGAGCTAACTATCCTAAATATATATGTACCCAATACAGGAGCACCCAGATACATAAAGCAAGTTCTTAATGACCTACAAAGAGACTTAGACTCCCGCACAATAATAGTGGGAGACTTTAACACGTCACTGTCAATATTAGATCAACAAGAAAGAAAATTAACAAGGATATCCAGGACTTGAACTCAGACCTGGACCAAGCAAATCTAATAGACATCTACAGAACTCTCCACCCCAAATCCACAGACTATACATTCTTCTCAGCACCCCATGACACTTACTCTAATACTGACCACATAATTGGAAGTAAATCACTCCTCAGCAAGTACAAAAGACCAGAAATCATAACAACCAATCTCAGAGACCACAGTGCAAACAAATTAGAACTCAGGATTAAGAAACTCAGTCAAAATGACACAACTACATAGAAACTGAGCAACCTGCTCCTGAATGACTACTAGATAAATAATGAAATGAAGGCAGAAATATATACATTCTTTGAAACCAATGAGAATGAATACAAAATGTACCAGAATCTCTGGGACACATTTAAAGCAGTATCTAGAGGGAAAATTATAGCACTAAATGCCCATATGAGAAGTGAGGAAAAATTTAAAATCAACACCCTATCATCAAAATTAAAAGAGCTAGAAGAGCAAGATCAAACAAATTCAAAAGGTAGCAGAAGACAAGAAATAACTAAGATCAGAGCAGAACTGAAGGAGATAGAAACATAAAAAACCTTTCAAAAAGTCAATAAATCCAGGAGCTTGTTATTTGAAAAGATCAACAAAATAGATAGACTGGTAGCAGACTAGTAAAAAAGAAAAGAGAGAAGAGTCTAATAGATGCAATAAAAAACGATATAGGAGATATCACCGTGGATTCCACAGAAATAGAAACTACTATCAGAGGTTACTACGAACAACTCTATGCACATAAATCCGCAAATCTAGAAGAAATGGATAAATTCCTGGACACTTACACCCTCCCAAGACTAAGCCAGGAAGAAGTTGAATCCCTGAATAGACAAATAACAAGGTCTGAAGTAGAGGCAGCAATTAATAGCCTACCAACCAAAAAACGTCCAGGTCCAGATGGGTTCACAGCTGAATTCTACCAGATGTACAAAGAGGAACTGGTACCATTCCTTCTGAAATTATTCCAAACAATACAAAAAAATGGAATGCTCACTAACTCATTTTATGAGATGAACATCATCCTGATACCAAAACCTGGCAGAGATACAACTAAAAAAGAAAATTTCAGGCCAGTACTACAATGAATATTGAAGCAAAATCATCAATAAAATACTGGCAAACTGAGTGCAACAGCACATCAAAAAGATTATCTATCACAATAAAGTAGGCTTCATTCCAGGGATGCAAGTTTGGTTCAACATACACAAATCTATAAATGTAATCCATCACATAAACAGAACCAAAGACAAAAATCACATGATTATCTTAATAGATGCAGAGAAGGCCTTCCACAAAATTCAACAGCCCTTTATGTTAAAAACTGTTAATAAAATAGGCATCAATGGAACGTATCTCAAAATAACAAAAGCCATTTATGACAAAACCATAGCCAATATCATACTGACTGGGCAAAAACTGGAAGCATTCCCTTGGAATTTTGGCACTAGACAAGGGTTCCCTCTCTCACTATTCCTATTTAACATAGTATTGGAAGTTCTAGCCAGAAGAATATGGCAAGGAAAAGAAATAAAGGTATTCAAATAGGAAAAGAGGAAGTCAAATTGTTTCTATTTGCAGATGACATGATTGTATATTTATAAGATCCCATCTTCTCAGCCCAAAATCTCCTTAAGCTGATAAGCAACTGCAGCAAAGTCTCAGGATACAAAATCAGAGTGCAAAAATCATAATCATTCCTATACACCAATAACAGACATAGAGCCAAATCATGCAATTATGAGTGCTCTCATAATTGGTGCGAAGAGAATAAAATACCTAGTAATACAACTCACAAAGGATGTGAAGGACCTCTTCAAGAAGAACTACAAACCACTGCTCATGGAAATAAGAGAGGACACAAACAGATGGAAAAACATTTTATGATCCTGAATAGGAAGAATCAATATTGTTAAATAATTTATACATTCAGTGCTATCCCCATCAAACTACCATTGACCTTCTTCACAGAACTGGATAAAATACCTTAAACTTCATATGGAGCCAGCAGAGAGCCCACACAGCCAAGACAATCCTAAGCAAAAAGAACAAAGCTGGAGGCATCACACGACCTGACTTCAAACTATACTGCAAGGCTACAGTAATCAAAACAGCATGTTACTTGTACCAAAACAGAGATATAGACCAATGGAACAGAACAGAGTCCTCAGAAGTAATGCCACACATCTACAACCATCTGATCTTTGACAAACCTGACAAAAACAAGCAATTGGGAAAGGATTCCCTGTTTAATAAATAGCATTGGGAAAAGTAGCTAGCCATGTGCAGAAAGCTGAAACTGGACCCCTTCCTTAGATCTTACATTAAAATTAACTCCAGATGGATTAAAGACTTAAACATAAGACCTAACACCCTAAAAACCCTAGAAGAAAGCCTAGGCAATACCATTCAGGACATAGGCATAGGCAAGGATTTCATGAGTAAAACACCAAAAGCATTGCCAACAAAAGCCAAAATAGATAAATGGGATCTAATTAAACTCAAGACCTTCTGCACAGGGGAAAAAAAAAGCATCTTAGAGTGAAGCAGCAACCAACAGAATGGGAAAAAATTTTTGCAATCTTCCCATCTGACAAAGGGCTAATATCCAGAATCTACAAAGAACTGAAAGAAAATATACAAGAAAAAACAAACAACCCCATCAAAAAATGGGTGAAAGATATGAACAGACCACTTTTCAAAAGAAGACATTTATGTGGTCAACAGATGAAAAAGTGCTCATCACTGGTCATTAGAGAAATGCAAATCAAAACCACATTTAGATACCATCTCACGCCAGTTAGAATGGTGATCATTAAAAAATCTGGACACAACAGATGCTGGAGAGGATGTGGAGAAATAGGAACACTTTTACACTGTTGGTGGGAGTGTAAGTTAGTTCAGCCATTGTGGAAGACAGTGTGGTAATTCATCAAGGGTCTAGAAATGGAAATTCCATTTGACCCAGCAATTCCATTACTGAGTATATACCCAAAGGATTATAAATCGATCTATTATAAAGATACTTGCCCATGTATGTTCATTGCAGCATTGTTCACAATAGAAAAGACTTGGAACCAACCCAAATGCCCATCAAAGATAGACTGGATTAAAAAAATGTGGCACATATACACCATGGAATACCCTATGCATTCATAAAAAAGGATGAGTTCATGTCCTTTGCAGGGACATGAATGAATCTGGAAACCATCACAAGAACAGAAAACCAAACACCACATGTTCTCACTCATAAGTGGGTGTTGAAAAATGATGCACGGACACAGAAAGGGGAACACCACACACTGTGGTCTGTTGGGGGATGTGGAGCTAGGGGAGGGATAGCAGGGGGGGATTGACTGGGGAGGGATAACATTAGGAAAAATGCCTAAAGTAGGTGACAGCAGGATGGATGCAGCAAACCACCATAGCGTGAGTATACCTATGTAACAGTCCTGCAAGATCTGCACTTGTAACCCAGAACTTAAAGTTAAAAAAAAAAAAGCTAAAAGTAAAGTCATATAAACTTGGTAACCATAAAATAAAAAAGAAAGATAGAATGGCACTTAAGAATGCTAACCTCACAGAGCACCTGTGGGAAGGGTCAGCTCTGGGTGTAGCTTCAGCAGACTTAAATGTTCCTGCCTGCCAACTCTGAAGAGAACAGCAGATCTCCCAGCACAGCACTTGAGCTCTGCTAAGGGACAGACTGCCTCCTCAAGTGGGTCCCTGACCCCTGTGCCTCCTGACGGGGAGACACCTCCCAGCAGGGGTTTACAGACATCTCATACAGGAGAGCTCTGGCTGACATCTAGTGGATGCCTCTCTGGGACAAAGTTTCCAGAGGAAAAAGCAGGCAGCAATCTTTGCTCTTTTGAAGCCTCTGTTGGTGTTACCCAGGCTAACGGTCTGGAATGGATGCACAGCAAAATCCAGCAGGCCTGCAGACTAGGGGCCTGTTAGAAGGAAATCTAAGAAACAGAAAGCAGTAGCATCAACATCAACAAAAACGATGGTCATACAAAAATTCCATCTGAATCTCACCAACAGCAATGATCAAGGTAGATAAATCCACAAAGGTGAGGAAAGACCAGCTCAAAAAGGCTGAAAATTCCAAAAATCAGAATTCCCCTTCTCTTCCAAAGGATCAAAACTCCTCACCAGCAAGGCAACAAAATTGGATGGAGAATGAGTTTGATGAATTGACAGAAGTAGGCTTCAGAAGGTGGGTAATAACAAACTTCTTTGAGCTAAACAGGCATGCTCTAACCCAATGCAAGGAAGCTCGGAACCTTGAAAAAAGATTAGAGGAATTACTAATTAGAATAACCAGTTTAAAGAAGAACATAAATGACCTGATGGAGCTGAAAAACACAGCACAAGAACTTTGTGAAGCATACACAAGTATCAATAGCTAAATCAATCAAGCGGAAGAAAGGATATCAGAGATTGAAGATCAACTCAATGAAATAAAGTGTTGAAGACAAGAATAGAGAAAAAAAAAAGAAATGAGCAAAGCCTCCAAGAAATATGGGACTATGTGGAAAGACAAAACCTAAGTTTGATTGGTGTACCAAAAAGTAACTGGGAGAATGGAACCAAGTGGGAAAACACACTTCAGGATATTATCCAGGAGAACTTCCCCAACCTAGCAAGGCAGTCCAACATTCAAATTCAGGAAATACAGAGAACATCACAAAAATACTCCTTGAGAAGAATAACCCCAAGACACATAATTCAGATTCACCAACGTTGAAATGAAAGAAAAAATGCTAAGGGCATCCAGAGAGAAAGGTCGGGTTACCCACAAAGGGAAGCCCTTCAGAATCACAGTGGATATCTCTGCAAAAACCCTGCAAACCAGAAGAGAGTGGGGCCAATATTCAATGTTCTTAAAGAAAAGACTTTTCAACATAGAATTTCACATCCAGTCAAACTAAGCTTCTTAAGTAAAGGAGAAATGAAATCCTTTTAAGACAAGCAAATGCTGAGAGATTTTGTCACCACTAGGCCTGCCTTACAAGAGCTCCTGAAGGAAACACTAAATATGGAAAGGAAAAACCAGCAGTCCAGAAAAAACAAACAAAACAAAAAACCCAAAATGTAAAAGCTGTCAACTAATGGGCAAAATAACCAGCTAACATCATAATGACAGGATCAAATTCACACATAACAATTTTAACTTAAATGTAAATGGGCTAAATGCCCCAGTTAAAAGGCACAAACTGGCAAATTGGATAAAGAGTCAAGACACATCAATGTGCTATATTCAGGAGACCCATCTCACATGTAGAAACACACATAGGCTCAAAATAAAAGAATGGAGGAATATTTAGCAAGGAAATGGAAAGCAAAAAAACAAAACAAAACAACAACAACAAAAAACAGGGTTTGCAATCCCAGTCTCTGACAAAACAGACTTTAAACCAACAAAGATTAAAAAAGACAAAGAAGGGCATTACATAATTTAAAGGGATCAAGGCAATAAAGAGCTATTTCAAATATATATGCACCCAATACAGGAGCACCTAGATTCATCAAGCAAGTTCTTAGAGATCTACAAAGAGACTTAAACTCCCATACAATAATAGTGGGAGACTCTAACATCTCACCATCAATATTAGACACTGTTAATATTAGAGAGGTCAATGAGACAGAAAATTAACAAGGACTTGAACTCAGCTCTGGACCAAGCAAACCTAATAGATATCTACAGCCCTCTCCACCCCAAATCCACAGAATATACATTCTTTTCAATACCACATAACACTTATTCTAAAATTGACCATATAATTGGAAGTAAAACATTCCTCAGCAAATGCCAAAGAATAGAAATAACAGTCTCTCAGACCACAGGGCAATCAAATTAGAACTCAGGATTAAGAAACTCATTCAAAATTGCACAACTGCATGGAAATTAAACAACCTGCTCCTCAATGACTACTGGGTAAATAATGGAATTAAGGCAGAAATAACAAAGTTCTTTGAAACCAGTAAGAACAAAGACACAATGTACCAGAATCTCTGGGACACAGCTAAAGCAGTGTTTAGAGGAAAATTTATAGCACTAAATGCCCACATGAGAAAGCAAGAAAGATCGAAAATTGACACCCTAACATCACAATGAAAAGAACTAGAGAAGCAAGAGCAAACAAATTCAAAAGCTAGCAGAAGACAAGAAATAACTAAGATCAGAGCAGAACTGAAGGAGATAGAGACATGAAAACCCCTTCAAAAAATCAATGAATCTAGGAGCGGGGTTTTTGAAAAGATTAACAGAATAGATAGACCACTAGCCAGTTTAATAAGAAAAGAGAGAAAAATCAAATAGACACAAATGATAAAGGGGAAATCACCACTAATCGCACAGAAATACAAACTACCATCAGAGAATATTATAAATATCTTTACACAAATAAACTAGAAAATCTAGAAGATATGGCCAAATTCCTGGACACATATACCCTCCAAAGACTAAACCAAGTCAAATCCCTGAATAGATCAATAACAGGTTCTGAAATTGATACGGTAATTAATAGCCTACCAGCCAAAAAAAAGCCCAGGACCAGACAGATTCATAACCGATGACTACCAGAGGTACAAAGAAGAACTGCTATCATTCCTTTTGAAAGAAAAAGAGGGACTCCTCCCTAACTCATTTTATGAGGCCATCTTCATCCTCCTACCCAAACCTGGCAGAGACACAACAAAAAAAGAAAACTTCAGGCCAGTATCTCTGATGAACATTGATGCAAAAATCCTCAATAAAACAGAATCCAGCAGCACATCAACAAGCTTATACACCATGAAAAAGTCAGCTTCATTCCTGGGATGCAAGGCTGGTTCAACATACATAAATCAATAAATGTAATCCATAATATCAAATCAATAATTGTAATCCATAAACAGAACCAATGACAAAAACCATATGATTATCTCAATAGATGCAAAAAAGGCCTTCAATAAAATTTAACACCCCTTCATGCTAAAAACTATCAATAAACTAGGTATTGATGGAACATATCACAAAATAATAAGATGTATTTATGACAAACTCACAGCCAGTGTCATACTGAATGGGCAAAAGCTGGAAGCATTCCCTTTGAAAACTAGCACAAGACAAGGATGCCGTCTCTTACCACTCCTATTCAACATACTATTGGAAGTTTTGGCCAGGGCAATCAGTCAAGAGAATGAAATAAAGGGTATTTAAAAAGGAACAAGTTAGTCAAATTATCTCTGTTTGCAGATGACATGATTGTATATTTAAAAGAGCCCATCGTCTCAACCTAAAAACTCCTTAAGCTGATAAGCAACTGCAGCAAAGACTCAGGATACAAAATCAATGTGCAGAAATCACAAGCATTCCCATGCACTAATAATAGACAAAGAACCAAATCATGAGCAAACTCCTTTTCACAATTGCTGCGAAGAGAATAAAATAAGAATACAACTAACGAGGGATGTGAAGAACCTCTTCAAGGAGAACTACAAGCCACTGCTCAAGAAAATAAGACAGAACACAAACAAATGGAAAAACATTCCATTCTCTTGGATAGGAAAAATCAGTATCATGAAAATGGCCATACTACCCAAGTAATTTATAGATTCAATGCTATTCTCATCAAGCTACCACTGACTTTCTTCACAGAATTAAAAAAAAACTAAATTTCATATAGAATCAAAAAAGAGCCTGTATAGCCAAGACAATCCTAATTAAAAACAAAACAAAACAAAAAAAAACAAAAAAACAAAGCTGGAAGCCATGCTACCTAACTTCAAACTATACCACAAGGCTAGAGTAATCAAAATAGCATGGTACTGGTACCAAAACAGAGATATAGGCCAATGGAACAGAACAGAGGCCTCAGAAATAACACACACATCTACAACCATCTGATTTTTGACAAACCTGACAAAAACAAGCAATGGGGCAAAGATTCCCTATTTAATAAATGGTGTTGGGAAAACTGGTTAGCCATGCGGAGAAAACTGAAAATGGACCCCTTCTTTACACCTTATAAAAAATTAACTCAAGATTGATTAAGGATTTAAATGTAAGACCTAAAACCATAAAAACCCTAGAAGAAAACCTAGGCAATACCATACAGGACATAGGCATAGGCAAAGACTTCATGACTAAAACACCAAAAGCAATTGCAATAAAAGCCAAAATTGACAAATGACATCAAATTAAACTAAAGAGCTTCTGCACAGCAAAAGAAACTATCATCAAAGTGAACAAGCAACCTACAGAATGGGGGAAAAATTTTGCATTCTATCCATCTGACAAAGTACTAATATCCAGAATCTACATGGAACTTAAAAAATTTTACAAAAAAAAGAAAAGCCAAACAACTCCATCAAAAAGTGGGCAAAGGATATGAACAGACACTTCTCAAAGGAAGATATTTGTGTGGCCAAGGAACAGATGACAAAAAGCTCATCATTACTGGTCATTAGAGAAATGCAAATCAAAACCACATTGAGATACCTTTTCATGCCAGTTAAAATGGCAATCATTAAAAAGTCAGGAAACTGATGCTGGAGAGGATGTAGATAAATAGGAATGATTTTATACTGTTGGTGGGAGTGTAAATTAGTTCAGCCATTGTGCAAGACAGTGTGGTGATTCCTCAACAATCTAGAACGAGAAATACCATTTAACCCAGCAATCCCATTACTGGGTATCTACCCAAAAGATTACAAATCATTCTAGTATAAAGACACACGCACATGTATGTTTATT
This sequence comes from Cebus imitator, assembly GCF_001604975.1. Classification (NCBI taxonomy): domain Eukaryota; kingdom Metazoa; phylum Chordata; class Mammalia; order Primates; family Cebidae; genus Cebus; species Cebus imitator. The sequence goes on along the minus strand of NW_016107382.1, from coordinate 3,704,790 downwards.
GCAGTACTATTCACAATAGCGAAGACTTGGGACCAACAAATGCCCATCAATGTTAGGCTCGATAAAGAAAATGTGGCACATATACACCATGGAATACTATGCAGTCATAAAAAAGAATGAGTTCATGTCTTTTGTAGGGACCTGGATGAATCTTGAAACCATCATTCTCAGCAACAGAACTAACACAGGGATACAAAACCGTACACTGAATGTTCTCACTCATAAGTGGGAGATGAACAATGAGAACATATGGCCACAGGGAGGGGAACATCACACACTGGGGCCTGTTGGTGGGTGGGGGAACATGGGAAGGGATAGCATTAGGAGAAACACCTAATGTAGATAACATATTGATGGGTGCAACAAACCACCATGGCATATGTATACCTATGTAGCAAACCTGTGCATTCTGCACATGTATCCCAGAACTTAAAGTATAATAAAAACATATATAAAAAATAGTTTTTTTTCTTTCCAATAAAAATGAAAAAAAAGAATGCTAGCCCTCAATATGCACTGTATATGTGTGGTATTTATTTACATGTATTGACTTCTGGTGTTATTTATTTACTTAAGTTGACTTTCTGTGTAGCTTAATAATTAATGCATTTATATATAAAATATATAGATTTTTAAGAAAATTTTTCAAAATTCAACAACCTCTATCTTCTGTGTTTCTTAGACTCCTTTATTTATAGATTGTCTTTTGCAACTTCTTATTCTTCCCCTTACATCATAGAAACTCCGGCTTAATATAAAGTGCTTGATCTTTACAAGTTACCAGCTTGCCCTTTAGTTGGCAGTCTCCTTTACGCAGCAATGTAAAAAGAATACAACCACAGTGAACTAATTTTACCTAATTTCCTTCTCCTGGGGAACAAGACGAGGCAACGTAGTTTGACCTCAATAAAACAAAATGGATTTGTATTAATGGCATACTAGAGAAAATCCATTAGTCATTTCCGATGATAAAAAAAATTTGTTGAGAATTTTTTAGACCATATTAATATTTTTAACAGAAAAAAGCTTTAATTTTCTTATCATTGAAATAAAATTAAAGTACAATTCTTTTCTCATTTCTCTGGTTGGAAAAAAGTGCAAAGGTTTGGGTTAGCTGATCTACCAAGCTGAATACACACAAATACAAATGAAGCTTTTGAAGATGCCAGGGCTATTTATCCAAGATGCAGATTCACCTGAGGCCACCCTGTGTCAGTAATTTTTGAACTTAAGGAAGCAGTATATTGGGGAAGAGTCACACTTTAGGACTAAGGTTTCTTAGAGGTCCAAGATAAAAGCAAACAAACAAACAAACATGCAAATATTGGTCATATTTTGTAATCTGAGGGGATAAGATGATTGAAAGAAATACTTTGTGGTTGTTGCAACTGGGGCACATTTTAATGGATTTTTCTATTCAAGGGGATATAAAGTTCATATTTAGTTCCCTTTCTCCTGCCTAAGAGAATGTTTCAAGCACCCTCTGCTTACTACAGGGCAGGAGAGCACATGAGGCAGACTCACAACAGAGGATGTCAGACTTAGGGAAAAGCCATTCCTGGTTAATAACTAATTTGTGGCCGGCATTTTACAAAGCACATTGGTTGGAGAAAATATTCTTAGGAATGAAAACCAAATAAATTAATTATAAATTGAGCTGACATTCAGCAAGTCCATAAATAGAGATTGAAAATAATATCTTTGATGCAAAAGAAATGACATCTCAGAACAGGGAAATGTGGGGCCGGGAGATGTGGACTCTGTGGCAGAAACTGGCTAGCTGTTTCAAATTTTCTTTCTGTGGTATTTTGATTTTCTAAATTTCCTGACCCCTTCTTGCATGTGACTGAGATCTGGCCAATGGAATATGGAAAAAGAGACACAGGCCACATTCAGGCCTCGGCCCATACCTATCTTAAGAGAGCCTGTAGGGTGCACAAACAGGACTTTTATTGGCCCTGAGTACAAAAGCAAGTCAGAGGAAAATATGTTTTCATACACAGGTTTATAAATACTTTCCTTCAAGTCCCAGTGTTGAAGCCACCTTTGCGCTACAGGCATTTTTGAGTGTGAGATTGAACTTTTGTTGCTTGAAAGGAAGAATGAGTCGTTTTAAACAAATGACCTAGCAAAACCCCAGGGATCTTAATAGAGAATTACCAAATCAACTTGTACGTGACTATTTCACTCCCCAACAAAACTGCATAATTTTTCTTCTTTAAAGCCAATATTAATTAGATTTCCCTTTGACTTCTACTAGTGTTCTCCTCCAATGTCTTTACTGGAAAGAAACATTTCTCTCTATCTTGTAATTTTCCTTGCATAGGATCTTCTGCATTGAAGTTTATTCTTTGTGTTGATTAAAGAACATAAAAACTTTCAAACTTTTAGTTTCTTGAATAAATATATGTATTGAACACAGTGTTACAGAAGATGTACTGATGACCACAAAAAAGTTATGGTTTTTGCCTCATGGAATGGGGAAGATGATATTCATCAAAGAATCACACAAATGTAGCAAAATTACTACTCTGATCAGTATAGTGAAGGAGAAACACATGATAAAATGAGACCTAGTAAGACCTGGTGTATTAGTCCATTCTCATGTGGCTAATAAAGACATACCTAAGACCGGATAATTTATAAAGGAAAGAGGTTTAATGGACTCACAGTTCTACATAGCTGAGGAGGCCTCACAATCACGGCGAAGGACAAAGGAAGTGAAAAGGCACATCTCACATAGTGGCAGGCAAGAGGAACTCCCACTATAACACCATCAGATCTCATGGTACTTATTCACTACCAAGAAAACAGTATGGGGGAAACTACTCCCATGATTTAATTATCTCCACCTGGCCCTGCCCTTGACACATGGGGATTCTTACAATTCAAGGTGAGACCTGGGTGGGGACACAGCCAAACCATATCACCTAGTAAGACCTTTCCTGAGGAAAATGATCATGAAGTTGAAATTTAAAGGAAGAGGATCCTTAACCAGCTAAAGAGTAGTGTATCTCTGGGAGTAAGAAGTGGGGATAGATTTTCAGCATATTAGAAATACCTATGGTAGGTGGAAGCAAAGACTGTGGGAGAATCAGAGGAAGGCAGGTATGGGTATGGTGGATCACAGAGAACTGGGGAGGGAAGAGCAAGCTGTCCTGGAAGGGAAGGAGATTGTGAGAGCATGCGGTATGGCGGTGTAAAAGCACAGGTTTTTTTTCCTCCAATAACATGAAAAGTCATTGACATAATTAAGAAGGGATTTGAAATTGGAGAGTCCATTTAGAATGATATAATTTGTCTTTGACTTATTTTTTTTCAGTTCGAGTTAATGCTTATCAGAAAATTAATTATGGTATTTCCTGTCATTACATACAAGGAAACACATTAGAGTATCCAAATAGGAACTGCACAAGACATAAAAAACAGGGTCAATTTTATTCTCCACAGGAACAAGAGTATTCTCTTTTCAGAAACAATAGGATTCTGAATTGAAGGATGAACGCACAATTTGCACATAATGAAATTTTCCCCCAAACAGAGATCAATCAGCCTATTCTAAAGGTATTAATTGCTTACGTGAAGGACATTTGAGGTCTTTTTATTATTATTTTGCATAAGATTATTCAGCTTGATGAGAGACTCAGTGTTGTATCTAAAAAGAACACTTTGAAGATGGTAATATTATATTCCCAGTGGACTGCAAGCTGCAGTTCCCATTAAATTATGTAAAATGACATATCAGAGAAGCCTACTGTTCAGAGTGATCTATACCCACAGATTAAATTTTTTAAATCTATACATGTGCAGTACAGAAAAGGGATTGAATCATGAATTGTTGATATATCACATACAAGGAAAGGCACTTTTAATTTACCAGTTGCCTAAATGTCTGGAATGAAAATGTAAACAGGGATTGGAATCTTATGATGCATGATTTCTACTTAGGAAGAGAAAGTAGAGGGCTCCATTTCTTTGAGTTTCCCCGTTAGCAAAGGACCTTTACTTGATATCAGGGACAATGACCTAGCAAAATGAAATGTCTTCAAATCTAATGCTTAAAACCATATGAAGCAGGTGGCAATGCTTGGGAACGCCAGAGCAATAAGTTTAATAAAGCACCAAAGAGAAGAGCCTGGCACTATCAGGGACCATCTGGACTTCTGTGCATAAACAAGAGGTGGTTGATCTTTTTTGGCTTTTTTTTTTTTTTTTTGAGCATAGTTTGTTTTTTCTCTTTTTATTTTTTTAACTAATTTGTATGTTTATGTTCTGTTTTTCCTCAAGTACTGTTATCATATATGCAAATAAAGTGCTTATATTTTTCATGTAAATGACTTTTCAGAACTTCTATCCATTACCCCACAAAGAGTGAAAATCTGGTTTTCAACCCTGTACTATTTGAGAAGGGGAATGTGTTCAAAGTCACCTTTGGATTAGCTTTTAGTTTCTTGACAGACTTTATCCCAAGGGACCTTTTACTTATTAGTCACAGTAGGTTCTCTCTGCCTTCAAGGACTCAGAACTGTCTCGTTGGTAATATAAGGTGTTGTCAGAGAAAAATTCTATTCTTTTCCTTTAAAGGAAAATTCTATTCTTTCCTTTGTATTGGGCACAGACCCATGGAATCCTAGCCTCTCTGAATTGAACAAAATCTTAGAAGTATTTTGTCCAGTCTCCTGGTTTTTAAAATAAGGAAAATAAGTTTTTAGTATATATATATACTGCCTAATGAAAAGACCTCGGATCTTGAAGCCATAATACTTGGCTGGGATCCACCCACCCATTCATTCATTCACTCACCATCCACTGTCTGCTTGGGTTTTAGTCTGCAGGATGCTTGGCAGTGAGGGTATTAAAGGAAGACAGTAATAGTCTCTCTTTTCCAGAAGTCAAAAACTAAGGGATGAGAAAGACACACTAATCTGGGTGATCCTAGACAAATAAGGGAAACAGATTCCGTTTCCTTGTCTTTTAATTGGCAGAAACAGTAATAGTAACAATAACAATCTCTTGGGATCAAACTGGGGAGGCAGGAGAAAAAAATGAGGCAGACAGAAAGCTCCATTTGGGTTTCCCGGATAGGTAACCAAGAAGCACGTGCTTAACAAAGTCTTTCTTTTTTTCCCAAAACAAGGGGCGGTACTGAAAAATATACTTGTGAAAGATCTTTAGGGGAAAGCTGGTGGTCTTTCACCCTCCCCTTCCACAGCGAATAGAGAAGACACTGCCACTGTGTTGCGAATCTCTCTGGTTTTTTTTGCCTCTTGTCTCTTACCAATGGTTAGAGCTGGGGTTGCTTCAGTGCTTTGAAAGTTTCTGTAGGAGGAGGATCATTGGTTTTGGTGTAGAGGGAATGGAGCTAGGTTTGAATTCCGGTTGCACGTATCAGCTGTTTAATTTTGGGCAATATTTAGTATTTCCTGAACTCTGTTTGCTATCAGTAGAAGGGGTATTGGAGCATCTACATGCTTTGGCTAGAAGAAATAGATACACAAATTATTTCTCTTAGCCCTGCAAGTAACTCTCCTTTACTTAGCTGGGGTTGATTTGAGAGAAGGGCTAAAATATCAAATGAGACTTCTTAAAGTTCCACAGCTATGGAGTGTAAAATGACACAAACACTGGAAAATTCTTTTCTTATAAAATAAATACACACTCCCTTATAACCCAGATTGACCCCCAAAATAAAAACATGTCCACATAAAACCTTCACATGAATGTTCAGAGCAGCTTCGTTTACAATCTCCTTAAACTGGAAAAAACCCAAATTCACCTGCCTATCAACAGGATAGAATGGATAAACAAATGATACATCCATATAATGGTATACTATTAGACAATAAAAAGTAAAATACTGGCTGCGTTTTCAACAGCATAGATGAATCTCAGAAAATCGATATTAAGTGAAAAAAATAGACACAAAAAAGTGCTGTGTGATGCCATTTATATGAACTTCCAGAACAGGAAAAACTAATTTCTGCTAATAAAAATCAGAACAGTGGATGTTTATGGGAAGTTCAGAATTGATTGGAAGTGGGCAAGAGAGAACTTTTTGGGGTGGCTGTATGAATGGCTATCATATTATCACATTTTACACTTAAAATCTGTGCAATTTCTTGTATGTCAAGTTCACTGCAATAAAAATATGTCCACCAATGAAAGACCCATTCAGCTTGGTAAGTTAAAGCTTCTGGAAGAATAAGCAGGAAGAATAGAAATCATTCTTGTCTTTTGCGTGTATTAGCTTAATCAATTGCTGTCTTGACAAAGAGAAATCTGTTTACAGCAATCTGAGAGTTGGAGAATCATGCTGACACTCTGAAAACAAATATTTTTCAACTGTACACATATAAGGATCTAGAGATCAACCTAAGACATATTTTTAGTAGTGGGTCCCATCTGAGAAGTGTGTGTGTTAGCCAGGAGAATGAGCTTCTCGTATTGCAGATTGCGGGAAGCATCATTACTAAGAACCCCAAATACTGGGCTCTGAAATTCACCACCAAGTTTGTGCTGAGGCCATGTTTCCCACAGCCTGCTCCTGCCAGTGACTGGGCACAGCTGGGTTACTGAGGCAGGCCTGTCCATCAGCGATGAGGGCTTCCTTTGAGAAGCAACTTTGGCTTGAGGAATCCTCCTCTTCCCTTATCTCTATCCCCACAGCCTCATCAAATGGTCTTAGCATGTACTATACCCTCCATCCATCCAATCTTCCTCCCTTTCTCTCTCCTTCACCTGGGGTCAGACCTGCATCAAGGTCTGAATGTTCTCCCAGCTTCTGCCCCTTTCTCTTGCAGGTGGATCCCTAGTGCATGTCTTACATATATCATCCTGTCTTGGTATTTGCTTCTTCAAGATTCTGACTGAAAACGTGTGTGTGCAATGTGCATGTGTGGGTGGAGGGAAGGAATCAGAATCAGGCCATGTTTTCTAACCACACCCAACCCTCTTGTCCATCTCTGCTGTACACTCAAGGGCGTGCAGCAGCCTTAGCATTCAGGCACCTTGGCAAGATTACAAAACATTTACTAGGCCTTCTCATGCTCCTTTTTATAATAAATGTGTAGCAAAAGGCAATGAAGCAGCTGTAGCCCAGGAACAGTTCTAGTGCCATTGTAATATTGATACTTACGATGCTATTGCATATCATGATATTAGAACTAAATCTTCACTGCTTTGAATCTTGCTTAATTTCTTTCAGGCCCTGTGGTGGTTCCTACAGTTATAATGTGTGGCTTTATTATGATCTAGTATAAATCTGAATCTGACCTATGAATATCTTTAGGTTTTTTCTTTAATAGATAAGAACATAAACAATCTTACCCCTTAAAAATCAAAGTAAAATCAAAGTAAAGGTAAGAGTTAAGTGATCTCTCAAAATACATCATAGAGAAAGCAGGAAATATTTAATTTTGAAGGAAGAGATTTGTCATTTGAAATCTGATTTTAAGAAGATAAATTATTTTGCTCTGAGAATAAAATTAAAAAGGCACAAACTTTGAGTGAGCTATCATACACAGAGCATTAAGGGCAAGATTTGCTGAATATTATTCATTAGCAACATATTTTTAAAATAGGCTTTTTTTTTTTTTTTTTTTTTTT
>NW_016107382.1:3662906-3697175 GCF_001604975.1 Cebus imitator | reverse complement strand
TTTTTGAGAGAGAGAGAGTCTCGCTCTGTCTCCCCAGGCTGGAGTGCAATGGCACAATCTCGGCTCACTGAAACCTCTGCCTCCTGGGTTCAAGTGATTCCCCTGCCTCAGCCTCCTGAGTAGCTAGGACTACAGGCATGTGCCACCACACCCAGCTAATTTTTTTGTATTTTAGTAGAGATGGGGTTTCACCATGTTGGCCAGGATGATCTCGATCTCCTGACCTTGTGATTCACCTGCCTCAGCCTCCCAAAGTGCTGGGATTACAGGCATGAGCCACTGTGCCCAGCCAATAGGCTTCTTTTCCCAAGTAGTAAGGTGTTGCCTACTGGGTCTAAAAATGGTAAAATCTGTAGGTTAGGGTTAATCTTGTCAGAGACCGTGGTCTAATACAAAAATGTGAGGATGCTATGATTAAGTAACAATGATTTGTGCTTTGGTGAAAAGGGCTTTCTTTAGAGGGAGACTTCAGTAAATATAAAATATTTCCAAAAAGATCCACTTAAAGCTATTAACACAGATCACTTTCCAGGACTGGGACAGAGACCTGGGCTTGGTTGGAAACTTACTATTTGCATCCTATACCCCTACATGCTGTTTAAACAAATTTTAAACTATTGACTATGTTACTTTTTGATAAATAAAAAATGCTCAGATAAAATCTAGGGCATGTGACAAAGTATGTAATAGGATATAATCTGGAGAATACAGATCACAGTTGTAAATGAATATAAGAAAAATAAGCAAGTGACTGGCCATCTTTATGCGAGGCTTTGGAAGGCAGAGTATGACTACTGTGAGAGAAATCAAGAAGGAGATTGTTCAGTTATGATATATTTAAAAAGGCTTTTTATACACATCATGGTTGTAATTCTATAACTGAGTCATTTGGTGTCTGCTGGTGATTCATAACTTACTGGATATTCTGGTTAAAATGTCAACATCACTTAGAATGAAAATGCAGAGGTATCAGAAAAATCAAATGTAATATTTTGGGGGAAATCAGCAGACCATTACTCTGTGACAAAGCTCTGTTAAGTGAGCATTATCTCATGGCGTTTTTGCAGAATCAGTCTCAGTATATGAGAGTGTGATTAATATTGTGCATTATGAAACCAAATGCTCCATATTTCTGTTCATGGCTCTATAACTACAGATTTTTTTTTTAAATTAACATGCAACACACACAGGGAGGAATTTTAAAGACACTTACACATTGAGAAGCAGCTTTATTATAAGGCTTTACGGAGTTCCATGTTAGTTTTCTTTCACCAGGTTCCAGAAAATGTTGTTGATATTAGAAGGCTATAGTTGAGTTTAAAAAAAAAAATCAACACAAAGATTTGAAAATCCAGCTATGTTCTCTTTTACTTTTCAATTTCCCATCAGAACTCACTGTAAATTTTATGGTTCATACAGCAGGAGGCAAGTCAGGTGGTTCTTTCAACCATTTTGCAATCGATCCAATGGAGGAAGATCCTAAACATGGACTCAAAGCTTATTTTAGTAAGTCTGTAACTCACTGGCTTTAGCAAATTTGCCCTTAACTCTTTGTGTCTTATTTTCTTACTTGTTTCTTCCTATTTTCTCGAACATTTATGAACTTAATAAGATGGTAGATTATCTAGAAAGTGTTTTGACTTCTTAGGAAAAGCAGTATGATCTACGTAGTGAGTTAAATGGTGGCTCCCCAAAAACACCTCTATCTAGACCACCGAGAACCTGTCATGAGGCTTTCTTTGTAAGATGAGATCATGCTGGATTCTTTGGTGGGACCTACGCTCAATGACAAGTATCCTTATAAGACACAGAAGAGGCAGAGACACAGAAGAGAAGCCCATATAAAAATGGAGGCAGGGATTAGAGTTATGCAGCCGCAAGTCAAGGAACACCTGGAGTCACCGGAAGCCGGAAGAGGCAAGAAAGGATTCTCTTCTAGAGCTTTTGGAGGGAAGGTGGCCCTGCTGACATCTTCATTTCACTCTGTCCTCCAAAACTGTGAGAAAAAAGTCTCTTGTTTTAACCCACCAAGCTTGTGGTAATTTGTTACAGCAGCCACAGAAAAAGAATACACTTTGATTCAAAGTACTCATTGTTATCTGACCTTAAATCATATGATTAAGCACAGAAAAGTTATTTGAAAAGTTATATAGATACTAGTAAAAAGTTGGGGTGAAATGGGCACGGTGGCTCATGCTTGTAATCCCAGCACTTTGGGAGGCCAAGGTGGGAGGAATGCTTGAGACCAAGAGTTCATGACCAGCCTGGGCAACATGGTGAAACCCTGTCTCCATAAAAAAATACAAAAATTAGCAGGACATGGTAGTGTGTACCTGTAGTCCCAGCTACTCAGGAGGCTAAGGTGGGAGTATCACTTGAGCCCAGGAAACTGAGGCTGTAGCAAGCCATGATCGCGCCACTGCACTCCAGCCTGGGTGACAGGAATGAGACCCTGTCTCAAAAAAAAAAAAAAAAAAAAAGGTGGTGTAATTTATGACAGATTCTCAGCTGGGGGGAATTTTGTCCCCCAAGAGACATTTGGCAACATCTAGAGGCATTTTTGTTGTCACGTGTAGGGGGATGTGCTACTGGCATCTAGTAGCTAAAGCCAGGGATGCTCCAAACATCCCACAATGCACAGGGAAGTTCCCCTAAAACAAATAATTATCCAGTCTATAATGTCAGCAGTGCTGAGGCTGAGAAATCCTTGTGCACAAAAAAGCCTCTAGCACTGTGAAATTAAAACTGTAGCTCTGCTGTGAATTTGTGAGCAAAATAGTTTACCTTGGGAAGTAAACCTTTTGAAGCTTTAGTTTTCTCATCTGTAATACATATTGATACCTGCCAGGGCTTTTTAAAGTTCCAACAAGATAATGTCAGTCAAGGAATTTTATAGTTTAAGAATTCTTTAATATTTATGATGATGTTTTCATTATTACTATTCCTGTATGTCTTTACTGCAAGCAAAAGCAAATCTTTGAATTTTAATTAATATCATAGGAAGTCCACAATAGAGAGGTTCACTGAGCCACAGGGGAGCCACTTTTATACTTTTATGGTTATTATCTCCAATAGAATAGTTCTCAGAAATTTCATGAGTATTATTGTTTAATGATGTTTTTCAGTGGCAAGGATACTCCAGAGGTGCTCATAAAGTTTCTCTGGGGAGCTTATAGTTTATGTCAGATACATAACAAAATTGAAGCCAAATGGAGAGTTGGAATTTTAAAGTAATATGCATGGTAAAAGCAAGGCTAGCACTAGGTAGTCTTTACAGTGATTTTGGTGTTTATCTTTTACCTAACTAATGATAACCCCATGAATCTAGTTGAGAAATACTGTCTTCATTTGACTTAGGGGCAAACTGAAGCTTAGAGCAACAAATAGACAGCAAATGGCAGGGCTATGATTAGAACTCAGTTGTTCTCCTTATTCCACTGTGAGAAGTCTGCAAACAGCAGCACATTGGAATAGGGTTTTAGTAATGATCACTGGAGTATGTCAGGAAAAGTGAATATTTATTTGAAACTCAAAGGCAAATCTCTTTGGTAGGCATTTCTAGGAAGAAAATTTTAGTTATAATAAAGAACATAAGAATTAAACTTGTTTCAGAAGCAGGCTGGAAAAATTCCTATGATGCTCAATCCTAGGCCTTCCTCTAAGAATTTTTATTGAACACCTAAAGTATAGTAAGTGGTGTTCTAAATGCTATAGGAAGGGCAGAGGGGAGAAGAAATAAACATGATATCTAATTCAGAAGGGTTGTGTACTAAGAAAAAAATAAACCTTTTAAATCAATTTATGCCAAAAATTAATAGCATATATTAATTATTGATTAGTGGCAAAGAAGGAATACATTAAAGCAGGAGTCCCCAACCACACAACTGGTACTGGCCTGTGGCCTGTTACGAACTGGGCAGCTCAGCAGGAGGTGACCAGCAAGTGTGAGAGAGTGAAGCTTCATTTGCATTTCCAGCAACTCCCCATCACTCAAGTTACCACCTGAGCTCTACCTCCTGTCAGATCAGTGGCGGCATTAGATCCTCATAGGAGCACAAACCCTATTGTAAACTCTGCATGTGAGGGATCTAGTTTGCGTGCTACTTATGAGAATCAAACTAATGTCTGATGATCTGAAGTGAAACAGTTTCATCCTAAAACAGCCCCTCTGTCCTTTTTGGCACCAGGGACCATTTTTCCATGCCCCGCATGTCCATGGAAAAATGGTCCCTGGTGCCAAAAATGTTGGGGACTGCTGCATTAAAGAGACCATTTACCAAAAATAAGATTCGTTCTATACTAGTCCATTGAGATAGTTCTTTAAAAAGTAAGGGATTCTTTTTTGGTTAAACAAGTATGGAGAAAACTGTATATCCATTGATTCTAAAATGGTGTGTGTGTGCGTGTGTGTGTGTGTGTGGTGTGTATGTGTGGTGTGTGTAGGTAGCAGGTATAACACAGCTGTGCTTGCCTACATATCAATGAACACAGTTATTATTCTTGGAATAATGGAAAGTTCTGAATGCTTCAGTCACTATATAGATCATTTGAGTCCTTGCCTGATCTCTGGAGACTTCTTTACAGCTTTTAGTCAAGAAAGTGCAAATATCAAAACTTCCAGAAAGAGGCAAATAGCTTGGGAGAATATTCTAGGGACCATAGTAAAACACTCTTAACAAATATTGTGTCAGCAGCACTCTTGGTGGCACAGAAAAATACTGTATTAAAAATGACAATGAATCTTAGTTCGAAAAATTATTCAGAGAGTCAGATTCTAAGTGTAAAATTTTGTTAGTACTATAATCTTTTCCTTTTTATATATGCATATGGTTGATATACAAATAAACTCTACCTATAAGTTTGTAGGCACTGTCAGTATTTAAAAAATTATAAGTGCGAAATTATAAGTGATGTTTTTAACATGCCATATTTGGCATTATTATTTCTTATTTAGCAATACTCAAAATGATATATCTTAATAATATTATATGGCAATTTAAATTCTATGAATAGAATATAGTATATTTACCTCTTGTAATACATGAAAGGGTATATACCTCTACATATCAGCATATAGAAATGCTAATAATTAGGGTATCAGAGGCTCTACAAAGATTTACAGTAGACAAGTGGTTTACTTTGTACATACATTTTATGATAATTCTTCCCTATAAGACTTAGGTCTTGTATGATTTAATTTTACATTTCTAATATCAATTCATAATACAACTTTGAGAAAGACACGCAATATCGGCCTATATTAGGCCTATGTTAACTTCTAAAACTGTGTTTTTGAGATAAATATTTACTTTCTTTAAATAAGAAGGATTATTTTAATGATTTTCAAAGGCAGGTGCTATAATCAATCCATGTTATTTGTGTTCCTAACTTACTATAGGTCAGGTTCATAATAAAGAAGGCATTTGAAAGAAATTATTTGAAATTATTTTAATTTGATTATTACTGCTTGACTGAAATAAATAACATATGTGTTGGAGTAGCAATAGCACTTAGGATAGTTAGTTTTATGTGTCAACTTGAATGGGTCGTTGGGTACCTAGATATTTGGTCAAACATTATTCTGGGTGTGTTTGTGAGGATGTTATTGAATGAGGTTAGCATTTGAGTTGGTAAACAGAGTAAAGCAGATTGTCTCCCCTAATGTGTGTGGCTCTCATCTAATCAGTTGAAGGCCTGAATGGAACAAAAAGGTGGAGGGAACTCCTCCAGCCTGGCTGCTTGAGTTGGAACATTGGCCTTTTCCTGCCTTGACCTTGAACTGAAACATACTCTTCTTGGGGCTCCAGCCTGCCAGCTTTTAGACCAGACCTCCGCCATCAGCTCTCCCAGGGCTCCAGTTTGTTGACTGCAGATCTTGGAACTGCTCAGCTTCCATAATCATGTGAGCCATTCATACACAAATATACAACGTATGGTTCTCTGGAGAACTCTACACCCAACCTTGATAATTCCTTTCTTTTCTTTATTTTTTTTTTATTTTTTTTTATTTTGGAGACAGGGGCTCGCTCTGTCACCCAGGCTGGATTGCAGTTGTGTGTTCACAGCTGACTACAGCCTCAACCTTCTGGGCTAAAGTGATCCTCCCACCTCACCCTCCCAAGTAGCTGGGACTACAAGTGGGCACCACCATGCCTGAATAATTTTTAAAATTGTTGTTTATAGAGATGTAGTCTCACTATGTTGCCCAGGCTCTTCTCAACATCCTGGGCTCAAGGGATCCTCCTGCCTTAGCCTCCCAAAGTGCTAGGATTACAGGCCAAACTTGATGATTCCTTTTAGCCTCTCACTACTCATAGTGTGACCCTGGACCAACAGCATTGGCATTACCTGAGAACTACTAGAAATTCAGAATCTCAGGCCCCACCTAAGACCTACTGAATCAGAATCTGCATTTTGACAGGAACCTCAGGTGATTTGTATGCATATTACATTTGAGAAGTACTTCTTTAGAGTATTTTGAAGTCTTTGCCTATAATTTGTATTACTAGAGTACCAAAGAACCTTATAATTATTTGACATTATTACTTCAAGGGAGACACAATAGGAGATTGTAACAAAGGTTTTTGTTTTGTTTTGTTTTTTTAAAGAATTTTGCATAACATTTGGTGAATAATTTTGTAATGACAAGAGGAAAAAAATTATCTTTGAAATTTATAATCCTGGAAAATTTTAAGGTTTACCTATTTCCAAATAATAATATACTACAATTGGCATCTGGTTATTCTGTAGTGATACCAAGCAGCTTTCTGTAATTCACATTACAAATAAACCTGGTAGATACTACTGTGAACATCTGCAAATATTTTAACATTTATTTAGAGTAGATTGCACTACTGGCCTGTGATACACTATGGCTAATAGTAACCACTATTTAATAGTAATGTCTTGAATTTTCTCATGCAAAGAATAACAATAATATAGCACTTTAGAGTTTTCAAAAAAAGTTCCCATCAATAGCCTATAAGATTCTTTCAATAAGCTTGTGAGATAGCTATAGGACATTTCTTCTGAAATACTTTTATAATTATTACATTTCTTGTATATTTACGTTTTTCAAGTCAGAAAAGCCAGTTTAAATTTGAATTTAATAAATATTTTTTGACTCTGGCTCAATAATTTTATTATTTTCAATTATTAGTACTACTATTGCTCAAGCAAGACTAGATTTTGTTGTTGTTGTTGACTGAATTTTCCTCTTTATATTTTTTTGGGGCAAAGAAATCAAGTACTGTTGCTTCTTTCCTTGGAAGCTCACTGGCCTCCTGAGTGCAACAGGGAAATGGCCATGTGTGATTCATTTGACAGTCTCTGCTTTTTGTTTCTGAGGAAGTAACTCTACTTAGTTATCATTACCCAAAAGTGTCTTGCTGTTGGGCAGAGATGAAGTTGCTATTGTATCTGCATGTCTAGGGTAGGATTTAATTGTGAGAGAAAATGATATCCTATCACACTGAAATTTTATCTTGCCCAAGGGACATTTAGGCATGGGAAGTTAGCCAAGAGATGTCAAGAGAGCAGCTGATGTGGCTGAGACAGGATCTCAGTCCTGCAGAATCGGGCTGCTGGTGCTTAGAGGAATAAAGAGGACTATGGGTACTGTGTTTGCGTTTAGATAAGACAACATTTTACTCTGAATGCAGAAAATAAACCGCCAGTTTAGAATATTGCATTATAATAACTTGGTATATTTGAAAGACAGTAATGTAAGAAATGAGAAAATTGCTCTCTGGTAGTTATTCCACTTCACAGACACGTTTCTAGAATTTTTAGGCAATGTGTTAGGAGGAAAGATAATTTGAGGGTATGGAAATGTTACTTCTATGAGATCACACTTAAAATTATTTTTACTGTATTATGTGAACAACATCCAGTTGTTTTCTTAGGGAAGATTTGAAATTCCTTCTTTGGGTTAAAAAAAATAATTCATAAATGTAAGATTGGATGAACAATTAGGCTGATTAGTCAAAATACATATTTCTTTCTAAAACTAATTAACCATTCACAAGAATATAATATGATGAAAAAGACTTTGTTTTTAAGAATTCAAAGTCGTAAAAGTAAAGGGCAGAGAGACAAGGAGAGCTGATGTAGAAAATGGACTAATTCCTTGCATAATTAAACAAAATTAATTCTTTCATAAAGATTCAAGATTGCTAATTAATACTAAAGCTTCAACTTTTCAACATATGCCCTTGCAATCACTTATCTTCTATCATATTCCCTGTAGTCTCTCTCTCAAGAGGTTTCTTTCTCCCTGCCTTTAAACAAGCAGTTTGCTCTATCGTGACACAGGAGAACAAAACAAAACAAAAAATTTCTAGCTAGACCTCGCTATTCCTGCAAGGCACCACTTTGTATTTATTGCTCACTCCTTTCCTGCCAAAATTCTCTTTCCAAAGTCACTGTTACAGTCTTCGTTCTTAAAATATTTAACATAAGGAAAAACACCTAGCGTATAGCTGGTACTCAAATATTTGTACCTTTTTTCCTTTGCATAAATTCCAAAGATTTATTTTCAGAGTCTTTGGTTCCTTTGATCTCTCCATAATAGTTAATACTATATACTTCTATCCAGTTGAATATCCCTCTTCAGGTTTTCCATGTTCTCTCTCTGATCAGGTTTCTGTGTTACACTGCCATTTGTCTCCATTCGTAAGCCACAAACTACACTGTTCTCTCTTTGACCGCACTTGCCTTGACTTCGATGACTTATCTTTTTCTTCCCACTGTTTCCCCTTGATGAGCTCATCCACTAGGCTACAACCCATGCTGTAAGATGCAAAAGATGTTCAACTCTGTATTGCAACTTCTAATCTTCTTACCATACTCCATTTAAAGAAAAAAAGTCAAATTGTTTGTTAGATATTTCCACTTGGATGTCCTATTGTTAGCTCAAAACTAGTATTTTTCAAATTCGCTTAATCATATTTGATGCTAAACCAGCTGCATTAACTCCCACTTCCTCTTGGCATCAGTATGATTCTCATCACTTAAAGTCAAAACTCTTGTTTCACACTTGAATTTTTTCCCCTTATTTATTTTTTGGTTTATTAAGAAGCCTAATCAGTCTCCAGATTCAGTAAGGCTTTTCTTAGAAAATGTCTCTAGTTGCTGTTTCATCATTTTCATAATTTATTTTTCTTTTTTTTGAGATGGAGTCTCACTCTGTTACCAGGATGGAGTGCAGTGGCATGATCTTGGTTCACTGCAACCTCTGTCTCCCGGGTCCAAGCAATTCTCCTGCCTCGGCCTCCCGAGTTGCTGGGACTACAGGCATGCACCACCACACCCAGCTAATTTTTGTATTTTTAGTAGAGATAGGGTTTCACCATGTTGGCCAGGATGGTCTGTATCTCTTGACTTCGTTATCTGCCTACCTCGATCCCCCAAAGTGCTGGGATTACAGGCATGAGCCACCACGCCTAGCCCATTTTCATAACTTCTATAGCCAACACAAATATTACAATCTTTTCCATATCTTTATGGATCACAATGATACTTGGCAAATAGGAGATACATTTCGATTTTATTAATCTATGCATAGAAGAATATAACATTAGAGTTCACCTTTAAAAAATGGTTTCTTTCAAGAGTTGTGCCAAAAACTTGCTTTGGAATCACAAAAGGTATCATCAGCTTTCATCATCCACCAAAGTTATAGGGGTTCTTCCATAGTAGGGTAAGACCACCTCTGGCTGACAGAGGCCTACATTCCTCAGAAGAGTAACAATGTCATGGTTGTAGAATTTAAAATGAAAAGCTGCCCAACACCCTGGGGAGGGAAAGGAAAAGTGGCCTCTGAGTGGCTGACACTGAACCAATCCAGACCCCAAAGAACTGTGAGCCAAGAGCGACAGCACTGGAAACTCAAGTAAAATGTACCCTTACCCTTGTGTTAGCATGGAGGGAATGGGCTCCTGCTTCCATGCTGAACCACCATGGCCTGGAGCTGGGTTATCAGGTCATTATTTGAGAAATGGGTTGGCATTGACTTTTGAATTTAATAGGACCCAGCCTCCACAGTTCCAACCACACAGTAGCAAGAACCACAGTGTGCTAGAGTCCAGTGTTTGCCCTTACTGGATGTGCAAATTGGGCTGCATGGATGCCAAAGGTTTCAGTCGATGAAGGGAGGGTTCTCAAGAAAAAGATATGTGACTATCTACTAATAAAGATACTAGAGACTCAAGATATTATACGGAAAGTTAAAAAGATTTGATTGTATTTACATTTTGAGTTTTTAAGCCTTTTTTTTTTTTTGAGACCGAGTCTCACTCTGTTGCCCAGGCTGGAATGCCATGGCACAATCTCGGCTCACTGCAATCTCTGCCTCCTGGGTTCAAACGATTCTGATGCCTCAGCCTCCCAAGTAGCTGGAACTACAGGCATGCACCACCATGCGTGGCTAATTTTTGTAATTTTAGTAGAGACGAGGTTTTACCATGTGGCCTAGGCTTGTCTCGAACTCCTGACCTCAGGCGATCCACCCACTTTGGCCTCCCAAAGTTCTGGGATTACAGGTGTGCGCCACTGCATCTGACCAAGGCATTTTATACTAGTTTCATAGGCAAGCATACTATAATTTATAGGCTATCTCAAGTTTACTCAGGATAGACTCAGTTTAAACTTGTTATCCTGGTGTAATTTTGAACAGATTTCTCTTTATCTTTAATAGTGTCCTAGTTTGGATGATATATTATGTGGTCTCCCTTCCTATAAACCCAAAATTCTCGGGTATTGGGTTGAGGAGGGGCCTCTTACCTCCTATAATGAATTACTATTGGGAATTTGAGCCTCACACACACGCAAAAACTATGCATTTTTTGAAATACTTGACCAACTGACTTTCCCACAAAGACCACAAGGCTGCCTAGTATGTCCATTTTTATATAAACCAGAGAAGGGGCTTCCTCTCCCCCTACACCTTCCCCTCAGTGGGTGGGATGTGCAACATCTGTTCTGCTGTGGTTATCCCACAGAAACAAGAGGGACAGGATAGTTCTTTAGTGAAGAAATAGAATGCAGGCTCACTTGCAAAACAAAGCTCAGTGAATCTCAGACACTGACCAACTGGATTAGCTTCTCTCTCTCTTTTGGGTGCATGCAAGAATGTTGCTTTTGACTCATTTTTTTAATAGGAGAGGAAACTCTTACATGGACAATTCCCAAAATAAATGGTGTGACTTCTTCAGGCTGTGGTTTTCTAATTGGTGTCTTTATTCCCCACATATCTCTTCTCTAGTACATTTTACACTTGATCACTGCAAACACAAACGTGAATTCAGATGAACTTTCAAGGCCCATTACTCTCTGGACTCTGACTCTGAATTTAACCTCATCTCTTTTGTTCTTTCATGACCAGGTCAAGTATTAACTTTGCTTCAATTACAGAGCAATCTGAAATGTAATGGGCAATATGAATGATTGTGGGATCCACTGAAAATGAAGATTCTGATTCATGAGTCTGGGTGGGGTCCAAGATTCTGCACCAGCTTCCAGGTGATGCATTTATTGCTGCTCCTCTGGGCCACATTTTTAGTATAAATACTCTGTCAGGCCTAGTTCAAAGTCTCAAGCTCAGTTTAAACCTTTTTTTTAATGATGTCCAAATTAAGAGTTGAAAAATTGTCTTTGGTTGTTCTTAATGAAAGACTACTCATTTTGAAGCATATATCTCTAGGAGTTCTATGTAAGTGTTTCATTATCATATGCTGTCATCCCATGGACAGAAAACTCTTTTAGTGCATGCATGGTTTTCTATAACTTTTGCAGTCTCCAGTAGCGGGGTTACACTGCCTTGCACATGGTAGGTCAACAATAAATATTAAGCTTAATTATTCTTGAGAGATGATTTCTAACTATTCTATCACATGATACCCCAAGATACTTTTTTTCTTTTTTTTTAGATGGAGTTTTGCTCTTATTGCCCAGGCTGGTGTGCAATGGTGCAATCGCGGCTTGCTGCAACCTCCACCTCCCGGGTTCAAGTGATTCTTCTGTTTCAGCCTCCCAAGTAGCTGAGATTACAGGCACATGCCACCATCCCTGTCTAGTTTTTGTATTTTTAGTAGAGACGGGGTTTCATCATATTGTTCAGGCCAGTCTCGAGCTCCTGACCTCAGGTGATCCACCCGCTCTGACCTCCCAAAGTGCTGGAATTACAGGCATGAGCCACTGCGCCTGGCCGACACTGAGATACATTTAAGTATACGGTTTGGCAACAAGCAGATATTTTTTTAAAATTATAGAATATATTGAAGTTAGAAAATCTGACCCATCTGAAGAACATACTTATTTAAATTATGACGTTACAATGATAAAACAAGATGTAAACGTCTTTGTTATATTAAAGGTGTTATAAGCCTCAACAGATTTCAAGAAGCCGGGTAGGGGAAAATATGTATTATTGCTTTGATTATACTTGTTCTGGAAAACACACAAATCACAAAATTATTGGTTATCATCCTGACAATTATTTCTAAACTCATTTATGTAAAATTGATTTATTGGCCACAAATATAATAAACTGTTATGGGTAGAGTATATTCTCCCAGAGAGTTCCTATTAAAGAGTTTTGAAGCATTTCAAAAGATAGACGATCTACAGAAATAACATGCTGTAAACACTCCTCAGAACTTTAAAACAGAGTTGGAAACCTCCCACAGACATCAGGATGTAACAGCCTGTAGAAAGGCTGGTGGAAATTTTAGGAAAATAAAGGAATAAAATGGTCATAAATCTCGACTACAGACTTTGAATCTCAGTTTTCAAATGAATATATTGATTGAATAATCTCTTAAAATTCTCAAAGTCAGTCATATGTTCCTGAGTAAATTTTATGGATATATATGTTTCAAAATATGTGCTTTACCAAGGGTTTGCACTTGCCTTCAGCAGAAAAAATATATGTCTGCAATAACTTTAACTTTTTCCTCATGAAAATCTCATCACTTCTTTAGGATATCAGGATTCAGGAAAGAAATTGAAAGGACCATATATTTTCTTACCTCTACCCCATTTTCTACAGAATTTTTATACAATTTTGTTTCATTTTCAAATTAATGAAATATTATTTGGGCATTCCCCACTTATCTTCTCTTTGGTAGCATTGTTAAGAAAGAAATGGTTCTTATATAGATGTTCTTAAGATGTGTCTTACTCTGTTTTGTGTTGCTATAACAGAATACCACAAATTGGGGCATTTATAAAAAATGGAAATTAAATTCTCACAGTTGTGGAGACTGGGAAGTCTAATATCAAGGTACCAGCATCTGGCAAGGGCCCTCTGGCTGCATTGTCTCAGGCAGAAGGCTGAGGGGTAAGAGAACACATGCGTGAAAGGGAGGAAAGGGGCCAAACACATCCTTTTATTAGAAGTCCACTCTGACAATAACTAACCTACTCCATAATAACGGCATTAGTTCATTCATAAGGACAGAGCCCTCATGATCTAATCACCTCTTTTTAAAATTATACTTTAATTCCCGGGGTACATGTGCAGAATGTGTAGGTTACATAGGTATACATGTGCCATGGTGGTTTGCTACATCCATCACTCCACCATCTACATTAGGTATTTCTCCTAATGCTATTCCTCCCTGATTCCCCTACCCCCCCGCTATCCATCCCCTATCCCCCTACCCCCTGACAGGCCCCAGTGTGTGATGTTCCCCTCCCTGTGTCCATGTGTTCTTATTGTTCAATACCCACTTATGAGTGAGAACATGTGGTGTTTGGTTTTCGGTTCTTGTGTCAGTTTGCTGAAAATGATGGTTTCCAGCTTCATCCATGTCCCTGCAAAGGACATGAATTCCTTCTTTTTTATGGCTGCATAGTATTCCATGGTGTATATATGCCACATTTTCTTTATCCAGTCTGTCACTGAAGGGCATTTGGTTTGGTTCCAAGTCTTTGCTATTGTGAACAGTGCCACAATGAACATATGTGTGCATGTGTCTTTATAATAGAATGCTTTATAATCCCTTGACTATATACCCAGTAATTGGATTGCTGGGTCAAATGCTATTTCTAGTTCTAGATCCCTGAGGAATTGCCACACTGTCTTCCACAATGGTTGAACTAATTTACATTCCCACCAACAATGTAAAAGTGTTCCTATTTCTTCAGAATCCTCAGATTTTTTAAATGATTGCGATTCTAACTGGCATGAGATGGTATCTCTATGTGGTTTTGAATTGCATTTCTCTAGTGACCAGTGATGATAAGCTTATAAAGGTCCCACCTGTTGACACTGTTGCACTGGGGATTACATTTCTAACACATAAACTTTGGGGGGACACATTCAAATAATAGCATTCCATCCCTGGCCCCCAAAATTCATTTCCTTCTCACATGAAAAATACACTTATTCCACCTCAACAGCCCCAAACCCTTAACTTATTCCAGCACTAATTCAAAAGCCCATAGTCCAGAGTCTCATCTAAATCAGATATGCATGAGACTAAAGGCAAGATTCATCCTGAGGCAAATTTCTCTCCAGCTGTGAACCTGTGAAATTAACATTATATACTTCCAAAATACAATTGTGAGACAGGCATAGGATTGATATTTCCATTCCAAAAGGAAAAAATAGACACAAAGAAAGGAGTAACTGATCTCAAGTATACCCAAAACCTAATGGGGAAAATAACATAGTCTCAAAGATGGGGTCTCCTTTGACTCCATATCCTGCATCCTGGCACACTAGGGCAGGGTTTGCACCCCAAGTCCTCAGGCAGTCCTGCCCCTATGGCTTAGCTGGGCTCAGTTCATGCAGCAACTCTCCCAGGCTGGAGTCTGATGCTTGCAGCTCTCCTGGGCTGCAGTTGCACGTTGGTAGCTCTACAGTCTGGGGTCTCTGAGGTGGCGCTTCTCCCACAGCTCCACACAGGCTGCGCTAGTGGGGGCTTTTTGCAGTGGCTTTACCTCTGTGGCAAGTTTTGTCAAAGATCCTAAGATTCTCTAACACTTCCTTTGAAATCTAGGCGGAGGTCACTTTGGCCCCACAGTCTGCACAGTTGGCATGTCCGCAGGGTCAGAACCACGTGGCCACTGCCAAGGCTTACTGCTTGTGCCCTCTGGAGTTGCAGCATGAGCCACACCTGGCCTGCTTAGACCACAGCTGGGGTAGCCAAAGGGAGTTGAACCAGAATTCAGAGAGCAGAGTCCTGAAGCAGCATAGGGTAGCAAATGCTGAGGTCCCAAGACACCTCTCTGGAAACCTTGCCCTCCTAACTTGTCTCAAAGATCTCTGAAATACCTTAAAGCTCATTCTCCCATTGTCTTGATGAAGAGAACCTAGCTTTCTTCTATTCATATTAATCTCTTTAACAAAAGGCGTCTTGGTCATGGTCTTAGCATTCTCTCCCAAACATTCCTTATTATTCTTTACATGGCCAGCCTGACAGTTTCCAAGTCTTTCTGTTTTACTTCCCTTTTAATTATAAATTTGATATTTCAATAGTTTCTCTCTTTGCTCATTTTACTGGCACGGCTACAAGAAACCGTGCAGCACCTAGAACACACTGCTGCTTAGACATTTCGTCAGCCAAATATCCTAG
Organism: Cebus imitator; assembly: GCF_001604975.1. Lineage (NCBI taxonomy): Eukaryota > Metazoa > Chordata > Mammalia > Primates > Cebidae > Cebus > Cebus imitator. The sequence continues at coordinate 3,681,594 of NW_016107382.1, read as the reverse complement.
TTCATTGCTCTTAAGTTCTGTCTTATACAAAGTCCTAAGACACAGACACAATTCTGCCAAATTCTTTGCAACTGTATTGCAAGGATGGCCCTTCCTCTAATTTCCAATATGTCATTCCTCATTTATTTCTAAGATCTCATCTGAATGGCTTTTACTCTCTGCAATTCTACTGGCATTCTAGTTATGACCACTTAATTAATCTCTAATAAGTCCCAGAATTTCCCTACAGCTCTCCTATTCTGATCCCTTGCCATTAACACTCCATTTACAGCAACCTATACTTTTTCTTTTTTTTTTCTTTCTTTCTTTTTTTTTGTTTGTTTTTTGAGACAGAGTCTTGCTCTGTCACCAGGCGCCAGGCTGGAGTGCAGTGGTGCAATCTCGGCTCACTGCAACCTCAGCCTCCTGGGTTCAAGCAGTTCTCCTCCCTCAGCCTCCTGAGTAGCTGGTACAGGTGTGTGCCACCATGCCCAGCTAATTTTTGTATTTTTAGTAGAGACGGGGTTTCACCATGTTGGCCAGGATGGTCTCAATCTTTTGACCTCGTGATCCACCCACCTTGGCCTCCCAAAGTGCTGGGATTACAGGTGTGAGCCACCTGGCCTATAGCAACCTAGACTTTTTCTAGCCTGCTCCTCAACATTCTTCCAGTCTGTACCCATTATCCAGTTCCATATATTCAAATATTTATCATAGCAACAGCCTCACTTCTCAATACCAATTTTGTATCTTAGTTCATTTTGTGTTGCTATAACTAAATACTACAGACGGGGTAATTTATAAAAAAACAGAAATTTATGTCAGTTACTGGAGATTGAGAAGTCCAATATCAAGGTATCAGCATCTTGTAAGGGCCTTCTTGCTGTATCTCATGGCAGAAGGCAGAAGTGCAAGGGAACATAAGTATGTGAGAGAGAAAAGGATCTAAATTAATTCTTTTATCAAGAAACTGCTCCTGTAATAATTAACCCACTCTCACAGTAACAGCTTTGCCTTCATGACTGAATCACCTCTTAAAGGTCTCAGCTTTCAACAATGTTGCATTACAGATTTAGTTTCCAACAGATGAACTTTGGGAGACACATTTAAACCATAGCAAGATATTAGTGGAATTTTCTTATAAAGGATATAATTATTTATCTTTACCAGCACCAGTAGCTGACATTGTAACTGGATACTGGGTACAATTAAGGGTGGGGACTTAAATAAGCTTTGGTTCTTAGGTTGATTAATGAATTTGGTATTAACATAGGACAAACACAGTTGTTTGACGGGAAGCAGTAAGTACCCTCTTTTTAGAGAAGACTTTGCTGGTAATGAAACTGGCGTCCTAAGTGCTCACAACTTCAACAAGTTTATAAATTACTAGGAAAACCTCCTAGTCTGCAAAACATCAAGGAGACAGACATTAGCATTTCACATCTGCTCTTCTGTGACAGTTATTATAGGAGATGAGCTATGATTCTGTATTTCACATCACATGGTTCTGTTCCTATCCATTCTTGCAGTATCTTAGATTGTGGATTGTGGCTTGAATCAATGTTTATGCAGAAGAATTATACAGGTGGTCCAAAATGAAGTGCCACAATTTGTCACAAATAGAGTTGGGGTCCTAACTGAGGTAAATTATAGACTCCTTTTAACAAACAGAAAATAATAATTTTTGAGAGTAGGAAATACAACTAAAGCTCTGCACACACATACTCTCTCTCATATACACATATACATACTTTTGATGCTATTTAGGTGCCAATAAGGAAGAATTTAAATAATGGATTTTAATGAAACACATGCAGATCATAAATATGATAGCTTATTCTGATCAAACATGTAGAGTCAATCCTTACATACACATTTTAACGTTAGGAGCTCGGAAGTTAAGTTTTTACTCAGTAACTCAGACTTAGAATATAGATTAAAATACCTTTATATATGTATGTGAATATATACTTGTATATATACATAAAACACATATATTACATAAGACATAATATGTTTTGAGTATTGGGATTATATTCAGTGACAAGTAGCTTTGGGTTAGATAACATTATGGAAAAAAGCTGTCTTCATGCTATTTTTAATGAGTTATTTTAGCAATTAGTACCTGTTTGCCCATTATCCACATTATTTGTCATATGTTGACTTTTCTATGTTTGACCTTCCAACATCTACGGTAAAAGGGGCATTCTGTGAGTGGAATAAACAAATCAATACACTTGTCTGTGCTAGGTTTTTAGTTCCTAAAGGTACTTTGCCAAAAGCATTCATAGATGCCTGTAACCAATAGTTGGAAGCTCATGAAATCTCTCTGCAGCTGACCCTTGCCAATCCCTTAGTATCGGAAAAAGGTATGCTCTTGTTACTACGCTTGATGGAATGAAAAGTAAAATTCTACTCTCTATCTCCTGCCAGTTACTATGAGAGTTCAGGACTATTGTTCCTTCCCTCTTTTCATTCCATATAATTTCCAGTTTAAAGCTAGGAACTTTGAATGCAGGGAAATAAACAGAATTTTCTTCAGAGGAGATAAATTTTACAAAGAACTGTTGATTTGAGGCACAAAACTCAAATGTTTATGAACTTTTCACACATTCAATTAGGCTCCCTACAGGGCTGAATAAAGGGTGATACTAGCTTTCCACTTATACTATTTTATAATTATTGAGTGGCTCTGTATTCACTGATAAGGACAATTCAATGGATAATTCCTCTTCCTATATATTGAACTACTCAACTAGAAGTTCCCTTACGTAATTCCAGATTCCTGAAAGAAAGTGGAACAACATTCTTTTCTTGGTGTCTCTACCTAGAAAGCCCCTCTTGAATTTTTATTTGCACTGTGTCTGTGTGGCAAGAAATGATTCCCTTTTTCTAACTTTATCTTTTCTCTGTATCATCATGCACATAAAAAATTATTCTCCATTCCATTTTATTTTTATGCTAATTCTCCTATTTTTGCTGGGTTTTCCCAAAAGATAAGAAATCTGTGTAAGTGTTAACCACTAACTTTTTTTTCTCCCTACAACTACAAAATCAGGATTGTCCTAATAGAAACAGGGCAGTTAGTTTGAAGAAACGGAATATACTTAGCTTGTTTTGATTCCATATTTATTGATTATTTATAGGAATATATGTCTGCTGGGGAATTTTAAGTCATAAAGCTTAAGGCAGGTGCCAACCTCCTCTTATTTCATTATCTCAGTTTTATGTCAGAGGTAGGGATTGTGGTAGAATTTTTAGACCATAGCATGTGTGGTCAGCATCCATATAATTTTAGTGTAAGGGAGGGCATTTTGACAAATTTAAAAAATCACGAAAATAGGTAAAGGTGATTTAATGCTAAAAAAGATAATAATCTGGATATATTGTGGTTTTTCAAACACTAGATATATTGTGTCTGTCTGTATTGTGAGTACTCTATATTTTACAGAGGTTTGTAATTCTACTGTTGTAGTTTATAATACAGAAAAGTATAAATCTGCTGCTACTGGTGTTCATTCAATCAAGTACCTCTAAGGAGTCCACACAGCTGCCTATAGCTCTTAAACCTGTCCTTATTGAAGGTTCGTGGTGCTGCTGCTCTCTAGATCAACAATAAGTGTTGTCATGAGGCCTTTGGGAGAGAAAGAAATGTAATTCTAAGCACTGATGAGAACAGAAATGCAGGAATCACAGCTGGCCAGTCTCATTTTCTTCTGGGTTACCAAGGCTATAAACAAGGGAGAGTGGGAATGGCCAGGAAATCAATTTGCAGAATATTTAAAAGGTCACCGTGGTCCAGAGGAGTGTGCTGCATTACTTGGAATGTATCAAGTGCACAAACGTGTATGCCACATCTCTAATGACAATAGTTGTGATACAAGAGAGGCACACGTTGCCAATCTCCGGCTAATGGTTTTAGAACAGACCGAAGCATATTTTCAGGACTCTAATTTTAAGCTCATCTTATACCGTGTTTTGAGGTAACTTATTTTGTAGCAATTTTATTTATCTATTCTTCTTTAAACTTTTAATTTTGCAAAAAATTTAAACCTATAGAAAGTTACAAGTCTATTACAATTCACCTATTTACCTATATACATGTCTCATTCACATTTTGTCACATTTGCATCCTCTCTCCTTACATATATTTACAAATGTGTACATGTTCATAGAAGTACTTATTATATGTAGACACATTCATTCTTTTTTTTTTTTTTAAATTTAATGTAGCCAGGTACGGTGGCTCATGCCTGTAATTCCAGCATTTTGGGAAGTCAAGGCAGGCAGATCACATGAGGTCAGGAGTTCAAGACCAACCTGACCAACATGGCAAAACCCTGTCTCTACTAAAAATATAAAAATTAGCTGGGTGTGGTGGCACATGCCTGTAATCCCAGCTAATCGGGAGGCTGAGGCACAAGAATTGCTTGAACCTGCGAGGTGGAGGTTGCAGTGAGCAGACACTATGCCACTGCACTCCAGCCTGGCTGACAGAGCAAGACTCTGTCTCAGAAAGAACAAAAAAAGATTTAAAACTCTTAAAAAAAACCTTCCTGTAGAGAGGGAATCTCATTATGTTGCCCAGGCTGATCTCAAATTCCTGGTCTCAAGCAATCCTCTCACCTCAGCCTTTTAAAGCACTGGGATCACAGGTGTAAGCCATTGGGCCTGCCTTCTTATTCTTATATAAAAATTTATTTTTTATCCATGTCAGTGTAAGTTTAGCTGAAACCTCCTAACAACAGGTATATTCTCTTATGTAACTTGACTGCTGCTTTCAAAGGCAGGTAATCAACTAGTCTTAAGATTTTTCTGATTGGAAAATTTACCTTTTTATCATTTTTTCCAAGGAGATCAATTCCATAATGAAACGGCCTCAGATGTCTGTTTATAATGGACACTCTCCAAATAAAAGCCTCCTTGTCACTCACAGCAACCTCCTTTCCAATTACTCTTACATGCCCTTTCTTTTCAGGCTCTTTCTCTACTTTTTGTTCTCTTTACATTTTCCCCCTCACAATTGATATTTTTAAAGGCCACTTACTGCTGTTCTCTGTTCACCTAAACAACTTAATTACATTTCTAGGAGTTGCTTGGCATATTTAAGTATATATGCCTAAAAAAAAGAAATCTAGGTGACATTTTATAGTTTGGCAATGACTGTTATTTCCTCCAGCCTTGGTAGGAGGAGATTTCAAACTTTAAGATTTTTCTAGATTTAGTAGTTCAGTAGCTGATGTAGTTATTAACATTGCAGTTATTTGAAAAAGCCCAGGCAAAACAAATACTGAGAATTTACTCTTAAAAAGCTTTTTCTTTTGTCAGTAACTCAGCATTGATACTTTGGCTGGAAACTCCAAACTCTTTTAGGATCCTCTCCCTGGAACCTTCCTCTATTAAGCAGAGAAATTCCATTGATCCCAAGGAAGCCTCAGAAAAAAAAATTGCAATTTGGCAGTCTATTGCAGAACGTTTCAAAAGCAATTGTCAAGTAGAGGCAGAGTCTGATACTATAAAAAGAGCTTATCCCTGAAAGATCCTCCCTCAAGGATCCAAGTTAGTAGCCTGAAATCAATTCAAGCAGCTGAAAGGATGAAAAGAGATTTCATGGTCTAGGGTGTCCTCTTTTGAGTGCTCTGGTTGGGGTTTTCTTCGGCCGCTTGACTAGAGGCAAAGATTAGTGACACAATGCTGGCCTTCAGTCATCTAGGCTTCTATGTCTGTGGAACGAAGCTGAGGCTGTGCAAACTAGGGCTGGTGTTAATATCTGTAGGTTAGGACGAACAGGACTTTCATAGTTACATTCACACCAAGTCACCAAGAAGGGCACCTGCCTATTATCAGGGTCTTCATTTTTCTTAAAGTAACCACAGGAAGAAGCATACCCTCTTTGGAAGGCAAATTGTGCTTATTTGTGTAGCCAGAAGAAACAAAATTTTGGTTAGTGTTTTCTTAGGCCTTGGATCTGGTGGTTTGGTCTGAGTAAAAAGGCAAACATCTTTCTCCTCCACCCTGAGATTATCCTGCAATCTAATATAGCAAAGGAACTCTTTACAGCAATATTCATAACTAAGGTGCCCTTAACTTTTAGTTCTGAATGCCAGTTTTTTTGTGTGTTTTTTGTTTTTTTTCTGATCAAGTAAGAATAGGTTAAAAAAAAAAAAAACCTACATGCAATTTTCCCATACTTTTTTAGGGAAAAGAATTTTCTAAGAATTCAAGACTTTTCTAAGTTATTTTCTTGATGGAGCCACACTACAATGGTATTATGTTGGAATAGTTTCCTTTTGAAAACAAAATAACTCTGGCACATAATAGGACAGTGGTCCTCAAACTATGATCTCTGGACATGCAGCAGCACCATCTGGAAATTTGTTAGAAATAATTGTTGGAACTTCCGTAGTAGGAGCTTGACAGATGTTTGCTGAAGGTAATGTGGGGTTCTCATTATGTAAAGGGGAATAATGTCACCAATACCACATGGCGAGGCAGTGACTCCCAAACTTTCATGCGCATCAGAATCAGCAAGAAGACTTGTTGAAATGTGGATTGCTGGATGCTACCTGCAGTGTTTCCCATTCAGGAGATCTGTAATGCATTTCTTTATTTTGAGCAGGGTCTCAAGCTATTGCTAGGCATGATCTCAGCTCACTATAACCTCCTCCTCCTGGACTCAAGCAATCCTTCCACCCCAGCCTCCCAAATAGCTGGGACTAAGGTGCGTGCTACCGCGTCTGGCTAACTTTTTGTATTTTTAGTAGAGCTGAGGTTTCATCATGTTTCCCAGGCTGGTGTCAAATTCCTGGGCTCAAGGGATCTGCTCGCCTTGGCCTCTTACAGTGCTGGGATTACAGGACTGAGCCACCACATGGGCGTCAGGAGTGCAAATCTAATGAGTTCCCAGGTGATATTAATGTTACAATTTTGGGGACTCCACTTCGAGAACCATTGTTCTACAAAAGTAATTTTCAGCCTTACCTCAAATTAGAATCACCTAGGGTTGATTTTAAAAGTTGTGAGGACCTGGCCCCACCCCAGACCAAATTAATCAGATTCTCTGTAGGTGGGTGTAGGCACGAGAACCTTTAAAATGTTTCAGGTGATTCTAATCAGCAGCCAGGTCTGAATTCCACTGAAGTTCATCTCAAAAGAAGTGGTCCTCAGTCAATCCTGGTTTCTCATTAGGACCACGTGGAAGGCTTTAAAACTCTTGTTGCCTGGATCTCAAATCCGAGAGATTCTGATATAATTGGTTTGAGGTGTAACTTGGGCATTGAGATTTTTGAGAACTCCCCAAGCGATTGTAATATGCAGCTAAAGTGAAGAACCTTGCCCTAAATATACCCTCCAGCTATGAGAATTTTATGTTTTAGTATAATCCTATGCAAAGGACACAAAATTCAAAGAAAACAAATATTCCTATACTGATTTAATCTATAGACATTATGCAGGGTCTAAGTTTATCCTGAGCTGATATCATTAGCTCTAAGAGATGGTATATTTATAGCAAATTAGCTTACTTTTGAATTAAAGCCTTATCCTAAATGGCCATAAAATCCATTTACTTTCTAACACACTCATTTTTTATTCAAAATATATTTTTTGTTTGGAAAAATATCCAAAGGGAGCACAAATAATTTCATCAATCATACTTCAATTTATTCACACATTTTCTTGCCAGTCAATGGTTATCTCTGTTATAGTAAGATGTACCAGAGCAGAAATGTAGACAAGCAAAGGACTCTGGCCCCATCACCATAACGGATCACTATACTTGTCTGCTTTGGTTGACTGTTTTACAAATTTACACAGCACTAAGAGTATGGCACAAGGGTAGAGCAGGACTGTACAGAAATGACAATCAGAGGCCAGAGGAGCCCCTACATCAGCCAAGGAGACTGTATTTCAGTGGACTACTGAGTCAGGGAAGCCACAATAAAGCTTTAGAGGTTCCTACCCTAGGCTGTGACGTGGACCCCTTCTGGAAGAGGGGTGGTGAGAGCTCAAGCAGTATTTACCAAAGCAACAAAATACTCATGACTATTTACAGTACACATTGCAACTTATTTATACCTGTGGAAAACTTCTTTTGTGCTGCATATAGTGAAGCAAACAAATCATCCCTCCCTCAGTTCTCCAAGGGAAAGGGGATGTACAGCTGTGTGATGTTAGCAAGTTACTTCACTTTTCCAAGGCTTAGATTTCTCATATGTAATATAATACTTGTCTTGCAAGGGTGTTTTGAGGAATAGATGAGGTAACATGCAAAGCATTTATCCCAGTACCTGATACAGTACAAGGAGTCCAAAATATTAATTCTCCTATCTCTGTCCTTTCTAATACTATCATGAACTTTGTCTTTGATCATCATCACAACCATCAACAACCAAAAACTTTCTCTTCTCCCTCTCTCATTGCCTTTCTCTCCCCTGCCTGCCTCCACATATACAGAGCTTCTACAAAGTCGCAGCCAGTGTGCCAGGCCCTTGGGAGTGCATGGATAAATAAGTTGCCATCCTTTCCCCTAGCACATACAGTCTAATGAGGAAGCAGACAAATAGATGTACAATTATTATACCTAATGTGTGAAAAATGGGTATAGAGGCAGCACAAAGAAATGCATGTAAACTTTGTTGTAGGATCTGAGAGTGTTTGGGGAGGCATTCTGAAGGAGTTTAGTCTTAGGGGTTGAGCAAGTGTTACCGGGATGTGGTAGTGTGGGATGTGGAGAAGAGTTGGGTAGCGAATGTGAGACAATTCTTGGTGGAGAACAGCATGTGTACGGGGGTGGGGTGTGCTGGTGCTGTATGAGAAAGCATGGCATAGGTTAACAAGTTTGACCTGTTTGGGAACTGTGGGGCAGGTATGAGGGATGAAGCAGGAGTAGACAGGGGCTAGATCACAAAAGATCTAAGCCAGTGCTTCTCACAGTGTGATTCCCAGTCCAGTAGCATGAGTGTGTCATTTGGCATCTTGTTAGAAATACAAATTCTTATACCTCACCCTGGACTAGACCCACTGAATGAGAAAAGTTGGGCATGAGGCATACAAATCTTTAAAAAAGTCGTACAGGTGATTGCAATGTGTGCTAAAGTTTGAGAAACACTCTTTGCTATGGTTTGAATATTTGTGTCCTTCCAAAATTCATGTAGAAACAATCTCTAAGGCAATAGTATTAACAGGAGGGATCCTTGGGAGCTGATCAGATCATGAGGCTTTCTTTCTTATAAATGGGATTAAGTGCCTTACAAAAGAGGCTTCACGCAGCATTTGGCCCTTTTGCCTTTTGTCCATGTGAGGACACAGTGTTGGAAGCAGGGACTGAGCTCTCATCAGAAACAGAACCTGCCAGCATCTTGGTCTTGGACTTCTCAGCCTCTAGAATTGTGAGATATAAGTTCCTGTTGTTTATAAGTTAACCAGTCTCAGATATTTTGTAATGGTGGCACAAAGGTGCTAAGAAACTGTTCTATGCCATAACAAGAAATGTGGTCATTTTTCTGAAGGAAGTCGGGATGTACAGAAAGATTTTAGATAAGGCTCATAATATTTATTTGGAAGGCTTGCTCTGCAAGCAAGGTAGAAGAGCAATGTGAAGGAAGCGTGGAGGAGGTGACAGGAGTGGAGTTTAAGTTGGTAGGGAGATATAGGAAAGAAGCTGAAGACTCTTGGGCTAGAACGTAGCATCCTTCCTATGCGTAGGGCTCATAAAAATGTATAGTGTAAAATAGAACACAGAATATGAATCCTGCCCACAAGGTGTTGGTAATATAGATTGACTTTTTTCTGATAATGCCATCCATATCTATGGAGCGTCTACCACTGCATGCCAGAGTGACTCTGGAATCAGTTTCGTTGATCTAGACAAGACCATAAGGAGAGTCCCCTTACTAACTTTCCTCCAGGGGGAGGGATTTAAGTTGAACTAGTACCTCAGAGACTGTTTAGTAATATAACACATGAAAGGTGATGGTTAGGACAGAAAAATAAATGGATCGCATCACAATTTCTCTGGTTCTCCAAATACGTGGTGGTCTCAAACCACGTGTATTGGTTAGCACATTCTCTTTGGGCTGCGTGTCTCAGAGATATCTGAGTCTTATTTGTTACAGTGAAACAGTCAGAGACCTGTCCCCTGAAAGCTGTTTTTCAGCTAGGAATAGAAAAGGGCCAGGCTAGACTCTTCTTTCTGCTGGAGCTTGCTTATTTTCAGCAATAGAATCGACCTGCCTTTCTAGCTGCAAAGAAAGGGTGCAGGTAGGTGCGCAGGTTAGCCTGTGGATGCCTCTGGAGTAGAGGTTGGAATAGACCTTCAAGTCTGTCCTCCAGGATTCGGAGTGGGGGGAGAGAAAATGAGACGCTTCTTTGGCTGAGAGAGGAAGAGGAAAAAAAAAATTCCAAAATATTTGACAGCTATACCTTCCCACTACCACCTTCTTCCAAACCCCTGCCTCTCCCCTTAGGGGGACATAAAATGAAGAGTGACCCTCACTCATCCCCCCTTTGTAGGTGTGTTTGGAATGAAAAAAGTAGGTGCATAAGGACGGAAACCAGGGCAGCTGAAAATAGGTGCGGGACTTGTTGAGCATACAAATCATTTCCCCCTTAGTCTCCAAGGGAGGAAAAAAAATCCCTCTTACTCTCTCCTTGCAGCCTGCGTTCTGCATTCGGGAGAGGAAGCTGAGACTGGTCCTCAGGCGCTCCTCCTGCCGTCCCCGCAGGAAACTTTTCTCGCAGGGCCCGCTCCGTCCATCCCGCGCGGGTCCCAGACGGTGGGCCTCGGTGGGCTCCTCTCCTGGGCAAGGGCCCAGACCCCGCGACGCGCCTGTCTCTTTAAATTCCAGCTGCGCGGCTGGGAAACAGCGCCACTCGCCGCCCAGGCCGGCTGGAGGCTGCGAGCGAGCTCGCGCTTTCGCTCCCGGCTGCGCGCCGCGGAGAGCTCGGCTCGGCCCGCGGGCTGCACGGCGGCGGCGGCGGCGGCGGCGGCGCGGGGCGGGGAGGCGCGGCCCGGCCGAGGAGGGAAGAAAGAGCGAGCCGGGCCGGGAGAGGCGCCGCGCCCGGTCCCGCGCCCGCTCTTAGCGGCCCGACCGGTTTCTTTCTGGGTGACAAGGATGTGCCTGGGTTGGCTTTTCTTTTTTTTCCTCCATCTCCTTAAGACGATTTCCATAGTAACCTGATCAAGTGGCTCAATTTCGCAAACCTGAGGATTTCCGCGGCCCGCCGGCAAGACCTCGGCCAGGTAACGCTGCTATCGCCCCCTCTTCCATTGCAAACAGCTGCGCTCCTTGCAAAGTTCCTTTTGTGGAAAATCGCCCAGCCCTACGGAGCCCGGGGTATTTGCAACAGCGTGTTCGTTTCCAGGTGCCTGCCACGGGTCTCCTCCCTGCTGCTTCTGCAGGACCCATGATCAGATTATTTTTAAAAATTGTTCTTGGTCGTCTCCCCCGCCCCCTCCCCTTTATTTTTTTCCTCTTCGCTGCGCTCCTCTCGGCTTTTCCCCTGACACTAGTGATGGGGGCGCGGGGGGACGTCGGGGGCGGGGGTGGCCAGCGCAGTCCTGGGAGTGGCGGGATCGGATGAGCTGGCTGCGGTGGGCCACTTTGGGCATCTCGGCGTGGCCAGCGCCGGGGTCACGGGGAGGGCTGTCAGCGCCGCGGCGGCGGAACCCGAGGTCTCCGGACAAGTGACGGAGGGATGCAGGCTTGGGGGTGATGGAGCGCTCGGCTGGTGGCTGGTGAGCGTCCATATATCATAGCTCTCCTTCCCACTCCCCCGCCCCTCTTCGGGTTTCTCTCTTTCTCTTTCCCAGTCCTCATTTCTTCCTTCCTTTACTCACCACTTGCTTCATTCCATTTCCTATTTTTTTCCTCCCCTCATTTCCTTTTTTTCCCTTTCCCCTTTAAAGAAAGGGGGATCCTTTGCAACCCTATCGTTCTGCCAACATGGAATAGCTGTGAAACCTGCAGCGTGGCCACCTCAACCTGGTCGTTTTCAGATCCGTCCTCATCCATCAACATATTTGTTTCCTGAGTCTATTGATTTCCCTGAATTCTGCAGAAATGCATTCTAAGCTAGGCGCCTGTATGTCAGAATCAGTTCTGCAGCTAGCTTCCGTGCTCCAAGTATGACATGTATTGTAAGGGCTGCATATGTTTTAAATCCATATAAGCCGTGGGTATAAATAAATGTAGCTTTGAAAAAATAGCCTATTCTAGATAAACTTCCCTCTTAAATTATTTGATGTACTCTTCCCCCTCTTTGACATTTAATTTTAGGAAAGTTGGGAGACAGGTTCTTGTCCTCCAGTTTTTGAGGAACATGCAACTTCTATTATCTTAATTATCTACTCTTTGAACGTCACTCACATTTGCTTACCCAGCCAGTGGAACTAGTGGGTCATAATTAAGGTTCGGATGCTTGCTTCCAAAGTCCAAGCTGGCTGGAGTGCCAACCTCTGGTACAGGGTGCTAAGAGAACTGGAGAGCCAGGCAGACCTTGCCAAAGGATAAAGACATAGCAACTCTTGTGTGAAATAGCGAGATTCAGACTTCAGTCCTGGAAACAAGAAAATACAATGAAACCAAGCTTTTAGTTTGTTTTTGGTTCTTAGCATGGGTACAACTAGGTAGGTATAAATTAGTACTTCTTAAAAACGATCCACTCTAGTTTAGAATGTATTCCTTGTTTATGTTGAGGCATTTTCCTTACTGTGGTTATATATATTTTTTCTTTGAAACATGTCTGTATCATGTGAAAACAAAGGCAAAAACAGGATGACTTTCATTTGTCCACCAAAATTTTATTTCTGGTTATTTGATTTTTAAAAATCTAGTTGTTTTGCTCAAGTTTTCCTGAGATCAAAATATTTTACTTGGGAAAATGATTCTAATCAATGTTTTTCTTCCACTCTGTTTTAGAAGTGCATATAGTTTTTATAGAAAAAAAGTCTCAGTTTGAGAGAGCTCTATTTGCCTCTTTTCCTTTGTCTGCAGATTTGTATTTTAACTTCAACTATTAATATAGGATAAAGGATCTTAGGGCAGATAATAGGTCAGGCAGAAGGGAAACTACTGATATAATAGAAAATATATGTAAACCAAGAGAAGTAATTATTGACATGCCACTCCACACTATTGTTGTCTTTGTTTTTAACCAATTTAAAGGCTGTACACTGAAACTATTATTTTCTTAATTCTTCACCTAATACTGTTTATACCGAAGATCATATTTATCCAGTTCAGATGAATATTTACAAAAGATTTAAAATTCGCTTGCCAGTGAAATCCAAATAGCATGTTTTTCTTCTAATATTTTCTTTCTGGTGAACAGTGATAGTAATAATGGTCCTTCATTATTGTTTTTATCTGACTTCCAATTTTGCTGTTTCCTGGGTGGGTGGGTTTTTCATGACACATTTACAAGATGCTCTTGGCTGGTTGGCTGGAATTCGAATGCACAATTAATTGTAGGTGCAATATAATGCTCATTTTCTCTTGTTCTTGGTTTGAGATGTCATGCCCTTTTGGTCACTTATATTTTGGTGTGACTGTCTTTATGTGTGTGTATGTGTGTGAAGGATTTAACAGTCTGTTCTAATTAAGTGTCGTGTGATTTGAAGTTAAAAGGCATATTAGTGACAAGCCATAAATTTCTCTTATTTATAGTACATTTATCCTGAAACTCTTTTCCCCATTGTGATTTCTTCTGTGCATGGATCATTTAATGAAAGGTTGGCAATAATGAGCTATTTTTTATAATGGGGAAAAAAATCCCTCAAGTTTACTTAACAAGTCATGTTTTTATACAGAGAGATTAGCAAATATTTCTGATAGAATATTTTAATGGACTGAGTTGCTGACCACTGCTAATTACCAAGAATACATTTTCTTAATTCTGAAATTGCTCTATCAAGTTGTCTGGAGTACTCCAAGTGACTCATCTTGTAACCCACGGCAACAAGAAGTGGTTGTTATGGGTGCAAGCTGAGGTATGGTCATACTTTGTTTGCACTCGGACTAGATATGAAAAGAATGAGTGTACTGGCTTTTTTTGTGTAGATGAACGTTAACTTTTTGACTTTAGTCAGAACTACACATCCCAGGCCTTGTTTTGCAATGTCCCTTTGCTCTTCATTTACAGTAGGTCTTCACTTAACTTACTTGATAGGTTCTTGGAAACTGCAACTTTAGGCAAAGTGAAGTGTAATGAAATAATTTTATCACAGTCTCACTGGTAGAAACAAAACTTAAGTTCCCATGGTATGTTTCTGGCCGCAAAAACATCACCAAACTTCTCAAAAACACTTTAATATTGAGCATTCAAATAAATGTAAGCTACATACACATCTAAGAAGGATGACTAAAAACTAGATCAATATTTATCCAATTATTTTAGTTCAGGGTCATAGGTGGCTAGAGCCTAACCCAGCAGCTCAGGGCACAAGGTGGTAACCAGCCCTCGACAGGACACCCTCCTCTTGCAGGGCACATTCACACATGCCCACACTCAGACCTGGATCATTTACATGCACCTATTCGCCTACCATGCATATCTTTGATATGTGGCAGGAAGCAGAAGTACCTGGAGAAAATCCACACAGACATGGGGAGAATGTACAAACTCCACCCAGACAGTGGACCCAGCTGGGGATCAACGTTTTGGTAACGTTATAATGAAATGACATTGACAAATGATGTTGCTCCAGGACCTGCTGTACTTGGGGGGCGTTAGAAAATTCTCAGAAAACAGATGTTCAATGCTGTCTTTTTAATGGAAAATAACTTATAGAGAAGTGTGCATGTGTGACATTGTCTGTAGCAGGAATCATTAGGATGAGAATCAGACATGAGAGGTGGTGCTAACTTCAGGAATGTTGAGACTCAGGGAGCTGTGGATGGGAGTAGAAGCCAGGAGGCCAGGGTTAGTAGGTTCCTACTTCTTACTGACTCAGCTATTCTTTTGATGGCTTCTTTATTCACAGATGTCATCTAGCTTTGTTTTCTCAAGAAAAAAAATGAGCATTTCCTGTTATGAATTCTCAAACATATGCATATTTGACATAGACACATAGGTGCACATATGTAGCAGTAATGGATACTAAATGACACATTCAGGGGAAGCAGAAAAGACTTCTGAATAGACTGGAGAACTTTCCTTGGACTATTGATGGACGGGTAATGATGTAGTTTTTCTTACATTCAGAAGGCTAATATATTACCCTCTATGTTCTATGGATAAAGGCAGTAGATGCTCAAGGAAGAATCACATAATACGCATAATAAATCCAGGAGGTATTACCCTTTTACTTATGTGAATGCAAGTGAGTAATACATTTAGCCCACTTTAACCATTTACGACTTCTTTCTCTTCTCCCATTTTGTAAGCAAAAGTAAGTTTCTGAAAGGTTAAATGGACCTCAGGATGGGAAAAATTCCCAGAGCTATCTTTCTGCACAGACTTCATTTTTTCTCCCAAGTCTGACTGTCAACTATAATATCTGATATGAGCCTCTGGTGCTGATGTTTCCATAGGTCATCATCCTTCTGTGTCCCAGATGAAGCCTCATGTCGAACGTTGCAATATCACAGATTCTGAATTTAATGCATCATTAAAGTTGGTTATGTAACCCAATGGCCTTGTTAAACTCCAGATTTTTAAAATTATATGTATTTACTATTCTCTTATTTTAGAATGATTTCACAATGTTCAGAAGAAATAAGCCTGGTCCCTGCAAAGACTTTAAAAGCTGCTTGTTCACATCATTAGATTGTACAATGCTTGTATGATGACATTTTTTTGCTAATCTATGCAACATCTTCATAACAATTGTGCACATTTTAACTATGTCAGTTAATTAGGACCTAGAGACTTGAAGATCTGGAAGCATTGCTGGTGACATAGAGCAAAAACTTTCTTGAGAATAGAAAGTCAGTGTTTTGACAAGAAGTGATTTAAAACAGTTCAGGTATAGCCAGGAAGGTTTAAACCTTAAGTATTATTTCTTTCATCTTGATTTGTATATATTTGATCTATTTAATCATATTAATAGAACTTTGGGTCTTATAGCCAGCTCTCATTTTTCTCTATTGGAAAAGATCTAAGTCCCCTTCCTTCCTTGGTGGCTTTTGTTAGGTTTGTAGACATAGCAATGAAGAATTAATGGTACTTTTATACACTAATACTGCCAATATGACCATAAAATCATATCCCTTGGGAATTTTTTCCCTCAGTCAAAAGAAGCATCTGTTATTGAATACAATCTTATGCTACCTTATTAAGATGTATCAAACACCCTGGTTGCCTAATTGTCTTGGTCCGTTTTAAGGCAGTATTGCCCAACAATTAAAGATGTAGCTTCTAGAGGAGACTTTGAGTTTGAATTCTTACTCTTCCACTTATTATATAGGTGATCTTGAGTAAACTTCTTACCCTGAGTCTCAGTATCCCCATCTTTAAAATAGTTGTAGAGAATAATTTTTGTGTTGATTAAATGAGAATAATATTTAGGAGAGCTCCCAGCGTATAGCAAATATTCATTAGATATCAATTGCTATCATTTTGATGTTCCATACTGCTGATGTTGAAATGTACAGCAAGGCCACAGTTATTTTCTGTTTGGATTTATTTTTCTTTTAAAGTCTGAATGTAAACTGTAATATTGTGCTTATTTACATAGGAACTGTGATCTCTTTCCTCTCCCCCTGTCTACCTTAGCTTTTCCTTATAATCTCAAGCTAAAAACAATGACCAGGTGCCTAAGAGATAAGAATGCTCTTTGTTTGAACTCATGACATTTCAGTGACCTGGATGAGATTGGAAACTATTATTCTAAGTAAAGTAGCTCAAGTATGCAAAACCAAACATTGTATGTTCTTACTCATAAGTAGGAGCTAAGCTATGAGGATGCAAAGGCATAAGAATAACACAATGGACTTTGGGGACTCGGGGAAAGGGTGGGAAGTGGGTGAGGGATAAGACTACAAATAGGGTGGAGTGTATACTGCTCAGGTGATGGGTGCACCAAAATCTCACAAATCACCAGTAAAGAACTTACTCATGTAACCAAACACCACCTATTCCCCAATAACCTATGGACATAAAAAATTTAAAAAATACTCCTTTTTTGCAGGGGGCAGGCAAAGGGTGAGGGTAGACTCCGTCTTTGACTTTCCAGAAAAGCTTATCTCAACCTATTTTTTATATATGTAGTATGAAAGTTATCCAAGAATTTTTATTCAAAAGTTGAAATCAGGATTAGCTATAGTGTAATATGTTATAAAAACAACAAAAATGTGACAAACGTGAATTGCTGGCTTTAGTATTACAGAGCTGTTCACTTAAGCTGTGACTGCCTACTAAAACCCTAATGTAATCCTAAAACTACAAGCTCGCTAAAGAAAATTGTGGAATATTTTTTGTGTGAAGTCATTTGAAGTCTTATTTATGAGAAGATGTCATTTGGTAAAAGATGTAATATTTCATTCTTAATTTATTTTTCTTTGTGTGCTCCAATATTCTGGGCTTCATTGCATAAGTAATTTTCTTTCATATTGAGATGTCCTTATCTTCAAAATGAATTATTGAATTATTATACCTATTTAAACATTTTTATTAAGGAAAGTTTTGAATGGACATGAAATTAGGAATGATGATATGATGGATTTCAATGGATCCATCGAGTTTCCACAAGTTAGGTAACCTCTTCAGATCCTTTCCTGTTATTCTCTGACTATGAAAATTATAATTCACTCTGATTTTGAGGATCTAGAATATCTGCTTTTTAATAATATGGATCTAAATATTATTTAAATATGGATAATATTGATGCTAAAGTGATACAAACCCCAAACATTTAATGGCAAGTCAGTAAACTAATGTATACAAAATGATAAGTGAAAAATGTGTTAGAACTGAGAAAATATAAGAAGTCAGGGTTAGAAAACACGAGATTAGTTTGATTCAACATTTGAGCATCTCCTTCAAAGAGCTTATAAGATTTCATGATTAATTCCATATTATCATAAGTAAGAATACTTTTCAGAAAATTGGACAATAAATAGTTCTAAAAGTATGTTGAGCATTAATCTTTCATTAGGAAGCTCATCTGAAGATTGTAACAGACAGCCCCGGAGATGGTCCCCAGTGATCTTTGCCTATTGCTATTCATGCTTTGTGACGTCCCCTCCCACATTGTATATTCTGTGTGATCAATGGAAGATGATGGAAGTGATGGTGTATGACTTCTGAGGAAGTATGACTTCTAAGGCTGTCATAAAAGATATTGCAGCTTCCACCTTCCTCTGTTAGATCACATACTCTGGAGAGAGCCAACTGCCATGTCTTGGGAACACTCAAGCAGTCCATGGAGATTCATGTGGCAAGAAAGTAAGGCCTTCTACCTATAGCACCAATTTACCAGTTGTACGAAGAAGTCACCTTGGTAGAGGGTCCTCACGCCCTGGAACTCTTCAGATGACTGCAGTCCTGGATAACACTGTATATCGCCTTGAGAGTCCCTGAGCCAGAACCAACCAGCTAATAAATTTCTGAAATCCTTACCCACAGAAGCCTTGTGAATTGTTAAATGTTTATTGTTGGAATCTGCTAAATTTTGGAGTAATTTATTATGCAGCAGCAATAGATAACTAGTATTTATAATTACAACCCTGATGCAGTTTAAGGTTTTTGTGTTAGTTATCACAGTTTT
>NW_016107382.1:3575938-3662896 GCF_001604975.1 Cebus imitator | reverse complement strand
AGAAGTGCCAGTTAATAGAGTTCTAGTTGACAGAATGCTATTTAAATTTGCATTTGCCGCAGTGAAGAGCTAACATTTGACCTTGTTTTATAGTTTTAACTCCTGGGAATGAATCCTCTGTAGACATTGCCTATCATGAGTGCAGAAGATACAATATCTCTTCTTTCATTAGTTGCTAACCTGGATCTCAATCTTAACTCTTCTTTTTGGCAATATATCTGTTAAAAATTCAACTCTTTTGGAACTTTAAAAGACAGCAGTCCTCGAGGGCTGAGGACTGGGACATATTTTAGCAGAAACTTGGGTAAACTTTTGAGATGGTATTATAGTTTACCTTCAGGTTATCCCCCAAGTCACCCCTGCCTCCAACATACACACAAAAAGGCCTTTACAGCATGAAGTTTTGTTGTCATAGAAGCTTTTCTTCTGTTATCTACTTAACAATGTAAGATTAAAGTGCCCCAAATATTACATGACCCAAATAAGGCCCTGGGTGAGATATTATGCTATATCCATTCTTCGTCAATTTGTACTTTGTTCTTATATGTGTATTGCTAGGTTTTCCTTCATAAGCCTGGTTCTAAACAATATGCATCAATCTCTTTCTCTTGTTGTATTACAAGGCTTATAAAACCTAAAAATTGGATATTACTGTGGGCTGAGACAGGTTCTGTATATGTACAAAGTTCTGGTACCTCCTTGCAGGTACAATGGTGTGGACTGGAGAACCAAAATAGACGATGACCTCACTTTTTACTTTATGGATCTGTTTAATTTTCTGTAAATAAATTATCCATCCCATAAAAATTTAAATGATGGCTGAATCTTTAATATATATAAGCACCAGGAACCTTTGATAATAGATTTAAAGTTTTTGAGCCTTTAGATTGGTGAGATTATTAGGCCATTTTCATAAATGTGCCACCACTTGTCTTTTGGTTTAGAGCATAAAGTTTTTGTACATTTGCTGTTTAATTTGTTAGGTAGGGTAACCAATTGGAATCTTGCCTCCAAGAGTTTTTTCAGTTCTAAGGTTATCTTGGTATAAAACAGTGATGGGGTTCACTGATCTATGCCAATATCACACTCTCTGGGAATTGAAATTGATTTTTTCCTTTACTTTTTTGGCTCTTGACATACACATTCATGTACCCTCTGAACAAGCGTGATGCGGGAGGACTCAGGGAAACTAATAAGTAATCATTCAGAAATTGGTTTTCAGTACATCACAAATTAGTTGCATCACAAGCCTCAGGATAAAGCTAATGAAGTCACTAGTTCTTCCTGGTATTTTTATGTTTGAGCACACAGTGTGCAATAAGAACTACCTTTAGAATTGAGAATAAACAACATAGATCTGATTTTTCTGGTCCTCATGAAATATGTGGAAATTAAACCACTTCTAGTTCTTGGAGACAAAGAGAGATGGCAGATGTACATAGAAACTAGGAGTGTTTTCTTAGGTGTCTTTTGATAAGCATGCTTTTGTTTGTTTGTTAGAGAACGGGTCCCATCTGGTGTGTTTGTTTTATGTGCATCACACATGGGGCATTGCATTAATTTACTCCATGAAGTAAACATGTTTAAGCAAAAATAAAATTTGTAGATATATAGTAATGGTCATTTATACTATGATGAAGATAATAGGTATACAAGAATAAATAAAACATATTCCTTTCCCTTCAGAAAGTTGGAATATATTTAATTTTTAATTTAAAAAATTTAAAACTTATTTTTCAAAGTGTTTCTTATTTATAGCTAGACTTTACAATTTACTATGGCCAGGCTGTGTTCAATACAAGATTGGGTTGGATCATGTAACCATAACTGAGCATCATCCTGAGTTCTACACTGTTAATGAATGCTAATGCTCTTTTGAAGGTCTCCTCTTTATGGCCTCAATAACCACAAAGGCTTTTCTGCCTACAGCAGATAAACTCTCAATAATGTCACAGGAAGTTGCCTGAGAAATTATGCCATTACCTGTAACTTTTCCCCTTTTTGCCAGCTAACTAAAAATGTTCATTTGGGATATTCCCATAGGGTAAATGTCTTTATCATACTTCAGATTTTTTTTTTTTTGTCAGAGTGGAAAATGCATTTCATGAACTTTTAAGTAAGTTTCTTGATATTAGTGCTTGTTTATTGTATATTAAGAACTGAGGTGTGGTTTTGATAGTAGTATGGTTAAGATCCCAGAAATACCTGAACCTGGCCTGCCAATCACCTCTGTCCCTATATGAGTCCCCAGGGAAGATGCATGCAGGAAATAGCAGTCAAATGATAATCAGAATACCAATGTATTAATAGCTTGAGATGGTGCCAATTATCCATAACACAGGGCTCTTTGGTAGAAAGTCATTTGGAGCACATATTTTTGGCTTATGTTTCTATATGTACATTTTCAATATGGATCCCCTCTAGCCTAGCCACAGGTCAAGAAAGAAGTCAAAAAGAGAATTTAATGGTCATGCCCTGAGAGGGGTTCTAATTTCAACTCACCAGGCATCTTCAGCTAGGAAGTTAAAAGAAGGCAAGAGAGAGTAGACTTTAGTTTTATGTTCTTCAAAGTTTAGTGACATTGTCTACCAATATTTAAAGTCCAGTCAGTGTTTTTGGATCTGACATATAAAAAGAGCAACTGCTCCTTTGAAGAGGATGGACAGAGATTGACCTGGAGAGGAGAGAAAGTTCCAGTAGGATGGATACAGATCAGTCTGAAATTCTAGGAGTAAGAAGTGTTTCACACTTTGGATTTCTTCATATTTTAGAAAAACAAGATTTATGTTTTTATGTCTATGTACAGTTTTATGTACACATATACACATGTACACACTGTACTTAATATATCAACCTCAGTGTGGCCTAAGGAAGCAGTCCTTGATTAAAAATGTTGCTGTTTCTTTAAGAAAATACATGAAAATGTACAATAAGTGGGTGTAGTGGCATATTGCCTTCCTACCCCATGTCCACATCTCAATCTCCAGGACTTGTGAATATGTCACTTTTCATGGTATATTAGTCTGTTTTCACAGTGCTAATAAAGACATACCCAGAACTGGGTAATTTATAAAGGAATGAGGTTTAACGGACTTACAGTTCCACATGGCTGGGGAGTCCTCACAATTATGGTGGAAAGCAAAGGGGAAGCAAGACACATCTTACATAGCAGCAGGTAAGAGAGAGTGTGTGCAGGGGAACTTCCATTTATAAAACCATTGGATCTCCAGACTTATTCATTACCACGAGAACAGTATGGGAAAGTCCCACCCCCATGATTCAGTTACCACCCACTGAATCCCTTCCACGACACATGGGAATTATGGAAGCTACAATTCAACATGAGATTTGTGTGGGGACATAGCCAAACCAGATCACATAGTAAAAGGGACTTTGTTAATATAACTTAGGTTTAAGGCCTTGGAGATGGGGACATTATCCTGAATTATTTGAGTGGGCCCAATCTGATTACATGGGTCCTTGAAAGCAGAGGATCTTTTCTACCTGTGGTCAGAGGATATGATGATGGAAAAATGGTCAGAGGAATGTTTCCTTCCTGCCTTTGAAAATGGAAGAAGAGAACTTGGTAAAAGAAATGCAGGTGGCCTCCAGAGGGTGAAAAATGTAAGGAGACATATTCTCACCTAGAGGCTCCAGCACAGAAAGCAGTTTTGCTAGCACTTTGAATTTTAGCCCAGTGAGAACTCCGTTGAACTTCTGACTTCCAGAACTATGAGATAACACATTTGTGTTTTAAGTCACTAAGTTCATGGTAATTTATTACAGAAGCAATAGAAAACTAATACCATGGGATAAAGAGCTGTAGTCTTATTTTATTTCAGGTCAGGTTATGAATAACTTTCGGATTTTTAGAGCTCTGGGGTTATGAAGTGCGTGGGATTTTAGACCTGTAGAAGGAATTGGGAATCTTGGTATTTTCAATGAATGATCTTATTGGGTTTGAATTTTTAATTCTAGGAGACAGAGTTCCTTAGAAAAATGTTTTTTGATTGTTACGGTCCCATTACTTCAGCCTTTGCTAATTTTGTTTTTTAAAATTTGTATTAACTTCTATTGCCTTTATTGATCTTACACTGGATGATGATTTGTCTGACCAACTTGGCTGATCATGGACCTTGGTTCACTGTATATCAGATTAAGTAGGAAGGGCTTCACACTGTAAAGTACAGTGCAAATGTATATTGGTCCTTGTTGATCATTTTTATTATTGAACACCTGCCTTCCATCCCTCCTTCCTTCTAGGATGGCTGGGTGTTGGAGGGGAGAAAATACTGCAGGGTAATTTTGTGAGTGTGGCAGCGGTACTGCCCCTTTCTCTGGCTGCCAGAAATCCCTTCCTGTACTCAGTCTTTACAGTGCGTGTGACTCCAACAGAGGTGGCAACTGGAATGAATGTCTCACCACAAAAAGACTGGATGCCCTTCAGCTCGCTCATGTTCCTCATTGTTAGCCACCAAACTGCAGGAACATTTTAAGCGAGAAAGAGAGATTATCAACGTTCTGGTTCTTCTCTTGGCAGAATCCAGGGCAAAGCCCATATATGGAAACTTGCTGAGAAAATATCTCATAAAGTATAAAGCATATTTTAGCATATAGGGCAGCCATTCACATTACAAATGCAGTATTTGTTTTTCTTGTGATGCTGTGTCATTGTAGTATACTGCATTATTATGAAATGACTATGGCTGATTCATGTTTGAAGTTTATGTTTTCAGAGATATATTTCAGAATGATGATATTACCTCTGATTCAAATTAAAATGCCAACTCTGAGCATGCACCTTATACCATTCTTAATCTGTAGCTGAATCTTCAGGAACATCAGTTGTCCTATTGATCCTTTTGATGTCCAATCGTTGGAGGAATGTCTCACTGTGTCTGAAAATTATGCATGTGATTGCATTATTGTTTTTCCTTCATTTTTAAATAGAAAACTGATAGGTTTTGAGACATAGTTTATAATCAAATAAGTCCAAACTTCCTTGCTGAAGACATGTATCTTCTCTTTGCCTTAATATCCTCATTGTCTCTATCCCCAAAATGCTTTGTCTTCCCAATATTTTTGGTATGATGCATTTGAAATTTTTTCTTTGCTTTTGATGAAAGTGATTGCAATTCACACACTTGCAACTTGACAACTTGCTCTAGACAAGTGATGTCTTCATAATAAATAACAAGATGGTTGGCCAGGCATGAGGGATCATGCCTGTAATCCCAACACATTAGGAAGCTGAGGAGAAAGGATTACCTGAGCCCAGGAGTTCGAGACCAGCTTGGGAAACATAGTGAGACTCCATGTCTACAAAAAAATAAAAATAAATTTGCTGGGTATGGTGGTGCACACCTGTAGTCCCTGCTACTTGGGAGGATGAGATGGGAAGATTGCTTGAGGCCAAGAGGTCAAGACTGCAGTGAGCATTGACAGCACCCTTGTACTCCAGCCTGGGTGACAAAGTGAGGCTCTTTTAAAAACAGCAACAAAAAAAATGTCTATTTATGTCAAAGTTTTAGATAACTTAATCCAGATCATGGGCTCAAGTAAAAAATTTAGCATATTGGGAAGGCTGTGAGAAGTTTTCTCACCTGAAGTCTATCCTGGAATTGCTATAATACGTGATTATGATTTTGTTTCAATACTTTTTGATTCCACTGATTTTTAGTTGAAGTACTTGTTTAAAATAATTGCAGAATCTGGAGAGTGCCTTTTTCTTCACCCTACAGTGTATCCTGCTCAGGCTAGCTGCTGTGGGGTGGCGAGGGGGAAGGATGTTGACCTCAATGAGTTTCTTTCTAATATGTGAAGTAAGACTTGTGCAAAGGGATAGTGCTGTATAAAAGTATGAGTATCTGTAGAGAGGAGCAGACAAAGGAGGAGAAATTTGGGTAGGAAATACCGAAGGCTTAATGAGGAAGTGGCATATGAACTATGAAGGGTGGCATTTGGATGTGCAGAGATAGAAGGAGAGATATTCTAACTGGGAAATAGGGTAGTAAGGTATTCAAGCAAAATTCCATTTACCCCATGCATATGAACCCTTAGGGTTCGCCCTCACCCTGCCCTGCTTTGCATCCAGTTGTCTTCACCAAACCTTCCAGCCATACTGAGCTATAGGGAGTGTCCTGCAGGTGTCAAACTCCACTTCAGAACTGTGTGAACAGGTAGAATTTCTGTATAATGAGACTTTCACGTGGAGTTTTTCAGTCAACTCATATTAAGGTATGGCAGTTGCTCTTTGTGAATGACTTCATAGTTATCCAGTCTGGCCAACCACAAAGTGCTAGCTTTTCAAAGTTTGTATTTAAGAGATGTGTATTGCTTGACTCCACTAATGCCACTTGTCCAATTCCTCTGCTTATTCTCAAAGCAGTTGTATTCTGTTCAGTGCTGAAAAGACAAGGATGAAAGACAAAATAGTTGCTTTTGAGCTCACCGCTGATGAGAAACTAACATTTCTTTTTGTTTTTACTTTTTTGAAAATATAAAACATTCAGAGTTGTGCTAAATGTATGAAGAAGGTGCATGAAAACAGAGGTGGGTGTGACAATTCTGCCTGGTGGCTAGGCATCAGGGAAGAATGCCCAGAGAGGAGATGCTTGAACTGAGTCATGAAACATGAGTGGGAACCTGCCAGATGGACACAATGGAGGGGGGTGTCTCAGGATGTGACTGCAAGTGTACAAAGGCAAGGGAATATGAAAAGTCCAGGGACAGTCAGTCTACAGGAACAGAACTGTGTGCATGGAACACGCACAGCATGATGAAGCTAGAAGGATAGGGAGCCCCTTTAGTATATACATTCTAGATCAAGGGGTTTATGCTTTATTCTGGAGGTAGCAGTGATCATTGAAGGATGTTAAACAGGGATGCCATATATATATATTACCTTTGAGAACAGGTGTCAGGATTATAACATTTTAATGTAAAATTGTTCCATGCAGAAGAAATACTAAGTGTCAGCTAAGAGCTGAGGCTTCACAATATAACATTTCTTAGAGGTGCTATGAATGGGGTAAAATTAACTTCTCCATATATCAGTTTCTTCATCTGCAAAGTGGGGATAATAAGAGCAGCTGTCTCTGAATTGGTATGAGAATTAGATGAGCTATTATTGCTAGACAACGCAACTATTACAGTAAGTGCAATAATCGTGAGCATTTACAATGCATTCTAATTTTATTAAGAATAGTGATTAAGTGTCCAACGAGAAGTTGGCAATGTGAGAACTGAAAAGGTCCTTGAAAGTCAATCACAGTCTGTATTTTAGCTTACTGATAAAGGCCAGAAGCTATAAGCTGAATTTTAAATATTTCTTAATCTGAGGTTCTTTTGTTGACTGAGCAAAGGTGACTGGAAAATGAGAAATGGTAGAAATTAAAAATGTATTGCTAGTGTGGCAAACAAACAGCATCTGGGACCCTGACTGGGATTAGCCTGGTTCAGGCGAAGTAATTGAAACTCCATGGCACAGTTAATACTAAGGTAGAATCATCACAAGGAAATTTACAAAACACAGGGAATGTTTGAGGTTGGAAGAGCTTTGCCACCATGACTCAATTGGCCCAGATCAATGTGAGCTGAAGTCTGGGGCACCAAAATAGTACAAAGGTTTGCTGTGACTTCTGCTGGCCTTTGAGGATGAATAATAATCAGTAAAATGTGGATAATCATAAAATTGTATGTTTGAATATTCACTTAAAAATCTCTCATGTACTATACTTAGTAACTTAAACATATATTTAATTTAAAAATTTCAGGAAAGAATAAGGCTCAGATTTAGTGCTTCAGCTGGTAAAAATGTATTAGTGAGTGTGTGCAAAGTATTTCACAAACTGCCATGCACATTCTAACTATATGACAACACCTATATGTTAAATATATATATATATTTATATATTGCATATACTATCTATATATCATAGGTTTTTCTGTTATTAATCTCATTTTTAAGAAAATAGACTGATACTTCATAGCATATTTATGATTTTGTTAATTAATAAGTATGCTTTCTTTGCTATTTAAAAGATGTTTTGAATTGTCTCCCTATCACTTTAGCAAACTTTTAAGGTAATAACCATTATAATTTTTGGCAGGAGAGTGATTTTATTTCCTTTCCTCTCCAGTTAATATTGAAACATTCTATTTTATTGGATAGATAAATATAAACAGCAGGACAGGACTTTTATTTTTTGTGTTTTGTTTTGTTGAGACAGAGTCTCACTCTGTTGTCCAGGCTGGAGTGCAGTGGCGCGATCTCAACTCACTGCAACCTCCGTCTCCTGGTTCAAACAATTCTCCTGCCTCAGCCTTCTGATTAGCTGGGACTGCAGGTGCACGCCACCATGCCCGTCTAATTTTTGTATTTTTAGTAGAGACGGGATTTAGCCATGTTGGCCAGGCTGGTCTCAAATTCCTGACCTCAAGCTATCTACCCGCCTTGGAGGACTTCTAAATGTCCTCGGAGGACTTTTAAATGTTTGCAACTTCTCATATAATCTCTCAAATGTTATACAAAGGAGCAGTCAGACCTTGGCCCTTTTTGCTAAGCAGTTACTTAAAGATTAAATGATGAATAATTTCTACTCTCCCAGTGATGTGAATCACTAGTACCAAAGGAAGGAGCAGTGGAAGTTTTTAATGAGTCGGCGCTGTTAATAAGAAAAGAAGTGGGTGGTAAATTATGTATCTAAGCCCTTGAAAATTAACCTCCAGCACATGTTATTAGTTTCTTTTCTTTCTTTTTTTTTTTTTTGCTTAGAGTCACAGTTTAATTTTTTGATAAAGCAGTTTATTGCCCTCTAAAAGATACTTACATTGGAAAAAAATGTTTCTTTTGTGTTGCTTACCCAAAAGAAGCAATTTATCAATGGCCACATTGTGGTTGCTTTTTTCATTTGGATTCTGAACCCCCTGTTAGAGTTCTTGTTAGGAACCTATATGGATTTATTTGCAGAGTAGCACACACTGAATTGGACTTAAGGACGAAGTAAATTCCATCAACTAGAAGGATGACCTTGTAGACAGGAAAAGATTTCATTATATGTCTTCCCTGCTATCAGTGTGATAGAATTTGTGTTGTGTGCCTGATGTTCAGACCTTTCTGTTTTATTTTTGCATGAGTTCTATAAACAAAGATTGAAACGTAGTATCTAGACAGCAGACAATAAACTGACCGAGTTTTAATTGTAAGGATTGTAGCACTACATTTTATTTTCCCTCCTGTCATGCTTGGCAAATAAATAATCCCATTTGCATTTCAGCCTTCAAAACATGCTTGCATCTTTGGACATGATGGGACTACCACGTGGGTACGTAGTTTTGTGGTCAGAATCCTAGTTATGTGGATTTTTATTTATTGGATATGTAGCCAACTAGTGTGAAGTCTGGTATCTTGTGCAGGTATTAAAGCTTTGTTAGACCCAGAGAAGATAAAATAGAGGAGGACAAAATACTTTATCAGTTTCTGTTTCTGGTAGAAACACAACCCACTGCTGCTGTATGTTAGAGTGGGAGACTTTGCAAGCCACAAAATGATCAAGCCAAATTGTAAAGTTCTAACAGTTTACTGCTAATTGATTAGCTTTATGTATAAGGAGGTGCAATCATATGCTATTCCAGCCAACTCTCTCTGTGTTTAAAGTTTGTCTGACTTTCAAACCAGATTAATTCCCTTTCTGTTTGCCTGTTCAAAAAAACTTTTCCCCTCGTACAAGGGCCTGATTCATTTGACCAAGGACCTAGGCCATGACAGCCAGCTGTGGCAATAGGGGGTAAATTAAAATAGCCTATGGCCAGGGTCAGACCATCTCTAAGAGATAATAGAAGAGTCCCTAAGGCCTGGCAAATGAAAGTGCTCAAATTCTATTTCGGACTCTGGTTAAAAACAATCTATAAAAAGGTAGCATTTAAAAGTACATGAGAAGCAATAAATCATTTCCCCTTTCTACAAATTGGTTTAGAGAAAATCTCTAGGACTACAAAAGGATATTTTACTGTTTCTATGGCAGTTTAATATTAATAGGTAATACATATTTGGTATATATTGTGTTGTTACATTTATATAATTCTTTTGATATTTTTTAGAAGGCCTTTAGCATATGATAGCTTCAATTTTGGAAGGTACACATCATAGTACATGTATTTGTCACCAGTTTACATGTAACTAAACTGAGGCTTGTAGTAAAGTTCAGAAGTTTGAGTTCACAAAAATGATTAGTGGTGGAATGGAATTAGAAGCCAGCACTAATTTCTATACTTTTGAACTAACATCTATGATTCAGAAAGGCATGTAGTTTATCAATGGCCATGTTGTGGTTGCTTTTTTCATTTGCATTTTGAACCCCTTTTAGGGTTCTTGTTAGGAACCTATGTGGATTTATTTGCAGAATAGCACATACTGAATTTGACTTAAGGATTAAGTCCAATCCTTAATGGCAATGGGACAGAGATTCTATTACTCATTATTTCTGGGGCATTCTTAACTATGATAGGATCTTAGTCATACCTCTACAATATTGGGAGGAGAGATATGTATTTTAAAAGCAATAATAACAGTTGAAGGGAAAGAAAGCATAATCTACTTGTTTTTTTAGGGAGACATGAATGGAAGGAATTATTTTTACAGAAAATGCTTCCCTTCCACTTAATTTGGGGTTACTGTGTCTCATCTTTAAAATGGGCTTCTGCAAAGTCAGTAGTGATAGTAAATTGGTAGTTATACCTGATCCATTTATGATGATTTTTGTTTCCATTCTTGTTATAAATGATCATTGTGAATAATGTGCCCATTTTTCTCAGGAATGTATGTATGATTTAAAGTGTCATCATGTTTTTTTCATTTTCAAAATGGACTAATAAAACCTACCTCTGGAATAGATTAATGCCTTATTATAGATGTTGAAATTGTATAAATAGGAATGTTCATCCTCTCCTTGAGTGAAGATTTATTATTCCAAACACAAACATTCCCAATCAAAGGGTTTGAATGTGTTGTCCTTCAATCAGCTCAAGATCATTTTGTATAGCCAGGGTTCAATCAAATACCACTTTTTAATCAGCTAATTACATGAAGCAGAACAGGTTTTCCTGCCAAATAAATGACTAGGGAGGAATAATTCTCTAAGTGCACGTCCTTAAATATTTTCTTCCCCAATAAAATAGTCCTGTCAGGAAACCATGCTCTCAAGGTTAAAGTGGTACATGCTTTGGCCAGTTTCTTGGTTTGTCTTAAACCTTGGTTGGAATTAAATCTTGTGGGCACATGCTTGTTGGTTTTGTTTTAATTTTGAAATAGTTTATCATTATTTTCGGATGAATATGGGAACATTTGAGTGTGTTTGGGAAAGAAAATTAGTTCCTCATTACCTCCCCTGTCCCTACCAATAAATTTATGAATCTTCATGTTTCTCTTTCTGCATTAATTTTTTCTTTCCATTATCCAGGTATACTGAGGCTCATGAGGCCAAGAACAGACTCAAATAAGACAGCTATCACAAGACTCCTATTGGACATCATCAGTTTGCCATAGGGACAATTTCCTGGCCCTCTTAGATAAGAGGATTCAACTTTCCTATGGTCCATCTTTAAAGCCATGTTCTTGTATACAGCTTTAGATATTTCTAAAAGATCTTAACTTGTAATCCTACAAAGTTAATAATACATATGTTCATCTCATGGAGGCCCAGGGAGGCAAAAAGATTTGCACAAGCAGGTTAGTGTTGGAGCAGAGACAGGAATGCAGGTTTTTCTTTTTTCTTGCCAGATCTTTGGATTTAATCTAGGAAATTCAAAAGCAATGCAGTTGCCAAGGTGAAATAATCTATTCATCTTCTTACTTAGAGTGTAGTCTCAGTTACAATAGGGATTCATATCTCAGTTAGGCATCTATTACACTGAACACACACAATAAATATTTTTAAAGCTTCAAGAGTTGAGAAAATAACAAACTATTCCAATCCAGGGGTGCTGGAAGATATGCTATAGCTTTTTTCCATCACTTTCCATTGTTTATTGCCTATTTCTAATACTTAGTTGTTTTTTTTCTGACACCAGTAGATTTTCATCTGAGCATTAGGAAAATAGCAGAGGTTGATAAGATTTTCTCATGCCAACAACCTGACATATTGCTGGGAACTTGGGAACACACAGTATTGGGGCACACAATATATTGATAAGGGGCTTGGTATAATGCCCATTCTTTTCTCTCTGCATCTGCATTTTGTAGGTAGGCCTTTGGATGTGGAGGCCACATGGCTATGCTGACGTTGATGTGGCTGGGTCAGCATTTGTGGGACAATGCGTAGTCTCATCTTCAGTGAGTTTCGGAAGTCTTTTTCCACTAGCTAGCAAGAAGCCTGTTTGGATGTTAATAGGCCAAATGGGGCTTGTCCCTAAGAGTTAGGGAAAAGGAAGAGCTCATTTCAGGGAGGAACCGACAATATCTTGTTCTGAAAAGCAATGGTAGTAATTACTGTGGCAGGTCAGGGATGTCAGCTACAAATTCTGAAGTGTTAATGTGGAATGCTACAGTAAAGCTTATCAACTTGAAGTACTCCCCAAAATGGAATAAGACTATAAATGCATGCCCTAAGGTTCACATGGCAGTTTAAAGATACAAGTAGGAAATTGTGCTGAAATCTCAGATTTCATACTAAAAGTGAACATAGATTCTGTACTTTATAATTTTTGCTACATTACCCAAAAATAAAAAATCTAGAAACCAGGACCTTATTTATACTGGGATATTACTCTTGTGTTCTCTGGTATACCTCTCTGGATCATTTCCAGAGAGTTTTCACTTGTCAGTTTTAGTCATAACTCTACTGAAGAAAAATAAAGCTTAATCTAACTTTTCAAAAGGATCATACAAACAAGCTCTGTGGTGTTTGACTCATATCCAAAGCAAAGAATCAGTGTGGTATGAACTAGGAAAAATATCCAGTGACAATTTAAAAATTTCCAAGCTTGCTATTAGGTTTTAATGGAACTTTTTCCCCTGCTGGTGAAGCAAATAAAAACAAAAAGGAAATAAGTGAAACATTTTCTGTTGACAAGAGAAAAATACTGTGTAGTAGGAAGAATCTTAGGAGGCACATTTGAGTACTGGCCGAATCTCATATGAACGTAAGACCTTAGGTCAGCCTGTAGTGTCGCTAGCTTGGTGACTATACAATTTAGTGTCTCTTTGTGGAGGTGCTGTTCAAAATTACAGTGGGTCATCCAGCATAAACCTGGAGTGTCCTGGTGTCCTGGGCAAAGTGGGCATTGTGTCTTCAGTTCTTTTTATTTATTGGCAAATGAGACGGTTACATTGAGTTAGATGCTTTTAAGCATTATTTTGTCCGCAAACTCAAAATTAAAACAAAGTTCAGTTTGAAGCATGAACAGGGGCAGGATTCCAGTTCCCCACCCTCTCTTCCACGCACACCCCACCCAAGAACTCTGAGTGATCCTTGGCATGGAGCTTGAAAATTATGACATTCCATGGTTTATTCCACCCATTATTACCCCTCAGTCGGAATCACATGCCACATCTTCATGTATAGATGATGTTTAGGTAAAAGCAAATCCTAACAGAAGAAAAAAGGATGAAATCTCATGTAAGATAACAGCATCTTCCTTTTCACCTTTGCTTGTTTATGCCTTTCCTTTTTAATAAATATTTTGTCTATTTGGAGGATGAGTTTGAGTTGAACTTTATTTCTTGTATCCTTTTTAATGTCTTTTATTTGAAAGACTTGAACCTGAAGACTAACATTTTAGGTGTGGACCCATATAGAGAGACCATTTCAAGACAATATTACATCAGACATTCTTCTGGGTGCCCAAGAAAGAAACTGGGTTGTTATGTGACCCTCCATAATCACCAAGGTGACTATTCCAAGGTTGAGACCTTAAGCCATATGCAATGTAAAACTAAGGCTATATTCAGGAAGATGTATGCAGGTCCTTAAGAAGCATCTCTGACTGGTATTTTCCCAGTGTGAAAAATCAGTTGATTCTGCCATTTATTCTGTTCCCTTGTTTCTCTGCTATATTATTTTCCCTTCCTAGTCTATTGCAGATATCACATCCATCTTCCTGCACCTGATTTGGGAGTGTTGTTTCTAACACCACTCTAACTACTGTGTCTGTATAGTACTCTCAATTAAAGCTGCCTCTTCTCTACACATATAACATCCAGGCAGCAGGAAGCCAAGTCCCTTGCAGAGGGAGTGGAATGAACTCACTGCCCCCTCCCATGTCACTGATGTACTTGCAGACACACTGCCAAGAGAGATTGTAATATTCTGCCCACACTGGACATCAGCTGGAACAGGAGGGAGGGGAAACAGCTTTTATGATCACTCCTGGGTTAGTGGCTGCGATCAATATTGGCTTGTGCAGGCTCTTGAAATTTTGTGTCTCATACCTCACTGGGGATTATCTGGAGGCCCCTTATTATGGATGATATCAAATTTGTAGGGAGGTGGTCTTAGACCTGACCCAAGGCAAGTAGAAGTGCTGCTTTTTTTTTCCTCTTTAAACATTTACTGGTTTATTATAAAGGGTATTACAAAGGATATAGAAGAAATGCACAAGAAAAGGTATAGGCGAAACTTTCATGCCCTCTGTGGGTGTGCCACCCTCCAGGACCCTCCATGTGCTCAGTTATCTGGAAGTTCCCTGAACCCCATTCTCTTGGGTTTTATGGAAACTTCATGACTCAGCATTCCTTCCTGTAGGGTATGGAGCCAGACTCGCTTTGGAATGAGGGTCTTATGACACACAATCAGAAAGGCAGGGAAGAGTAGAGTCCTGCCTTGGGACAGGTGAAAGAAGGGCAGGAGAAAGAGCAGTTCTATTTCCTGAGGCTGCCACTGAGGCTTAACACACCCACCATTATAACAAAAAACTGTAACAAGGGCTATGGAAGTTATGTACTGTGGCTTTCTTCTGCTTAGTTACAAGACAGCCTTGGGCCCAGTGATATTCCTGTGTGGATCTGCACATCTTCAGAATTCAGCTGCTTCTTGGCTGATGATACTTCCCCTTCTGGTTCATTTAGTTGCCTGGACTATTTCAGGTACAATTATCTAAGAATGAGTGGCTAGAAGATAGTATCTATCTCCAGCTGTTTGACATGCAGTAGGAAGCATACAGGTTGTGGCAGGTAACGAGCATTAGCTGCCATGGCATACTAGAGGGCTGCTGTATTAGTCCATTCTGGCACTGCTAAAAATAAATACCTGAGGCTAAGTAATTTATAAAGAAATATTTAATTGGCTCATGATTCTGCAGGCTGTGAAGAGAGCATGATTCTGGCATCTGCTTGGCTTCTGGGGAGGCCTCAGGAAACTTACGTCATGATGGAAGGCAAAGGGAAAGCCAGCACTTCAGGTGGCTACAGCAGGAGGAAGGGGGAGGGGGAGGTACTACACACTTTTAAGCAACCAGGTCTCATGAGAGCTTGCTCACCATCATGAGAACAGCACTAAGGGGATGGTGCTAAACCATTCATGAAGGATCCACCTCCACAATCCAATCACCTCCCACCAGGCCCCACCTCCAACACTAGAGATTACAATTCCACCTGAGGTTTGGGCAGGGACACAGATCCAAACCATATCACCTATGATTGCTTGGAGAGGCATGATGACTCCCTAATTACTGCCATCTCGAAAATATAGCTCACCAGCCATCATTTATTCAGTACCTACTATGTGTCATGTTTTCCCTACACTTTCCCATTTTATATATTAATAAAGTAGTATATTAGTATCTTATTGCTGCTGTAACAAATTCTACCAATATAGTGGCTTAGAACAAGACACATTCATTATCTTACAGTTCTAGAGGTCAAAAGTTCTAAAGTCAAGGTGAGGTGTAAGCAGGGTTGTATTCCTTCCAAATGCTCCAGGTTCTAGATGCTGCCTGCACTCCTTGGCATGTGGCTCCTTCTTCCATCTTTAAAACCAGCAATGTGCCATCTTAAGATCTCTCTCTGTGTCTGACCTCTATATTTGTCATTACATCCCCTTCTCTTCCTTTACCTTATAAGGACCCTTGCAATTATGTTGAGTTCATCTGTAATAATCCAGGATAATAATCCTATCTCAAGATACTTTATCCCATCTGCAAAGTCTCTTTTGATGCATAGGGTAATAGTCACAGGTTCCAGAGATTATGATGTAGGCCTCTTTGGGGATGGGGGCCAATCTCTCTACCATCAATGGTAATAATTGTCACCACCAGAATGATAGCAATAGCAAACATGGATTAAGTTCATTTTATGTTGCAGGCAAAGCAATGCCTTATTGTAATCTTCACAACGGTAAGGAATAGGTGTCAGTTTCCTTATTTTACAGCTGAAGACACTGAGAGGCAAGTAACCCGGGAAAGGTTAAGTACCTTGCCTAAAGTCACGCAGCTAGTCAGCTGCAGGAAAAGGATTCGAATCCAGGCTGTTTGATATCAATGCTCATACTTGTCACCACTATGCAACCCTACAATTATTTCTGCTGTAGTACAGATAGGCCAAAGTGAAAAGAAGGCTCTTTCTCTAGTTCACACAGGCACTCAGCAAGGGAGGTGGTGTTCAAGTCAAATCTCTTGGACTCTGAAGCCCCTGCCTTAAACGCTGATCTACATGTGCTGACGACTGTTCTACCTCTGATTTTGCTTTCAGCTGTAGTTTCTCTGACCTTTGTTTTGCATCTTTGTTTTTTTTCCCTTTGTAATTAGTGCTGGTCCATCGGTGAAGTCAGCTGGAGTAGGTTGCCACTTTGGTCATGCTGTCACAGGGCTGAGGGCTAACAGAAGAAGGCCTTTGGCTTGCAGCAGTTGAGCTTGCTGGTTTGTGGCTGCTGCCGTGCTCTGCACAAATGGAGTTCGTTCTTGGCATGGTTTATTGTAGGTTGAGGGGACCACTAGCTGCCTCATTTAGATTACAGACCTTGACTTGCATTGAATTTTAAATACAGGCCCTGGGATAGAAAAGCTAATGTTTTATGGAACCAGCTACCATGTAGTTACCATAACAACTTGGTAACCCTCATTCTGTCTTGGCTTGCTGCCTCCTAGTGTGATGTACAGCAGTCATTCTGGCCAGCTGAAATGGGCTCTCACCTTATTCTTGTCAGGCTTATTGATAAATAGCTCGGTTTCATGACACACATTTCAAAGTCATTATTTTTTTATGCCACTGACCTTTCCTTAAGCTGCAGTTTGTATAAGGTGAAGCTGCCTGAGCAATACTGTGATTGTGTGCTGCTTTTCTGTTCCTGAGATATTTTATCGTGAAATTATATGCTTGTGATACCTCTGTATGTGTTGAGGGAGAGGGGTAGTGAGGAGGGAAATGGGTAGATGAATTAATTCATGTTCGTGGTGCAGAGTATCATAGTAGTGTATTTCTGTCATCTGCAAAAGAAAAAAACCTTTTGAAATAATGGCAATTTAATCTCAGTCTTTAAACAGTGAATTTGACATTCTCTGAAAGAGTTGCGGGCAATACAATTGAAGAGGGGTTTCCTTTCTTTCTTTCACACATTTATTATTCACGAAACTATTTAAGTGTGAAACTTCCATGATGAGTAACCTGAAGTAGAGTTTAAATTTTGTGTATGGGAAAATAATGAGGTGGGCTGGTGGGAATTTGAGGGAACACTTAGTTAATTTTATTTTTAATATTCTAGTAGGTAGAAGAGTGTTCTTTTCTGTTTCAGGAAGAGTTAATAGGTATTTCGGTTGTGGGGAGGCAAAGGCAGGGTGTTGGTGCATTATATATTCCTCTTTGGGAGATACAGACCTGTATTCAACCTACATGGCTATGAAAAGGCCAGCATGGAGAACCTATTTAACTGTTTCTTTCTGCATTTGGTCTCAGAGCCCCTTTTTCAGAGAAGCGTCTGCGAACATCTCATAGAACAATGTCATAGAACAGTGTTTGGGAAATGGTGCTTTAGAGGTGTAATAATAGAGAGGAAACCAAAGTCAGGATTTCACCCTCTATGATTAGCTGTGGAACAGATTCAGTACTTTTATTCTTTATTAAGAACTGATGCATTTTCTCTACTTCCCTCCCCAAATGTTAAAAAGGCCATTTCTTCTGGTTTGTGTTAGCCAAGACACCATCTATGCATTGATTTGTGCAATTTGTATACCATTTTATTCTGCTTCTTCTCCTTCTCTTAATATGAGAGTATATTGCTAAGGGACATTATAAAGTCACCTTTGGAGAATTCTAAAGGAAAACAGTGACCACCATATTTATAGGACAACTAGAGTTCACTCTTCCAATGGATAAAAAGCACATTCACTGAAATCTGTATTATTTTTATTCTGATTTGTTCCCTTTAAAAAGTAGAAGTCTAGTATGTAATAATAAACTCCAAGCAGTTTTTGTACATGGGAGAGAATTCAGAATAAGCTAATTACACTTTTTTTTTTTTTTAACAACGAAAAAACTCACATTTAAAGAAGTGAGAAACCTAGTGTCACCAAGTGAGAAAACTAGATGTAGAATCTGAATCTCGGACTCCCCAAGGATGCATTTCCTTGTTTTGTTCTTGGTAATCTTAAGAAACTGAATTAAGCAAAAATATTTAGGAAAAGGTTATTAAACCCCTCTTGCCAGTATCCCTTCTTCTTCTTCTTCTTCTTTTGAGACTGATCTCATTCTGTCTCCCAGGTTGGAGTGCTGTGGTGCGATGTTAGCTCACTGCAACTTCCACCTCCTAGGTTCAAGCGATTGATTCTCTTGCCTCAGCCTCCTGAGTAGTTGGGATTACAGGGGCATGCCACCATACCCAGCTAATTCTTGTATTTTTAGTAAAGATGGGGTTTCACCGTGTTGGTCAGGCTGCTCTTGAACTCCTGACCTCATTATCTGTCTGCCTCAGCCTCCTAAAATGCTGGGATTACAGGCATAAGCCACTGCTCCTGGCTGACAGTATCCCTTCTTTAAAAGGTATGGCTCTCTAATACTTTGCCTTGCCTGTTATTTAAGATACACACGTCTTTCCCAGCACTTTGGGAGGCTGAGGTGGGTGGATCACCTGGGGTCAGGAGTTCAAAACCAGCCTGGCCAACATGGTGAAACCCCATCTCTACTAAAAATACAAAAATTAGCTGGGCATGGTAGCGGGTGCCTATAATCCTAGCTACTCTGGAAGCTGAGTCAGGAGAATTGCTTGAACCCAGGTGGTGGAGGTTGTGGTGAGCCAAGATCGTGCCATTGCATTTAAGTCTGGGCAACAAGAGTGACACTCTGTCTAAAAAAAAAAAAGATACAAATCTCTTATTAAGGATGACATTTTTAGGATGATTTTCTTCATATATCCCTATCTATAATGTTATCCGGTGTTAATTTTTTTTTTTCCAATCCAAAAGAGCTGGAAGACAGCATATTTGAGTAATGGGGTGGGCAGAAACCAGGTCATTGACTACTGTTTACTATATGCATGTTCTGAGATTCATTTCTGGCCAAGCTAGGTTGCTGGGTATTTAATCCCTTGTGTGCTAGTGGCCAGTATATTGTGTGTGATTTAGCACAGTCAGTAGCTTTTCTAATTCAGAACAGCCTTTGTGTACTGTGGTGTCTGTCTGTGGTTAATATTCAAATAACAATGTCACTGGATGATTTTTGAGGCAATTGTTAATCTCTGCCTGAAGCTTCCTCATGTTCCATTTGTTAGAATTTGATATCTTTTCTTTAAAAAATTTTTTTTTTCTACAACAACATTGTGTGAAATTTTGAAGTAACTAATTTTTGCGTTTACATTCTGGTTAGAAAAGTAGATGTCCTAAGCAAGGGAGTTGGATTCATCCAGCACTGTCTATATTATTACCCAAAAGAATTGTCTGCTAGGAAAACTTGACAGTGGAGAACCCAAATGTGTAAGTTCATTTAAAATTTTCAAGCAATATTCTTTCCTGCTGATACAAAATTAGACTTAGTGGCAGTCAACAACAGATAATAACCCAAAGTGGCATAACATGTCTTAAAATATTTTGGTCTTATACACACCGCAGGCAAAAGGAATAGCTGTTCATGTGTATTACTGCTGAAATGCTGACTTTATGTTTATTTTCTATAAACATAATAACTAGTTTCATGTGAGTACATAATTTCTAGGAAGAAATTAGAAAGAGTTGGAGTAAAGTGGAACATATATAAGAACATATTTACCCACTGAAAATATACTTCCTGGTACACACTTACTCAATTTTTATTTTTAGGAGGGAAATCAGATAAAGACAATGTGTTAAATCCTTCTTGGCTTCAGAAATGTTAGTAGTTTGCATATTTTCTTAGGTGCTGTTAGCACGGTTACTCATTTTCTGGCATGATGTGGTGAAAGTATGTCTTTATGAAGATTAAAATGAAAAGGAAAAGAGATATAAGGATTTGGCTTTTTGAAAATCATCTCCCAAGGCAGGGCAGACAAAGAAATCATGCATCTTGCTTCAATGAAGCTATAAAAATAAGACATGCTTCGGGCACAAATAGGATCAGAACCTAATGAGAATCAGATACCATAAAGACTAAAAGAAACATGTTGACACTGTCATTTCACATGCTTTTTTTGCTGCCCCGATTAGCTGCTGAGCTAAAGACTGTGTATGTCATTTGTCTTTCGTTAGTGAGTATGAGTTGGCTTCTCCATTCTGGCCAGCTCTGTCACTGATGGAATTGAGCTACCATAGAGATGGTGAAATTAACTGAGTTTAAAGCATGCCCTTTGGTTGGGCATCCAGGCTTTTCTGTTCAGTACCCCACACTCTGACCAACTGAGTTCCACAGAATGAGCCATGTGTTCTGTAAGTGTGAAGAATACATGTCTACTTTTAGGTTGTCATTTCTTGACAGGTGGTGGTTGTGAGGAGGTGAGGGATTGTGTCATGGAAATCTTCACATGAGCGATGTTTGAGTTGAGTCTTGTAGGGTCTATAACAGTTTGCAGGAGTCGTGGAGAGGCAGAGTGCCATGGCATATGTAGGGTACTAAAACACGGTGAAAGTGCTGCCTCGCTGGAGCCTAGAACTAAAGGTTGGAAGGGACAGTAAAGTCTTGAAGGGCAGACAGGAACTATATTATGCAGAACTCACATGCTCTGCTAAGGGTTTAGAAGGGTGACACTGGGAAGAGTGATAGCTTGCATTTCTAAAAGAAAGTCCACCAGCAATATGGGGGATGAGTTGGAAGAGGGCTAAGACTTGAGAATAGGAATTTAGTAAGGAAATGCATTCATTGGTTTATGTTAAAGGGGAGGAGGGCCCAATTTAGTGTAGTGGTAGTGGGGATGGAGAGGTGGAGATGGCTGGAGAGAAATTTAGATGCTGTAATTGCCAAGAGTTGGTAACATTAGAAATGGGGAGTGAAGGATGGTAATGAGAATTAAATAAGTATATGACATCTGGCACATAGTAAGCACAAAAGAAATGGAATGTGTAATTCTGTTGTTACCCATAATGGCAATCAGAAACATCTTGGAGATTCCTGTTTGTAATAACAGTAACTCAGGACTTTACTTCTGTGTAGCCCCATCTCCAAATACACATGCTACCTTACAGTTTTCATACTCTTGGCACTTTTCTTGCTATGGAAACTTTTGTTTACATGATGACATGACAATAATATTGAAGTATTTTGTAGTGTCAATACCTTAATTTTCACATGTCCTTACCCAGTGACCTGCTACATTTTAAAAATACACTCAGATGTGGACCGTATCTGTTTACCTCTATGCTGTCATTAAGAAAGAAAGTCCCAGCCCCCAATTAAAATTTGATTATTTGTCTAGGGTATTATTCTGCAAGTATTTCCTTTCTCTTTGTGTCTTTAGAACTGTATTTTAATCCTTGTTTCAGACACAGTATTTCTGCCAATTTAGTAAGTTAGGTGATGAAGCTATTTATAACTCTCCAGTAATACCAGCAAACAGTTCTTTGATAGGATATTTTTAGTGTAAAACTG
Organism: Cebus imitator; assembly: GCF_001604975.1. Classification (NCBI taxonomy): domain Eukaryota; kingdom Metazoa; phylum Chordata; class Mammalia; order Primates; family Cebidae; genus Cebus; species Cebus imitator. The sequence goes on along the minus strand of NW_016107382.1, from coordinate 3,640,920 downwards.
GGGCTGAGAAGTTTGAGAGTCTGTTGCTTTTATGCCCTACCTCATACTCTTATAATATATAGACCAATCTTGATTGTCTTATGTCTGTTGTTTCAGATATGTTGAAGAGTCATTGCTGATTCATTAAAGAAGCACTGAGCTAGGATTCAGAAGTCAATAAGATAGTTTTTGCCCTTGAAAACTTATAAAACACAACTGTGGTTTCTAAACTGAAAGGAAAATAAATGTGCAGATTTTTATGGGAGTAATTGTCTCTTGGGGGATGGCAAAACTGGGGATGGTATCAACTAAGCATCTGAGTAAGGATGCTTTCCAAGATCACTTTCAAGATCAATATGCTACTTTATATACTGCTGAAATTGACATTGCATCATGTTGCATTTCTAAGTCTGTTGGCTGTGTTAATCTTCATTGCAAGCATGGATAATTTTCCTTCAGATATAGTCCTGAATTTATAGAAAGCTATTAATTTAATTACTTTTAGTTAGTATCATTTCTCTTTGATGCTAATAAACAAATTTTTCCACTTTTTAAAATCTCTCAAATTTTTACAATTAATGATGCATCTTGGTTAATTGGCACTCTTTCTTCCCTAGTATAGTATGTTATTCCTTTATCATTTTTATTACTTCCTATTTTCTTTTTATAACATGATAGTGTATTTCACGATTGGTGGCACTGAATATACAATTAATACAGTATTGTACATTACATTCAAAATTCCTGACTTACAGTTTTTAAACCACATTATGATTTCTATATTTGTATGCTGTCCAATATTGGCTAGTATACTCTGAACCACTTGAAATATGGGACAATGTCTTTTATCTTTATATTTCACCATGGAACTTGCATATAGTAAGCACTTAAATGTAGAATGAATGGTAGAATTAACAGCTATTAGACACCCAATGCATGCTTGTTGATTAAAGGCTCATAATAAATAGAAAATCACTTATGGAAAGTAGTTTCTGATTATATCATTTGTGTCTGATGATAGATCCATGCATTAGGCATTGGAACGGTACTCTTCAGCTTTGGAATAGTTATCATGTACCTTTCTGATCCATTTAGTGCTTAATCTATTAAGTTTTGATAGAATTTTGCTCTATTTGCAAATTCTTAGATGATATTTTACTATATGACTTATACATGAAGTATATATACATATATACATTATGTAATCTTTCTGTATGAATGAATATTTATAGTAGTTTGGGTTTTTTATAGTTCGAGTATTTTAGAGCTGTTCAAATGTGTCATTATTTCTTTAGTTTATTGCCATATGCCTAGTTCCTAGAAAAGTGTCTAGCACATAGTAGGTATTCAGGTATTGAATGAATTAGTAATTGAAATACACTCTGTCTTCCTGAGTAGAGGAAAAATATTAGTATTTCAAAAATCTTTAGATTTGGTATGTTGTTCGTAGTTTGATTCAGCTTTGATTTCCAAGTTGCATAAGTTGATCAGCTCTTAGGTTTGAAAGAGAACTTAAAGCTGTCTAGTCCAGCTTCCCTGCAGCAGAATAGCTAATGAATAGGTATCATATACACATCAGTAAGTAGAAACGACCAGTCACACGACTGTGAAACACCAATGGGAAAAGGCTGATTCCTTAAGCATATCCCCCCACTTAACCCACTACTTAAGGCATTGTTATAAAGAAGCAGCAGAAAATTATAGTAAAGTGATTTGTGATGTCAGCTGAAAGGGCACAGAAGTGTCTTGCTGATTTGAGAGATCAAACCAGTTTTTCTATTGTGTTTATTTAGTCTGTTCTATCTTCTCTGCCAGTGGAAAAATGGCCTAGGGATTAGAAGAAAAGAGAAATAAAGTGTTTGAGCTATGTTGGTGCCATATTGAAGGTTTAGAGTATTTTCTTGGTTCATTTGCTTAGTCCTGTTCTGATTAAAACCATATTTTGAGAAAAAGGAAACAAATGTTAGTAACTTAAATTTTGGATGACCATTTGTCATTGGCAGTAAGCAGCTCAGTTGCTGATTAGTCCTTAGAGTGTTTCCGAGTAGCGCATGTCATTATTCTATATGTGGTTAACATTTCCAGTGATCTCATATCATAATCTATCTGGTCCAAAAGACCCTGAAGTATTATGGTGTCTTAAGTCAGACTATAACCATCCTTCTAGGTATTCTTTCTAGACAATCCTTACACACTTATTTATGAAGCTTTTCCTATTTACAAGTCACGTAATTTTTCAAAATAAAATTTTCATTTTAAGTTGATATCTATTTCCCTAAACTACCTAACCATTGTTGCTACTTTGATATCTGGTGCCATCAGGAGCAGGTCTAATTCCCCTCACACATACTGATCTCTTCTCGAGTTGAGGTGACCTCCCTGGGATAATCACCTTCAATGGCTTTTCACATGCCATGGCCTTACCCTCCTGGTATCTTTAGATTAGCTGTATCTCTTTTGTCACATGCTATTTTAAAAACTTTAAGAAGAATATAATATGATTATAATCTTGGGTGTACTTATAGAGGCTTTTTCTTGAAATAAGTGAAGTTTTATGCATTATGAAGTTAAACTTTTTTTCTTAACAAATAAAGCCAACCACTTCTGTTGAATTTATAATGTGTTCGAAAATGGTCACTAGGTCTCTGTACCTAATATCGTGATCTTTGTAACAGACTCAATGATCGTTGCTTCTCCCTCAACTGTAAACATTTACAAACAAAACATAAACCTGTAATTGTATAGGAAAGACTATACTAGAAAGATTGTTTAATAATGTATTTAGCATATGTAAATGAGATTTAGAAATGAGAAGCTATATCATGTATATTTGTTCCGACTCAATTCTTGTTCATTAAAATGAAAGACAGTATATTCTATCTTGGAACATTGCCATTATAAAAATAAATGTCAATATGTTTCATACTTGCAGAATTTTAGAACTTGTCTACAAAATGCCAAAGGATGACTACACCAGTACTTCTGGGTGTGGGCAGTATATTTACAGTAGAATGACATCTATCACAAAAATGTAAGCTTCTGCTCTCTTTTAGGGGAGTTTCCCAGTAGGAATTGTTGGTTGATTACACCAAATGCCTTCTTGATCGTTGTATTCTTTTTTTTTTTTTTGAGATGGAGTCTCTCACTGTTGCCTGGGCTGCAGTGCAATGGCTTGATCTCAGCTCACTATAACCTCCACCTCCTGGGTTCAAGCGATTCTCCTGTCTCAGCCTCCTAAGTAGCTGGGATTACAGGCACTCGCCATGACACCTGGTTAATTTTTTCGTGTTTTTAGTAGAGACTGGGTTTCACTATGTTGGCCAGGGTGCTCTTGAACTCCTGACCTCATGATCTGCCTGCCTTGGCCTCCGAAAGTGCTGGGATTACAGGCATGAGCCACTGAGCCCAGTTGATTGCTGTATTCTTAGAAGAAAGGTAGAGACAGTCTATGTGTGGAAGTATTTGGTTTTTCTACCACTTACTCTCACTCAGTTCTTATTCGTTTTTCATTTCCTCTCTGGCTTTTCTAACTCTGTCTGTTCAATCATTTCTCCCCCTACCTTGCTCTGAGCAGTGTGGGCATTACTTAGTCCCAGTGGTGGCATAGGAATTTAATAGGATTGCTGACCTCTGGGCCACAGTGCCTCTTGCCTGCCTGACAGTTGTTAACTCCTAGTGGGCTACATAGGTAAGAAAAGTGAAGAGAGAGGATTTGCAGGAGCTGCTGAAACAGAAGGTGTTGAAGACTAGAGACCTCTCTGTCAACACCTTTCTTTTTTCTTTTTTAGCGCTAGGTTTGGATGGGTGGGTGTTAGTTGGTTTACAATTAAATGATAGGAAGGAATTGGTAGATTTACACTCTGTTTCCCTTTAAAATGTATGTGTGTGTGTATAATATTTTTTTTCTTTTTAGAGACAGAATCTCACAGTCTTGCCCAGGTTTGAACTCCTAGGCTCAAGTGAGCCTCCTGCTTCAACATCCCAGAGAGCTGGCATTACAGGTATCAGTCACCATGCCTGGCCCAGTTTTCCTTAAACAAAAATGAAACCCAAACCAGATCTAGATAGATAGATAGATAGATAGATAGATGGATAGATAGATAGATAGATAGATAGATAGATAGATTTTATAAAAGTAAAATCTCTCTATATTTATATATACACTTTTTTTTTTTTTAGTTTTTGGTTTACAGCAAAATTGAGTAGAAGGTCCAGAGATTTTTCACTTACTCTCTGCCCCAGCACATACATACCCTCCCTCATCATCAACATCCTCCACCAGAGTGATACATTTGTTATAATAATTGAACCTTCATCAACATATCACTTTTATCTAAAGTCCATTGTTTACATTAGGAATTACTCTTGGTGTTGCACGTTCTGTGGCTTTAGACAAATGTATATTGACATGTACCCAACATTATGGTATCATACAGAGTAGTTTCATTGCCCTAAAAATTCTCTCTGTTCTGCCTATTCATCCCTTCCTCCCTGCTAACCCTGTCAAATTTCTTTACTGTCTCGATAGTTTCGCCTTTTCCAAAATGTCAAAGTTGGAATCATATAGTATATAGCCTGTGTAGTATGTAGATTGGTTTCTTTTGCTTAGTAGTATGCATTTCAGTTTCTTTCATGTCTTTTCATGGCTTGATAGCTCATTTCTTTTTAGGGACGAATAATATTTCATTGTTTGAGGTACCACAGTTTACCTGTTCATTTACTGCAGGACATCTTGGTTACTTCCCAGGTCAGAAAATTATGAGTAATGTTGCTTAAATTATCTGTAGGCAGTTTTTTTTCTAGACATAAAATTTCAGCTCCTTGGGGTAAATGGCAAGGAGTGTGCTGGCTGCATCATACGGCAAGAGTAGGTTGAACTTTCTAAGACACTTTTAAACTGTTTTCCAAAATTGTTGTGTCATTTTGCATTCCTACCAGCAAAGAATGAGAGTTCCTGTTGTTCCACATCCTTGCCAGCATTTAGTGTTGTTGGTGTCCTGGATTTTGCCATTCTAATAGGTGTGTTGTGGTATCAAATTGATGTTTTAATTTGCATTTTTCTGGTAGAGCATCTTTTCATATGCTTTTCCCCCATCTGTATACGTTATATAGTGAGGTGTCTGTTAAGGGATTTGACTCATTTTAAAATCACATTATCTTTTTTTTAATTCTTCTTTTTTTTGTACTTTATGTTCGGGAGTATACATGCAGATCTTGCAGGATTGTTGCAAAGGTACACGCATGCCATGGTGGTTTGCTGTTTCGATTCCCCCGTCACCTACATCAGGCATTTCTCCCATTGTTATCCTTCCCCAACCTCCCATCCCCCGCTGTCCCTCCCCTTGCCCCCTATCCCCCAACAGACCCCAGTGTGTGATGTTCCTCTCCTTGTGCTCATGTGTTCTCATTGTTCAACACACATCTATGAGTGAGAACATGCTGTGTTTGCTTTTCTGTCCTTGTGTCAGTTTGCTGAGAATGATGATTTCCAGATTCGTCAATGTCCCTACAAAGGACATGAACTCATCCTTTTTTATGGCTGCATAGTATTCCATGGTGTATATGTGCCACATTTTCTTTGTCCAGTCTATCATCGATGGGCATTTGGGTTGGTTTCAGGTCTTTGCTATTGTGAACAGTGCCACAATGAACACACATATGCATGTGTATTTTTATAATAGAATGTTTTATAATCCTTTGGGTATATACCCAGTAATGGAATTGCTGGGTCAAATGGTATTTCTATTTCTAGGTCCTTGAGGAATCGGCACACTGTCTTCCACAATGGTTGAACTAATTTACACTCCCACCAACAGTGTAAAAGTGTTTCTATTTCTCCACATCCTCTCCAGCATCTGTTGTCTCCAGATTTTTTAATGATTACCATTCTAACTGGTGTGAGATGGTATCTCAATGTGGTTTTGATTTGCATTTCTTTAATGACCAGTGATGATGAGCATTTTTTCATATGTTTGTTGGCCTCATAAGTCTCCTCTTTCGAAAAGTGTCTGTTCATATCTTTCACCCACTTTTTTTTTAAATGGGGTTATTATTATTATTATTATTTTTTCCCCATTTATTTTATTGCATTTTAGGTTTTGGGGTACATGTGAAGAACATGCAAAATTGTTGCATAGATACACACATGGCAGTGTTTCACCCACTTTTGAATGGGTTTGTTTGTTTGTTTTCTTGTAAATCTGCTTTAGTTCTTTGTAGATTCTGAATACTAGCCCTTTATCAAATGGGTAGATGGCAAAAATTTTTTCCCATTCTGTTGATTGCCACTTCACTCTGATGATTGTTTCTTTTGCTGTGTAGAAACTCTTAAGTTTAATTAGATTCCATTTGTCTATTTTGGCTTTTGTTGCCATTGCTTTTGGTGTTTTAGTCATGAAGTCCTTGCCTTTGCCTATGTCCTGAATGGTTTTGCTCAGATTTTCTTCTAGGGTTTTTATGGTGTTAGGTCTTATGTTTAAATCTTTAATCCATCTGGAGTTTTTTGGAGAGTTCTTTATATGTTTTGCATAACAAGCCTTTAATCATTTGCAAATATTTTCTTCCAGTCTATGGTTTGTCTTCTCATTGTCTTAATAGTATCTTTTGCAGAACAGAAAATTTTAATTATAATGAAGACAAGTTTATCCATTCTTTTTCATGGATTGTGCCTTTGATGTCATATCTAAGAAGTCATTGCCAAACCCTAGGTTAATTAAATTTTCTCTTATGTTATCTTGTAGGAGTTTTATAATTTTGTGTTCTACACTAAGGTCTATGATTCATTTTGACTCAGTTTTTGTGAAGAGTGTATGGTCTGTGTCTAGATTAATCTTTTGTTTATTGCACGTGGATGTCCAGTTGTTTCAGCACTATTTGTTGAGAACACTTTGTTCCATTGTATTGTCTTTTTTTCTTTTGCCAAAGATCAGTTTATTGTATTTATATAGATCTATTTCTGGGTTCTGTATTCTGTTCCATTGATCTATTTGCCTTTTCTTTCATCAGTCCACACGGTCTTGATTATTGTAGATTCATAGTAAGTCTTGAACATGAGTAATGTCACTCTTCCAACTTTGTTCTTCATTTTCAATATTGTGTTGGCTATCCTGAGTTTTGCCATTTTGGTTTTGATTACCTGTCTATACTATACTTGGTGGCTTAGTGGGGGTAGGGAGGAAATAGGTTGAGTTAAAGACAGCCTGTAAAAACCAGTGCTTTTCTTGTTCTGTTCATAAATTTTTTTAGTTGGAGGTGCAGATGTGAAGCCACTGTATTAATGGCAAGGATTGGGACCTGTAAAGTAGGTTCGGAGTGCCAGGTTCTGGGAATGTTAGGGCTGATGCCATAGCTTTAAGGACAGTAGCGGAATGGAGACATGTGTAAAAATACTAGTTTACACAATGAAGGCCAAGCCAACTTTGCAAGTTATGTGTTTGCCTAATTTTGTTCCTGTGCAAGGTAGAAATGCTACGAGGTACATAAATTGCTTTTTAACTTTGGTACTTCTTAATACCAAATACATGGATATAGTATTTAAAAATAATATTCTCTTATAGATGGTAATATCTTGTGACTTCTTAATACCTGATCTGCTTGTTTGAATTATCATTCTTGTGTATCTGATTTGAAATAAAAAGATATTAGTCCCATACTTGTCTTGTGTGTACAGTACCAGTGAATTCCTAGTTGTGAGAACAGACAGATCAGATTCAATTAAATAGCTTGCAATGCTTACTGATGTGTAACCATTTGTGATAAGGAGCTGGGGAGCATTATGGACGGAGGAGGGGGTGAAAACTTGTCTGTATTTTATCGAGTTTTCTCTTCCCAGTGCAGAATCAAATAGCTAATTTAAAGTAGTCAATTTCTGCCTTCCCCCTTCCCCCAAAATATGATTTGTAATTTGAAAGTGGTTCCTGAAACTATTTGGCAAATATATCTGTATTCCAGTTGTTTGAAAATGAGAGGTCTTTTGACTTATTTGACCTTCCCACTATCCCATTTACCAATAAAACAAAGTAAGGCTTAGTATCAAGTAAGTCTTTGGTTAAGTCAGCAATGATTTATGAAGAGCCCATTAACATACTACACATGCAGAAATTGCACAGATTTGGTGAATCAACAAAGCAGAAAATGGAAAATATATTTCAACTTCTGGGTTTTGTGAGTCAGAAAGAACACATCCCTGGTTATGGTTATGCTTTAATATTTTCAGAAAAGAGAGTAAACTTGTCTTCATTTGTGCTGATCTATGCAGTGAAAATACTGTCTGTGTTTCTTCCTTAGAAAATATTTCTGCAAACAAGGCTCTAAGAACTGTACATAAATGCTTGTGGAGATTGTTTTATTTATCCTAAAAGCAATATCCTTCCTGTCAAAGCAAGGGAATTAGATGGCAGAATCGATAACTTGGTAGCCATGTGGGACTTGCTAATACACAAATTAGTGCACAGTGCTAATGAGCTTGATAAGTTTGCAAGACCGTATTCTCTTAGTATTTTATTGCCGTGCAGTCAAATGAAAGAATAGAGAGAAACAGGGTAATAGTAGAAAATGATATATGTCACCATCTTTCTAGGCTGTTAATTCACACGTGCACTGGTGACTGCTGGCCCCTATGTGCTACCTAGTTGTATGACAAACTTCTGTGACAAATGCCTGGTGGTGTGTGTGTGGTGTTTCCTAAAGAAAAATCAGATAAAGCTGGGTAGTTTTTTTTATAAGAACTCATTTCCTTTGGCATATAACTAGGAAGCATTGGCAAATGGACACCCGACTGTGAGATTTATTCCCTGAAATGCTCTTTTCAGGTTTCTGTGTGGAAGCGTTAGCTGTGTCAATTAGTTGAGATGAAATGACATAATTTATTGACCGGTGGTGATAACTTTCTAAATACATTGCACATTTGGCACCATATAACTGAATGCCTCACTAATTGCTTAGACTCATGCCCGCTTTTGTAATCAATGTGCTATTTGGGCAAGCCTCAGCAGAATTCATTGCCTCATTTTCTGTTGCAGACTGCTTAAATATTCACTGGGTGGTATCCCTGAAAATCACAGTCCCCAAGGAAAAGAATCCCTGTGTCAGAGGCCAGAGGTCTCCCGTTTTCATGGCTTTGGAATTACTCTTTCATATTCTAAGAGGAAGGCAAAGCTGGCAATTTGCATTTAAAGCACTGCTCTCCAAGGTTACATTCTGTTAAGTATATCTTTTAGATAGTAGACATTTATCATAGTGTAGCTCTCAAATCAGAAATAGCTGCTGAAGGTATAGCCAAAGAGCCATCACAGTCCTGGGGAACAAGGTAATAAATCAGAAGCTGCCACATGATCACTATGGTAACCGTCAGACCCTGTCACACCGCAAGCATTATTGAAGGGTAGGTGCAACGTTCAGCTCATCAAGTGTTTGTGATCATGAACCTGTTGACATTATAGATTTAATATGACCATTTTATTGTTTTTGTGTATTGAAAGGTACTGCTATCAGACCTCATTTTGGGGGGAAACTACTGTATTTAAGGGACTGTTTTATTATTGTAGACCTGAACTTGTTGTCAGTGTCAATTGGCATAGTATAATAGTGGGTTCTTTTCCTTTTTAAAGTTGAAACCTAGTATGTCAGCATTGAAATGGAACATATTTTCTAGTGAGACATTTTATGTTGAGCCATACATGTAGACATATGTAATTAGGTACCCATACTGATTTTAAAAATCTAAATTATATTTTAACTATTGTAACACTTACTATTCAACACTTGTATTTGACACAATTTCGTTATGCATAATTTTCAGAAATAGAAATATGGCATCTTGGGATAATGTTTTTTGCCTCTTCTGTTTTCAAGTATATACACATAATTATGTTTTGAAAATGTTATAACATGATATTTAGATTTAGATATAGGGAACATCTTGGTAAAATTGTTGATGAATTTATTGTGAAGCAATTATAAATACAATTAAATATAAGGCCAAGATTATTAAAGGTAATATTTTCTATTATAAGAATGAATTGTGTATTCTCAGATTTATAATCACAACTTCAGGTAAGTAAAAACATATATTTCCTAAAAATGACATTCATATATCCAGTACATTTTATATAAAGGTAATGAGCATTTTCAACTACCTCTTATTACTTGTAATAAGAGGTAGTTTCTCAAAACTTTTAATAATACAATTGTTTATCATTTTATTAAATCACATGTATTCAAAAGTAAGGGGAAGAAAACTCCACATTTACTATAACAAACTTGTTAGTATTTTCATAATCATTACTGAATTTTCACCTCTTTTTTCCAGCTGACTGAAAGGCATTACAAAATACTACTGGCAGTCTCTATGGTAATCCCCTTGTGTGTGTGAGAAAAACTCATTAAGATCATAATGGGGCAGTCACTTCCACATATTCCTCATAAGGATTTGAAATGTTTTCCCTTCCTTTCCCTCTTTGCGAAAGAATGACCCTTCGTTAGTGTGCACGTATTTGTCATTACAGCCTTCAAAACATCATATCCAACTATATGCAGGAATAATCCACTGTAAAAATGTTGGAAGGCAGGACAGGAGGCAGGAAGGAATGGAGGACAGAGGGAAGGATGGATGAGTACTTGGGCATTTCCTATCTCTTTGCCTGCACACTGCTTGAGTTTTGAATTAATGCATTTAGTAACTAAATGGAGGAAGAGGCACAGCAATACTTAGCTGTTTATTAAAAAAATCTCTCCCTGCCATACTTATTTTGTTTGAATGGCAGCCTGCAGCAGGTGCCCGCTGCTACTGAAATATAGTGCAAGTTGGTGATATGGCCAGCACAGCAGAGTCTGTACTGGACTGTGAGTGCTATTTCATGGGGGATGCTAAGCAGCTGTCAGATAGGGAACTACTCTGCACCACTTATGGGCTAGAGTTAAAGCAGCAGGCTGGAGAGGAAAAACTTGGGCCAGTCAGCTAGCTTTGGAGGCTCCTTCTGAAAGGGTATTTATCAAGGCAGCAGTTATGTGTTACTTGTTTTCACTCAGTTCACCTTTCTTTGTCTGTTTCCATTATTCTTATTACATTAGAATCCTATTCGGAGGCACTTGCTCTAGCAATCATATACTTTATAAAAGTAAGTTCAGGGAAACTATCTATGAAGGAAGGGGAGTAATTGCTCATTTGCCAGGTGCTAGGTATTCTGGTAGGTGTTTGCATACATTCTTGCTTTAATACTGAAGCAATGCTAGGAAGTGTTATAACTCCTATTTTACTGATTGGGAGGCTCAGCCTAAGAAAGATTTAAATACTTTCAAAGTGGCAGAGATGCGTTTTCCACTCAACATCTTCTGACACGAAAGCCTGTGCTGCTTCCAATTTTTTCTGTGTTGTTTGCATGAATGTTGAAGAAGGCATAATTTCTTCCAGTTTCATTGGTGTATTTTTGGGTGTCTATTGTGTAGTTTGTCACTTCTTAAAATTGCACTCAGTTTAGTAAATTCTTTGATGCTGGCTATGTGCCAGACACTGCCTGGTGCTAGAAAAATCTATCAAAATTTAGGCCTTTGGAATTCTATTTGCTGTCCCTATTAAGATAACTGAAGAGAGGCAAGTATCCTTTGCTCTAGTGTAGGCAGATCGGGGTAAGAAAAGCACTCTGGCTTCATTTTTGGGGTTTGATTTCAGGTCCCATTCTGTATTAACTCTTCAATTTTGAGTAAACAATTTTAACTCTTTGAACTAGTTTCTCTCCTTTGTAGAGAAGAGGTGATAACAACTGCTTCACAGTGTAGTAGTGGGGATTGAAAGGTAATGGATGCAAAAGACCTGGTGTGGAGTGGGTACTGCTCATCTTCATTCTTATCGCTGACAGCTCTGGTTAGAAAACAGCTAGAGGTTTAGGTTGGAGTATGCAAAAAAAATTTAGGTCAGTATTTATCTTCATGTGACTTCACTGTATATATTCATTGATTATGCATGTAACATTCATACTAATATTATTGTATTGGTATCTTATATATCATGAGATTCATTTTTTTTTTTTTAGTTTATTATACATTTGAAACTAAGCAATTATCTTGACCACTGAAGGCAAAAGTGGAAGAGCAAATGAGTTCCCAAACCTAAATCTGCAATTAAGCCTTGAGGGTTTTCCACCCTCAACCCTAGAGTCTGTGCGGAAGAGAGTCCTGTTGATTAATCAGGAAGGCATATGCTAATGTATTAATCCCTAGCATTTCTCCAGGAGTCAGGTCACACCTCCCTGTCTGTTTCTGTTGATCTGTCTGCCTTTGTTTTCCTGTTCCTCTGACTGTTGAGAGCAGATTTATACATTTCACCTACCATTACAGTGCAGTATAAACCTTGCCACTCAAGGGTAGGCAATTGTTTCATTTCACTGGGTTTGTTATTCCATTGGCTTTTTAAATGGTAGGCTTCTGAGTCTGCAGACTCAACACCTGGGCAGCTCCAGGTAGTGTGTAATAAAGGTTTAGCTCTCCACTGGTTTGGAGAGAGGCAGGTGGCCTGCTGCCAAGGACCACTATACTGAGGTATTTCAGTTACGACTTCATGTTATTGACAGAGTGATTAACATTCTTTTGAAATGTTGGCAATTATTTGATTAACTGAAAGGTCTTTCTCATAATCAAGAGTTAGTTTAAAAAATATTAGAAAGGTTTCAATCTTATAATAATTTTAGTAAAAGTTATATCCAGTGCTGTCGGTTGGCTGTGATTGCCTATGTTTTGGGGTTTTGGTGTGTGTGTGCTTCCTATTTCAAAGGCTTATGGATGTGTGTAGAAAGCAGATAAAATTCTGTAGGTTTTGTTATTTCAGGTAATTCCTAAAGCAGAATTGCCATGGCGAAGCATGTTTTTGTAGAAATTCTGATGACATTGACTTTTCCTCTATCATCCTATTTAATTCTGAACAACAGGCAGCAGCTTGGAATTCTTGTTTCTGTTAGATGAAAACTCACCCTTTTACTGAGATGTTTTATTTATCCTGGCTTTGTGTTTCCAATAGTAAACAAATAAACATCACTGTTTTCAGAGCCAGACTAAGATTAAAGTAAGGCTTTATATTTAGAAATCTTGATGTCTTAGTCATACTAGCACATTAAATTTTGCTTCATTGCCTTCTCAGAAGTTGAAATAAAAAAAAAATGCATGATTGATGAATTGGGGAATTATGCAATGAAGTGCTTGGGGATGTGTGTTTTCTAGTTTCAGAAGGCAGAAGCTCACATTAACGACTTGTGACCTTTCTGTATAAGCATTTAATGGCATTAACTTTGCACTTGTCTTTAGCTGAATTCCACAGTTTTTTTTGTGTGTCGTGATTTCATTTTTTTAAGTTTAAATTATATCCTAATTTTCCTTGATGCTTCCTGTTTGACCTGTGGATTAGAAATGTGTTTAATTTCCAAATATTTGGTTATTTTCCAGATATCTTTTTGTTACTGATTTTTGGTTTACTTCTGTATGGTCAGAGAAAATACTTTGTGAAGTTTAATATTTTTTATTTGTAAAAATTTAAAATTAAAAAATTTTTATTCTAAGAGACAGAGTCTCACTCTGTTGTCCTGGCTGGAGTGCAATGGCTCAGTCATAGCTCACTGCAACCTCAACTTCCTGGGATCAGGCAATCCTCCCACCTCAGGCTCCCAGTTAGTTGGGACTATAGGTACTTGAGGCTGTGCTTGAGACTGTGCCTGGCTGTTTTTTATATAGATGAAGGTCTCAATTTGTGCCCAGGCTGGTGTCGGACTCCTGGTTTCAAGAAATCTTCCTGCCTTGGCCTTCCAAAATACTGGGATTACAGGCTGAGTCACCATGCCTAGCTTTTTTGTTTGTTTGTTTGTTTTATGGCCCAAGATATGGTATCTTTCTGAATGTTCTGTCTTCACTTGACAAGAGTAAACAGTCTGCTGCTGTTGGTACGGTGTACTATAAATGTCAATTAGGTAAGTTTAATTGGTAGTATTATTTGGTTTTTCTGTATCTTTCCTGATTTTATTTTTTTCTGCTAGTTTTTGAGAGGAGAGTTGATATTTTCAAGTATAATTATGGACATATTTATATTTTCTGTTCTATCAGAATTTGCTTTATGTATTTTGGTGTTCAGTTGTTAGATGTATATACAATTAGACTTTTGTCACCTTGTTGAACTGACCCTTTCATCATCATCATCATCTTTCATCATCATAAAAGGATAGTTTTTATATTCAGTTTTGTTTGTTTTGATATCTATTTTGTCTAATAGTAGTATAGCTACTCCAGCTTTCTTTTAATTAGAGTTTGCATGGTATATATTTTTCCTTCTTTTCACTTTTAAACCACTTATATAATTATATTGAATGTGGGTTTTTGTAGACAGCTTATAGTTGGATCTTTTTTGTTGTTGTTCAGTCTCATACTGTATCTTTTACTTCATATGATTAGACCATTTACAATTAGTGTAATTACTGGTACAGTTGAATTTAGCTATAACATTTTATTCCTGTTTGTGCCTTCTGTATTTTCCTTTCTCTGATGCTCCTTCTTGCCTTCTTTTGTATTATTTGAATCTTTTCATATTTGAATATACCAATTGCCTTTTTGTCTCTGTTTCTTTAGAGTCATGCACTGCATAACAACGTTTTAGTTAGTGATAGAACCATATATGACAGTAGTTCTATAAGATTATAATTCTAGGCCGGGCGCAGTGGCTCAAGCCTGTAATCCCAGCACTTTGGGAGGCCGAGGCGGGTGGATCACGAGGTCAAGAGATCGAGACCATCCTGGTCAACATGGTGAAACCCCGTCTCCACTAAAAATACAAAAAATTAGCCGGGCATGATGGCGCGTGCCTGTAATCCCAGCTGCTGGGGAGGCTGAGGCAGGAGAATTGCCTGAACCCAGGAAGTGGAGGTTGTGGTGAGCTGAGATCGCGCCATTGCACTCCAGTGTGGGTAACAAGAGCGAAACTCCGTCTCAAAAAAAAAAAAAAAAAAGATTATAATTCTATTTTTACTGTACCGTTTTTATACACAAATACTTACCACTGTGTTACAATTGCCTGCAGTGCTTAGTACAGTAACATGTGATATAGGTTTGTAACCTAGGAGTGGTATCTATACTATCTAAGTTTATGTAAGTGTGCTTTATGATATTCACACAAAAATTACCTAACAATGCATTTCTTAGAAAGTATCCCTGTCATTAAGCAATGCATGACTGTATTTTTTTATTACTGTATACACAGCTGACTTTGGCAATCTACTTAGAATCCTTACAACCGTATTATTCTTTTTCCTTTCTACCTAAACAGTGTAGAATGTTTGCTTCTGCTTGTTATATATATTTTAAAATCTTTTGAGGAGAAAAATCTATCCTACTATTTATTGCTTCTCTTGTCCTTCCATCATTCCTGTTATTTTCCTTTAAGAACTTCTTTAAGCATTTTTCTTATCACAAGGCTGCTGGTGACAAATTCTATTTCATTTCCTTTCTCTGAGAATGTTTTTATTTTGAGTTTATTCCTACAGTATATTTTCACTGAATATAATCCTGGTTCAAGAGCTCTTTTCCTTCAGTGCCTTACAAATGTTGTTTCATTTTCTTCTGGCCTTCATGGTTTCTTATAAGAATCTATAATAATTTGCTTTTTCCTTTATCTGTAATGTTCGTTTTTTCTTTTTTCTGCTGCTTTTACCAGTTTGATTGTAATATGTCTGTGTATGGTTTTCTATGAATTTATCTTGTTTAGAGCTCTTGGAGCTTATTGAATCTGTTAATCAATGTTTCAACACATTTGGGATGCTTTCAGTCATTTTTGTTTTTAATCTTTAATTTTTTTTTCTGCAACCAATATCACTTTCCTTCTGAGAACCCAATAACATAGTATCAATAACATAGTATCATAGATTCAAACATAATATCTAAAATTTTTAGATATTAGTTCAAACTTGAGATATTAGTTCAAAACTTTTTCAAAATTTTTAGATATTATTTTTAGATATTAGTTCAAACTTTAGATATACTGTAGGAATAAACTAATCTCTGAGATTTAGATATTGTTCCACATGCCTCTGAGATTCTATTCATGTTCTAAAATAGTCATTATTTTCTCTCTTCTTCAGGCTAGATAATATTGATTTATTTTAAAGTTCACTGGTGATTTCTTTTTTCATTTCAATTATTCTGTTGAGACAATTTATTAAATTAATAAGTTTCAGATGTTGGAATTTTTTTTGTTTTGTTTATTGTTTTTTGTTCTTGAACCAAATAAAGAGATAGAGGAAGAAAACAAAACTAGTGTACCTTACTTCTTTTGTATATCATTGTTGCTCTAAAATCTTAATTTTAACATCAGGATCATCTTGGGACTAACGCCTATTGTTTGTTGGTTTCTTTATGAATTGGTTACATATTTTTTAACTCTTTGTATGTTGAGTGAGTTTATGAATTTTTGAATATTAGTTTATGAAAGTGAGTCTTATTAAAATCCTCTTCAGAATGTTTTCTTTTCTTAAAAAATACTTTTTTTTTAACAAGCAATCAACTCATTTGGTTTCCCTACTTCTGTGGGCAGTTTGCCCATTATCAGTTCTGTTTTTAAAGCCTTTGCTGTGCTGTTTTGGGTCTACTTTGTACATTCATCATACTGGGATTTATGTGACACTTAGATGGTGGCTTTTATTCTCATTGGGCTTTGTTCTCAGTCTTGGCTGGGTTTCTTTGTGCAAGTGCAGGTTGTTGGGGTGATCCTGGAACACATAGACTTAGCTCTTCCAAGCATTAGAGGATCCCCTTCTTCAGCTCTTTTCTCATTGGATTTTCCCCAGTAATTCTGATTCATAGGGGCCTGTTTTACTGTTTCTCTGTCTAAAAGAACTAGTGTTTCTCCCAATTTAGCACTTTGTGCTATTGTAGAGTTCTGCCCATCTGGGTCTGTCCCTTAAGATGAAACAACCAGACAGAGAACAGAGTGGGGTGGGAAAGAGAAATGCTGATACTCTTACATTCTTTTTTTTTTTAATTATTATTTTTTAATTTTTTATTTATTTTTTATTTTTTTATTGCATTTTAGGTTTTGGGGTGCATGTGAAGAACATGCAAGATTGTTGCATAGGTACACACATGGCAGTGTGATTTGCTGCCTCCCTTCCCTTCACCTATATCTGGCATTTCTCCCCATGCTACTCTCACATTCTTAAAGCCATTTGGGTTCATTTTCCCAGTTCCTCTGAATTAGGAGATGGGTTTTCTCTTCACATTTTTAATGCTGTAGCATTACTGTGGTTACAGTGCAATGTTGTGATTTGCAGGTGGCTTCTGAGCAGGACTGGTAGAGAAAAAAGAGAGAGAAAAATAGAAATTCCCTTTATACTGCCCTGTTTGCAGAAGTTAATTTTCCAAGTCTTCTGGACAACGAGAGAGGGGCTTTTGCTTGCCATCTGTACATAAAATGCATTTCTGGAATTCAGATGCACCCATAAGTCAAAGCAGGCATATAAAGAAGGGGGAAAATCCGGAAAACCAACACTGTTCTAGCTGTCCCTAAGCTCTGACTTGTCTTTATAAATCAGCTGCTATTATTGTTTGGAAGTTTGCAAGCAGTTTCATTTTTTGTTTTTCCAGTTTTTAGTTACCAGTGGGAAGAGGGAGAGGGTGTGGGCTTACTCCATTTTGCCCAGTATAAGAAAACCAAAATAATATATTTAAAATTAAATATATGTTATAGAAAATCTTTGAAATATAAAAATAGAAGAAGAAAACTTCCATATTCTTACAACTTACGACTTAATACTCTTAACCCTTTAATGTATATCTAGTTCACTTTTTAATGTACATGTTACTTTTATAGAGGTGACCATATATATACAATTTTGTATATTGCTTTTTTACTGCAAAAATGGAAACTTTTTTGCTGTTATTAAAATTATATATAAAATTAGTTTATAATGAATGTGTAATAGTTCATTGTATAACTTCATTATAGTTTTTTCAATTATTTCTCTATTATTGAATTAAAAATATTTTCTACCACAAAATTACTGTGATTAACATCTTTTGTGTATAAACATTTCCATAAGTTTACTCTGGAGGATATTTTTATGGATGTATAGTACTAAGCCAAAGGTTGTGAATTTTAAGGAATCTGTTGCATAATTCTAAATTATATAATACCATCATCTTACCAAAATACTATTATTCTAGCAATGTATAAGAGTGCCTAATCCTGATGATTGAGGGTTGCCTCACACATCTTTCAGGAACCCATGTCTTAATTACGGCCCTGTTCATACCATAGAACCCCATGGACTTAATCAGGATTCTACTTATTACCCAGAGCACTAACATTGCTGTACCATGTAAGGTATATGCTGTTCTCACCGTCTCTCTGAGATTAGGTTACTCATTGACCTGGTGCAATAATGACTTGTGCAAGAGTTGTACTATTTGAGCCAGTTACCTAGCAAGCACAATTAGGACCACCTCACTTCCATGTTTAAAACCTCGTTAGCCCTCTATTGCCATGAGAAAAAGCCCAAGTGTCTTAACATGACATGGAGATGCTTCACCATCAGCCTTGTCCATTTGTGATGCTCTCTTTCTTGCTAGTCTTGCCCCCCGATTTCTGCTTTAGTTGTACTAAACTGTTCATATGATGCTGTTTCTCACCTTCATATCTTTACTATGCCCTTTTCCCCATGTCCTCCCATCTCCTTCATTCCCCCACCCATGGAACATAATTTGCAACCCGGAGAGAGGCATAGACACACGCCTGCAAGCTCCTAGTTGTCATTCTGCTTTCAGGGTGTTCTTTTCCTGAACAAACCCTTTGTACTACTCCTTTTACCACAGTAGTGTGTATGTTTGTTTTAGCTGTATTCAAATAATCTGCCATGGATTCTTCCACGCTTCAATGGATTATGAATCTACAAAGTAGAAATGTCTTATGTTATAGCCTTAGAGACCAATACAATGCCTGCTACATGCCAGAAATTTAAGATTGGTTAGTTGAATTAATGCATATATGCATAAATGAATGCATACCTCTGAAATGTCCTTGTTGTTCATAATTCTTAATGTGCTATAGTGCCTTACAGGAACATTCTATTTTTAATTGTTTTCCCAAGTGCGAGTGTCTGTCACTGGTGATGGTGGTCAGATATGTAGAGACAGTTCTCTCAGCACTGCTATATTATAAACCATAGTTCTTGATCTACAGGGTTAACATGGATACAGATTTATGTGGCTTGAACAGTTATTTCTGGCTCTGGAATAAGACCACAAAACATAAATCTTTGCATATTTTGTGTTAATTGATGTTCTATGCCACAGAGTCAGTGATTTTTGTCTTCCTCTTTATTCCACACTTATTAGTCTTCTACCCTTTGAAGTTCTACATTTTGTGCCTATGAAATCATCAATATTTATGATCGAGTTTATCTTATAATTGGCCAGATGAAAATTCTGAGAATGATTTGGCCTCACTCTTATAAAGTGAAAAAACAGATTAAAAATGTAAAATACATGAGTGGCTATTTGGAAAAGGGCATTTGAGACAATGTAATTGTTCAGCTATAAAAATGTTGCTTATGCTTTTTTTTCTCTGGCCCCAATCCACTAGGAGAAAAACAAGGTACATCCAAACTCAGTTAAATACATATTTTAATAATTTTCAAATAGGAATTCAGTTTAAGGTAAATAAGTCATGAAATAAAATGCAGGTGAATACATAAAGGGGAAGTAAAGTGGGACAAAATCTCACCAGATTTTCCAGCTATGTATTTTCTCTCCAGATCTTAACTCATTAATGTAGACTAAAAGTTATAACTCCACATTGTCATCTTCACTCTTTACCCATTTTTCTTCCAGCATTCTTTTCCATAATCATCCTTCCAGAAGCACCATCTCTTAGGGCAGAAATCTACCTTTTTCTTCTCCTATTTCCTAAAATAGTTGTAGTAGCTTTGAATTGTTTTTAGATTGCCACATATTGCTAAGGATCTGATTCCAGCTCATGCTACTTTTGCATGTTGTATTCGTCCGTTCTCACACTGCAATAAAGAACTACCCGAGACTGGGTTGTTTATGAAGAAAAGAGGTTTAATTGACTCACACTTTTGCAGGCTGTACAGGAAGCATGCCTAGGAGGTCTCAGGAAACTTGCAATCATGGTGAAAGGTGAAGGGAAAGCAAGCACGTCTTACCATGACAGAGCAGGAGCGAGAGAGTGAGTGAGAAGGGGAAGTGCCCACACTTTTAGACCATCAGGTCTCATAAGAACTCACTCACCATCAGGAGAACAGTAAGGAGGAAATCCACCCCATGATTCAATCACCTCCCACCAGGCCCCTCCCCTGACACGTACATATTACATCTCAGTTTAACGTGAGATTTGGGTGGGAACAGAGAGCAAAACCATATTAGACATCAATGTAAATTTAGACTTAGCATCTGCTAGGTGATTTGGACTGTGGTATCCATCCAGAAATTATTAAGTGCCTATGATATGCCAGATATAGTACAGTCCTGGAAGATACAGGTAAGAAGACAGCATATGCTCTTTCAAAACTCATATGGGAAACAGCCCAATGAGGATGTGACCAAGCCAATGTATAGTTGCAAACCACACTATAATGTAAAGTGTACTATTAGGGCGAATGAAAGGCTCTTTGAGGGCTCATAGAGAAAACTTAATGGATCAGGGATGATTTCAGTGGTGAGAACTTCAGCTGTTGATGTTACTGACACACAATTTGGGATATTAAAAATCCTTCTGTGCTTTTGGATATAGATATTCAGCCCTTGGCACTGGGTTCCCCAGTACGTTCTTGCTACTTTATACCTTGCTAATCTAAAATCTGTCTTCTCTTTCTGGCATTGCATCTTCAACATTATAGAGCATCCAAATAACTCTTCTTGGAATCTTTGATAAAATGCATAAGGCATATTTATGCAGGCCAGATAACTTGGTTCCCCTGACTCTGTATTCTCAGACCAAGAGGGAACAGTATTGCTCTCCGTGTTTGCTGAGGGCAATTGCCAGAAGGAGTATTATAGGAGGCATGTTATTAAGGTAAGGTTACATGCAGCCCAGCTAACTCTCTGGCCATTGACACATTGTAGGTTAAACTACTCAGGAGCGAAAGAGGAAACTTTTGTCAGCAGTTTTGCATAGGGGAAAAGTGTTGTCTCTAGATAAACTAGAATTTAAAGCAGGCTGCTTTTCCATTTTGGAGCTAGTCCTTGTAGCTGTGTACATTTTGTTTTTCTCCTAGCCAGGTGAATGACACTCTGAGGCACGCCAGGAAATTGGGGTGAGCCTCTTGGATCCAGCCCCATGATTATCACTGAATAACTCCAAATGCCATGTTGGCTCCACATTCTCTCCTTGAACCCAGCTATAGTAGTAATCACATCACAAACAAGAGTCTGGTTTTATGGATCACTTCTAAGATGGGTTTTTAAGATATAGGATTTTTTTTTCTTTGTTGGGGGGATACATTTCAGCCACATAACCTATTTATTCTTTGGTGTAGTCGGGGTAGTGTCGTCTTTAGATTCAGAATGGCGAGTTCCAGTTCTGGCTCTGTGTAACCTTGTTAGGTAATTTAACCTCTTTGTGTCTCATTTTCCTGTGTGAAGTGGGAATACAGTAATCACTTACTATAAGAATTAAATAAGTTGACAATCACAAAATACATTAAACAGTGAAATCATCAAAAATTAACCAAACTTGAATTACATGGCTGTATCTTTTATTTTATTTTATTTTATTGCATTTTAGGTTCTGGGGTACATGTAAAGAACATGCAGAATTGTTGCATAGGTAAATACATGGCAATATGGTTTGCTGCCTCCATCCCCATCACCTATATCTGGCATTTCTCCCCATGTTATCCCTCCCCAACTCCCGACCCCCTACCGTCCCTCCTCTAGTCCCTCCCCCACAGACCTCAGTGTGTGATTCTCCCCCTCCCTGTGTCCACGTGTTCTCATTGTTCAACACTCACCTATGAGTGAGAACATGCCGTGCTTGATTCTCTGTTCCTGTGTCCGTTTGCTGAGAATGATGGTTTCCAGCTTCATCCATGTCTCTACAAATGACACTAACTCATTGTTTTTTAAGGCTGCATAGTATTCCATGGTGTATATGTGCCACATTTTCCTTGTTCAGTCTATCATTGATGGGCATTTAGGTTGGTTCCAAGTCTTTACTGTTGTAAACAGTGCTGCAATGAACATTCGTGTGCATATGTCCTTATAATAGAACGATTTATAATCCTTTGGATGTATACCCAGTAATGGGATTGCTGCCTCAAATGGAATTTCTATTTCTAGGTCCTTGAGGAATAGCCACACTGTCCTCCACAATGGTTGAACTAATTTACATTCCCACACACAGTGTAGGCCATATCTCATATTGTTGCAAGGTAGCAAGGGAGATAGGGAGGTACAGGAAATGAGTTAGGGCAGGGTTTCAGGCTAGGGCTTCCATTCACATCTCCAGCATCTTTTTAATACTTCGCCATTTAAAAAGATCATTGGGATTGCTTTCAACTTCTAGCCAGTCCATGTGATCTTTCATGACGATACTGATTTTCCTGCCCATTCTCTTCTCTTCAGCATTCTCACATCTACTGCAGTGGGAGTTTTTACCGTGATCCTCATATCTGTTTCTGACCTTTGTTGCCTGAGAGCTGCCCTGTGTTGTCTGTAGCCTGGTCTCCCTTTGCCTTTTCATCATCTCCTGTCAGGCCTTTTCTGCATTAATGTGGGGGATGCTAAGAATTCAGTTCTGTGCCACAACTGCTACCCAAATCCTGATTTATCTTGAGTGGTTACTTTGCTGTCGAATGGTTTCTAAGCAAATTGGTCACTCATGCTTCATGTTGCTACTGGTTTTAGATATAAGAGGTCATACTTTTTGAAAATTTATCCTTCATTATTCCCTGTTTGAATCTGTGTTCAGCAAGTAAAATTAAGTGGACCTGAGAGGAATTAGAAGTTCTTTTAGATACACTTACCTGTTAAGAAAAATAAGACCTTGCATATACCTTAGTTGATGATCATTTGATTGTAATAGAGAGCTGTTAGTATTTCCTGAACATGTAGTATAATGTCAGCTACAGTGTTACATACTTTACCTGGATTATCTCATTTCTTCCCCATAATGGCCTTAGAAAGTAGGTACTATTATCTTAATTTTATATAAGTCAGCTGAGACTCAGAAAGTTAAGTGACGTACTGAAGATCACATAGATACCTGTTCAACATCACATGCTAGAGCATCCATAAGAACATGCATAGTTTAATCCAGAGAACCCAGGCTTTTATCTGTTGCTGCATAATTGAAATACTGTGCTTTAGACATTGTAGGCATCTTGAGTTTGTACTGGGAAGTGGGCACACATCAATGTGAAGGCCATGATGTTTGGATAATTTTCAACCAGATCTACTAGCAACTAGTCTCTATACTTAGCTACATAAATGTAGCATTCATCGCATTATGATTGAGCATTCACTCAGAATATTTCAATAGTCCTTGAATTTCAATCAGCTAAATTTTCTATTTGTTCTTTTGCTAGGCATTTTTGTTAGCTAAACTATCACTGGTAATAGCAGCATAGATAGAAAGGGGAGAAACCTGGCCCCTTCCCTGTTACAGGTTTAGAGTCCTTCCACATATCAGAGTATAAAGTCACACTACACCTGCTAGGGTGAGGATGGGGGCATTTGTGCAATATAACTATGATAAATGTGCTCAAAAATGAGATGTGTGACTATAAATAAATAAGTTAGCTACTTGGTTCTGTGGCTAAGGAGCAAAATAATAAAGATGGAAACTGAAAAAGAGGAAGCTCCAGCACCATGTCTTGGAGATGGTCGTTTTTGCCCCTTCAGTGTCTTTGCTTCCACTGGTGGCTCTTGGTGATGAGGCGTTATGACATGAATGGGGATGTTGTGATGTGATGTCTACTGAGTACCTATATTTCTAACCAAAGGTTTGACCTCTAACAGCTAGACATGGATGAAATTGGATACCAAGCTTAATGGGTAATCTTGATAGCGTACAATGCCTTTCCAGATCTGTTATTTTATTTATTGCAATTCTGTGGGGTAGGCAGGGAAGCTATTATTCTCATTTAATAGGTGAAGAAATGGAAATTCTGGGAGGGTTAATTGACTTGCCCAGGGTCACAACCATAAGTGATAAAGCTGTGACTTGAAATACAATCTTTTATGTTCTAATCCAGGGGATTTTCCTGCTCTCCTATGTTCTTCATGATGTATACGACAGTTTTGTGTACAGGTGGCAGCTGTTTCATCAGACAACTGTTTCTGTAGCCTCTTTATTATTTTGTAGTATTTTGATGCCTCTCATCATTCTCTGTGTGACTGAGGATCTGGATATGAGGACTTCAAATTTCCTGTCAAGGATGTCCTAAACCTATTTTCTTTAGAGCTGAGTGAATAGAGAATGGTAAATTGTTATGCAGAATCTTTGTTTGGAATTTTCCATCAAATGATCTTTAGTGGGGATAGAGAGCTCTCTGTCTCAAAGAGAGAGAGAGGTTTAATTTTGACTTTTAACAGAGCAGAGGATTCAGCACATGATTAAACTATGTTTTGGGCCTAGCAAAAGAAACAAAATTACTGGAATAAATAAAAAGTTCCTATTTCTGCCTTTGTGGAATTTAGGGACTGGTTGGAGTCTGATGGGTTCTCATTCTGGAGATTCTCTATACCCACTGGTTTGTCAGTTCTCTGCGATCAAGGCACCTGTTTTCTTCATTGTTGTGCCCTCAGCTCTTAGAAGGCACTCATGTAATTGAGGGATAAATAAAAGAATGTTGGCTTTCTTTCTCTTGAATCAATACCATGAATCATTACGTTAGTACGGGAGAGTGCTTAAAGCAAGACTTTGGAGTCAAATGTAACTTGGCTTGACTTCTGAATTTGTCTCTTCATAATTAATACTTTACCCTTCTGAGTCTCAGTTTTCCTTTTTGTTTGTTTGTTTGTTTTGTTTTGTTTTGTTTTGAGTGGAGTTTTGCTCTTATTGTCCAAGTCTGGAGTGCAATGGCATGATCTTGGCTCACCACAACCTCAGCCTGCTGGGTTCAAGCAATTCTCCTGCTTCAGCCTCTCGAGTAGTTGGGATTACAGGCATGTGCCACCATGCTTGGTTAATTTTTGTATTTTTAATAGAGACGGGATTTTGCCATGTTGGCCAGGCTGGTCTCAAACTCATAACCTCAAGTGATCCACCCATATGGGGAGCGGGAGAATCACTTGAATCCCGCAGATTGAGGTTGCATTGAGCTGAGATCATGCCACTGCAGTTCAGCCTGGGTGACAGAGACTCTGTCTCGAAAAACAAAACAAAAAAAAACCCAAAACCAAAAAGGACAGATCCAAATATCAGAGACTTGGTAATTTATAAAGGAAAGATGTTTAATAGACATACCATTCTACACAGCTGGGGAGGCTTCACAATCATGGTGGAAGATGAAGGAAGAGCAAAGGGACATCTTACATGGTGGCAGGCAGGAAAGTGTGTGCAGGAGAACTCCCCTTTATAAAACCATCAGATCTCATTAGACTGATTCACTACCATGAGAAAAGTATGGGGGAAACAGCCCCATGATTCAGATATCTCCACCGGGCCCCACCCTTGATATGTGGGGATTATTACATTTCAAGATGAGATTTGGGTGGGAACACAGTCAAACCATATCACGTGGTATTTAGCACACAGAAAGTTTTAAATCAGTGCTGGCTGCTATCACCATCCTCAGGACTCACTTGGACCTCCACCATTTTCATAGGATGGGCTGATAATCCTAAGGTTATAATATCTGCTTCTGTTTCATCTCTATCTTAAGATTTTATTACCTCTCTAACCCAGAACCGTTTATCTTATCACAACTCTTTGCACATTTGGGTGCCAATGCACTGGCTTTTCTCATATTCTTTGGTTAGTTTGGGCTGAAGTCTTGGATATCAATTAGACACTTCTACGCTAGTATCTACATTTGTCTTACCAAATATTTGGAGAAAGCATAGGCCTGATTCTGGGCTATGCAGATGACAATAAGCAAAATGAGCTCTTTGGAAAACCTTTTTGTATCAGGGAAAAGACCGTTGCTTAATTGTTCCTACAACTATTTGTCGCCTTTTGTGTAAGTCTAGGGCAGGGTTTCCCAACCTCCCCACTGCTGACATTTTGGGCTGGATAATGCTTTATTCTGGGAGGCTGCCTTATGCATTGTAGGATGTATAGCAGTATCACTGGTCCCATGCATGAAACATCAGAAGTATTCCCCGACTCCCAGCAACCGAAAATATCTCCAAATTTTCCAAATGTTCTCTGGGGAACACAACTACTTCTGGCTGAGAACCACTGGCGTAAACCTTAGTATTTTGTTTCTCTGTTGGATACTGCTCCCTTTCAACTAATGATGGACTTTTCTCATTTACTTATGCTTTCTCACAGCCATTCATTCTCTTGGCTCCCTCCTTTTTCCTCCTGTACTAAGAACAACCATTTGCTTAGGTTGAAGTAATTACTAAAGTGCTCTTTGTGAATGCAGAGATCTAGAATAAAAGCTATTTTAAAAGTACTCAATGATTCTAAAAGTCTCAAGGGCCGTAGCAATCGTCAGAAAGTCAAAGAAGTAAGCACTTTTGCTATTCTTTAGCTTGTTGAGGGAATGATTAGATGTTGTCAAAATTGTGAGGCAAGCGATATTTAAGACAACTGCCACCTTTACTTTTTCCTTATTTCCTCTTGTCTCGCAATGCTCCCTTTCTAAAACTTCAAATGTATTTCTCATTTATCCTCTGTAATGCACAACATTTTTCATTTAGTCCTCATCTCATGAGTCCTACATATATTGGATCTTAGCTCATTACTAGGAGAAATAGGTGATCAATCTATTTAAAATTGGAAATAACTCCTAGGATTTACTATATTGCTTCTCTTTGCAATTGTGTTTTGTTAAGATAAAACGCTGTAACTTAAAAGGATGAGTCTCATGGACCTTACCGAAGTGAAATGAATTCTCAGCAGATGGGCAAGATGGTTTTAGACGTGAATCTTCCTTGTATTTCTTCAGTCGTGTCTCCCAGACAACTACTTTCTCTATATAGTGGTGACCAACATACATTTCAAGAGTTTCGAAATAGAGGTTGCCCTACCTTCTTGCCTTCTTTGCAGTTCTCTGGCATTGTCTGCTGTTGGGTATAACCCTCTCTTCTAAAGAAACTAATTTTCTTGTTGATGTGGTTTTTCTATGTGAAATGGTCTATGAGAGAATACGGAAGTTAAGCAAAGTGACAAGTTGTGCATTGATGCAAGCTGCTAGAAGCTGGAACTAAGTTTCAAAATTGTGTATGTGATTTATGTGAGAGGCTTTGGAGAGGGTAGTGGTATAATTCTGGTTGTGGGAGACAATTTATTGTGAAGATTGAAATACCTTTATAAGAGAAAAGACAGCTAGAAAAAATTTACATAGGAATGATGAGGATATTATAAAGAGGAAGATTTGGGGAAAGTTTAGAGAGGCTGTAGGAAAACATTGGAAGCCTTTCGTATAAGAAAAAAGCTATGTGGACTTATTTATGATCTGTAAAATGAGAGCGTTAGCTCACTCCATTCCAAGCTTATTACTCTGTTATTACTCTATGACATTCTTGAGAATACTTGTTTATATAACATCCAGAAAATAAAACCAAATTCTAAGATATTCAATCAATTATATGTAAATATTTTAAATGACAAATACACTTTTGAATCTGATTCAAATCTTAGTAAGTCATAAGTCTATGGACATAGTATATACTCCGGCATGAAAGAGGAGGAGGTCATAAGTCCATGTCTTTGTCTAAAGTAACTCTCATACTTTCTGTGGTTGTTTCTGTTACATGATGTTCACTGTATGTGGTACAGAGAGAAGAGTCCTTCTATTTAAATAGCAAACAGTGCTGCTTTATCAGCTTTGCAAGAATTCAGGGGATCAATAATATTCCTTTCAATATTTCAAAAGTTTGTAAGGGATGATCTTTAGGAGCATGTCAACAGGGCCAGTAGAGATACAGTCAAAACAGTGTATAGGGATTATCATCACAAGCATAATGTAACACACAAAAAAATACTTCAACAAACCTTTATTAAGTGCCTACAATATGTGAGGCACTTTATTGTAGGCACTTAAAGATTTGTTAAAGAATTTTTGTGTGTATTACATTCTGCTTGTGATTATAATCCCTATACACTTTCTATGTGCTGGGGCTGTTAAGAAAAAAGAGGAAACAGACACTCGAGCACAACAGCAGCCATTTCCAAATTATAGTTTTTCTCTGTTTGCAAAAGCATGGTGATTAGAATGGAGCCAATACACAACACTAGAGGCCCACCGGTTTGGAATACAAATGACATGTGAGAGCTCTTTGCTCTGGACATATCTCTACATGGGGTCAGTTGCAGAGGGAGTTACTGGGGTGGAGGGCTAGTGCTGAGAAGCAGACCTCCTGCAGCTTTAGAAATGATACTTCCATGTAGAAGAGTGACCCAGAAAGCCTCTGGATTTATTTTTTGTTGTTAGGAGAGATTTTTGGAATACTCTGCTCCATTTAAATTTTTCTGGAAGATTGGCATTGGATTCTGGAAACATCTGGGGAGTGCAGAAAACTCCTCTGGAGGTGGTACAGTTCTTGGATCCTCTATGTAGTTTGGGATTTGACACAAAACGGACTGAAATTCCAGGGCAGTCTCTATTTTCATGGAGGGCTCTCCAACCTACAACTGGTTCAGCTGCATGCTTTTGCTTTTGTGAGTTCTTCAGGATGAACCTCAGCCCCTTCAATCATTTTTAGGGATGTTCTGGGGACTATAAATGGCTTACGGTTGGGAGACTCGTACAGGAAAGGAGGGTTGGGGTAGGCTGTTAATGATGGTTTAATGAAGTCAATTTTTATGCAGCTAAAATGCCTAACTGATAAAGAGGCTTAGTTCTACCTCTGGCTTGAATCTCCCTCTGTGACTTTGGGTGAGTCACATATCCTTTCTGAGACTCTGTTTCTCCATCCATAAATTGAGGGAATGAACTAGATAATTTCTAAACTTCGAAGTCAAGCTAAGTTGGTCTAAGTTTCTAAGTTAATCAAAGCAGAAATGGTTTCTAATTGTATCTCTTCTTGCCATGAAGTACCTTAAAAAAAAAAAAAAAAAAAAAGCAAGCTATCTCATAAAACCCTGGTTAACTGAATTTTGCTTATAAACTTTTGTCTTTGCGTTAAAGAGAGTAGCCTTTCAAGGACGAAAATGAATACCCACAATCCTTCTTGCAAATGAAGTACCCTAATTAGTCCTACTGCAAAGAACAAGATGGATTTTTTTTTTTTCGGTTTACCTATAGCATTTTAGGAAAATGGTGATGATCAACTGGAAGAGAATGGATTAATTGATTATTGCTGCTTGAGCCCATGCAGAAATAGGGCCTTGAAGTTGCTGGATGCCATTGATTACTATCTTATCATTCTTACAACTTTAAAGAAAATGCAACCAAGAGAAGAGATATACCCCCAAGTTAGAGATACAATGGGTAACTTCCAGCAAATATTATTTCTGTGTGGAAATTAAAAAGTAAAAATGAGGAATGATACCCATTTTCAGAAAATGCAAGACTGGAATAAAATTAAAACCTTATGATGCCCAGAAAGACGATTATTCATAAATGGCATGTCCTGACTGAATTTGTTATCAGCCACAGTGTTCAAGTCATACCCACTTCTTTTACAGAAAAAATTAAAGACAAGTACACATTGCTGCTAGCATCAAAGAAGCAATGCAACTCAAAAGACAGAGCTGGAATCTTTTTCTTGCATCATCTTCAAATCTGTCAGTGATGTAGATTGTGATTGCAGAAATTCTATTATTGTAGCAATATTATAAGCAGGAAGAATATAGCAGTATTTTCAGATCCCAGGTGGAGTATATATGACTGTCATTTATATCCCAGCTTATGATTTATAAAGCAAGAACAAAATCATGAAGGGAATGTAAGTGCTGTCCCACCTAATCTGTCATTTTGTTGTGTTACATCCAACTTTATAACTTCTTTCAGCAAAGTTTTTTCCCTTCTCTCTTATTTAGAAAAATGAATGCTATACTTTTTAGAAAGAAAATACCAGTGTTTATTGTATTTAGAGACGGTCATGAATGATCTATTTATATTAAGTATGAGAGTTTCCAGAACAGTGATTAAAAATGTTTTAAAATTCCAGATTAGAAATGTGGGATTTTCCTTTTGGGCTAAACATGCTTTAAAAAGTTACAATTATACAACTCACAGGAATGAATTAAAATTAGATGATTTGCATTTATTCTCCTCTCTTCATGGCAGTATAAACTTTATGTGTTGGGGTTTCATTTCTTCTTTTTCTCTTTTTTACATGCAATTAGAATTCTGAACATTTATTGGTATTTAAAATGGTAGTTCTCCCTGACTTAATGTAGTTGAATCCATTCCTGAGAGACACATTTCTTATTCCCTGATTAAACTCAGTTTTACTTCTACCTTCCTCATACTACTCAAGTAAAATTAACCTTGGTGTGACTTCCACCTTCGTTTGACTACTAATCTGGAAACACAGATGTTTAAACAGGAATCTAGCACGTGGTCATCACGAGGTAATACTTCTCCAATATTCTTTACTGGAAACATACGGAACATAACTAATAGTTTGGAAAATCGGATGTGTTAGTAAAAGTTAATGGTAATTGAAAATTACTTTCTATGTAGATAAATGTGATTTTAAATATAAAATGTAATTTCACGAGGAGCAGTTGGAAAAAGGGCAGTTACGTGTTATTTATCCTTTTAAAGAAGATCATATATAACATTAAACAAGATCATATGTATAAGGAGAAATTTGTGTTAGGAATAATGATGCAGGTTTGTGGAAGTTGCCCAGAGAGAAGGTAAATTCTATAGTGCAAAAGAAAAAAGATGAATAGTTAAATGTCTATGAAGTGTCATGATTTTGAGTCCTGGACAAAATTGTCCCCATATTTGTTGCAAGTTTTCTTTTCACTTACCAATGAAGTGGTAAATATGTATTTATATTCTTAACATTTTGTCTCCATTATTCTGCTAAGGTGTAATGAGCTACAGGTTTTCTTGGAAGCAAATTTGGGATGCATAGAATTGATTGTTTTAGAATGCAAATTCCAGTAATCAGGGACTATTCTGGGTTCTGAGTATGTGGAAGTATTCTGGCAAGAAGCAAACTACAATAAGCTGTTTATAACTACAAGGAGTCACCAATGTCATGGGACATGAAAAAAAAATGTGATGAGGGAGGCATAATTTGATGTAGAAGAACCCAAGGAAAGTGAACCCATTTTAAAACACCTTATTGGAAAATGTGAATTGTTTACCTGTCATCAGACTTCCAATGCTGAATATATGGCCCAAACTTGGGGCTCAAATTAAAACGTACAGAGTGGGAGCAATATGTTGGACACAGTTTTCAAATATTTTTGAGAAACTATTAAGAAATCCAGTGAAGGTATTTCTTGATTCAGTGGTATTTTTCTGTTTATTTCTTAGAACCATATTTTATGCTGCATTCTTTTACTTCATAAGTATCTCCTTTCTTGAAATAAAATAAAACATTTAGGGCTATCCAAGGCTGCCAGGTCCATAATGAAATCTGGCTTTATTTATATGTGCTTCAAGGGTTCAGAGCGGTCGGAGCTGCTAACTGCGGTGTTAAGCATTGGTTGACATGCTCTTCCCTTAAATCCTTTGAAAAGAGCTGATTTTTTATGTTCGTGCAAAAGAGTCCTCAGAAGATAGTGAAGGTGGAATGTGGACTGCTCATACATGAGATTGTCTTATTATATAACCTGTTATAACCTGTGCAATTATTAGAGGAAGAATCATTCATGGGGCAAAGTAATATGGATCTGTTTCCCGTAGTGTGAAGAATAGGCGTTCTACGGCCTAGGAAATTTAGAGGAAACTTCAATCATGCCTATAGATTTCAGGACTAAACATGTCTGACAAGTGTTTCACATAAATAGGATCACAGCATGACAATCAGATCTGAGTTGTATCTCTTAGTTTGTATATCTAACACGTATTATTTTAATTTAACTGGGAAATTTAGTATTTTTAATATCCCAAGTATACATAATGGTTAGGATGATTTTTTTTTTACTTGGGGATTTATGACCTAAAATAATTTTTTTCCATGAGAATGGATGCCTTGGTATTAAGTAATCATAGCCTTATGTTTGTACCAGGATGTTATTGATAACTGTGAGGGAAGTGGTTTGGGCACCTCACCCTTAGCAAGAGCAATATTTATACTAGAAGAAAAAGTGAAGTCTAAAAGTAATGTTAAGGTCCAGGAAACTATAGGGTCATTACAGAGATGTGGTATTCAAATTAGCAAGACCCTCAGTGTAGGCATCACCTAGGAGTTTGTTAGAAATACAGAATCTGAGGCAGTGCCATGGACCTGCTGATTAAGAATCTGCAGTTTAGGCAGCTCATGAGGTTGTTGGTGTATACATTAACATTTGAGGGATGTTGGTCAAGAGTCTCAAATGGAATGGGGCCAGTAATTGAAACTGAAAAATAGAGTACAAAGAGTGAGGGATCATGAACCTGGGGTGCTAAAATAAATCAAAGGGATTAGGATCAGATGAAGGTATAAGTTTTAGTTAGTTTTAATGATGCGAGGGTGGGGTAAGAGAATGATGGTTGGTATCTTGAGTGATGGCCATAGTTAGAACTACCATTGATGCTTCGAGTTTTATGAAGTGTGCATGGGATTGCCTCGTTTATGGTTATGGGTGGAACAGACACTTGGTACCGTGGAATCTGGCAGCTATTAAACATTGAAATAGATCACAAACCTGTTGAGGTGAAAGACTTGATCTGAGTCAAGTCTGGGCAAGTGATTATCATTGTCTGAAGGTGAATAAGTCTCCTTGGAGTGCAAAACCAATCATATCTTTCCCTAAAAGAGAAGGCATTGTATTGATGTGATGATTATTGAGTTGGGCTTAGCTGTATTCATTTCTGAAGTCAGTTGAGCATTGCATGTGAGTGTTTTCTCCAGATGGCAGCGACAGATTATGCAGGCAGGCCCAAAGATGGAAACACTAGTAAAAAGGATGAGATTTTGCTAAGTTGAGATTTGAGGAGTTAGACTCACATTCTGTTGGAAATCACTGGGAAGCCCAGCCATCTCACAGTTGAAGAAATGTCAGTAATTATTTTTTAATTTTTAAAATTTAAATTAAATTTTTTACTAATACTAAATATTTTAACATTAATTTTTGTTGATTTTACTTGTTTTCTTTTAAAAATTGAAATACACTCATAAAAGTCAAAAGAATAAAGAACAATAATTAAAATCAATTTACGGTATGCAGTATACGCATATTTAGTAGGTTGTACTGTTTTATTTATACCCTCCCCCCAATTCATTCCATTTTCCTCCCCGTTGATAATCATACTTATGGCTTAGTATGTCGTGTTCCATATCTTAAGAGGAATAAAGAATTTTACTCACGATAGCATCTGAAATTTTTGAAAGAGAAGATAGCTTGTTTTAGTAACAACATGTCTTTTGAATAAAAATTGCATAGGGCTTTTAAAGACTATAATAGGGACCAAAATACAAGATCTTTCTTTGAACTTACTAGCACTGTAGGCAGGAAATGGACTGCAATATATTTTAGTCCCTGCTAATTATGTCAGTGAGATCAGAGGTATATATATAATATATCTTTAGTGGTTGCCAGCACTTAAGCTGTGGCAATCCTCATCCTTCACTCTTGTGGCTTAGGTTGGCAGATCTCAGATGGGACATAAGCCACAAAGTTCTGTGAGTCTTAGGATATAATGAAGTCATGCGTTACGGTAAAGGGTGGGGGGGGGAACCCCAGCATTTTCCAGTCACCAAGCTCTTTGCACATAGATACTGCACATACATTTTATTATTTCTGTACTGAAACTATGTAAAGATTGCCTTAATTTCTTTACCTGTAAACTTACTAAGTGACTTGCCTTTATGCCACAGGGCTACCCAGTGCCATCTAGAACACCCTCCAAAGCAAGGATCCCTGCCTGCTCTCCATACACAGTGGGTGTTAAATGATAGAACTCTTTGTTCATGGGTATCTTGTTAGGTGCTATTGGGTCTCAGAAACAGATACCCCAAACTGTGGTGCATTGACATGCTGAGCTGAAGAAGACTCAGGGTCTTTTTGATTCCCCATTCCCACCTCTCAATTTTATGTTTCTCCCCCAAAACATGATGAAGTTGCTTTCTGAAATTTCATTATCTGGCTAAAGTCTGGACCTACAAAAAAGAAAACAATTACTGCTAGTCCTTTCCCTGAGTTTTCAATAACTGAACTCGTATGACAGGGGCAAACACTGAAGTCAGTAAACACACCTGGATAGACTTTTTACAAACCATTGTCAGTTCTTTGGGCCCAACAGACTTTGTCCCAGGGCTTTGTATGTTCTTCAAGCCCATTGACTTTCCCTAAAAATCATTTACTATGCCCCTAAAATCAGCCATACTTCCTCACCTCCCTTTTCCCTTAAGAAGGTTATCTAACCTGTACCCCATTGTGTGGTGGGGTAATCACTCTGTGATTGTCCTTCATGCACATCAATAAATTTGTACACTTATTTTCTTTTAATCTGCCTTTATGAGTTGATGATGATGATTATTTTTTTTGGGCAAACCCTCAGAGAGGGAAGGGAGGACTTCTCTACAGTACCCATGGCCCCGACAGTACCCCTGGTCAGAACTTCTTGACACTTTACCTTTGCTGCTGACGTCATTTGGTTGGCTGGAGTTTGGTAAGCCTGGGCTGAGAGGTAGATGTGATGAAGTGTGAGTAGACTCCAGCTAGACTTGGGAGGACAGCACCTATACCGGCCTTTTGTGACCAGTCAGGTGATGGCTCAGCCTCCCTGGCCCTCACTCCTTGTGATGCCATCGAATGCAGGGCATGGACATGACAGCAGGGGCTCTTGGACTATGAACAACCAGGTTAACTAGGAGACCTTTGGTTTAAGTTAACACTTCAAGTTGAAAGTCACCACCAGAATGTAACTGTTCCTAGTAAAAGGGCACTTTGTTAAAATAAGCCAACTTTCCTTGTATTTTAATTACCTATAAGTAAAATAATTGGACATCTATACATTTATACAAATATAGTCTGAATCTTTAGCACTGTATATATTTGTATTACTTGCTGTGCAGTATAATCTATGATAGCTACTTGAACAGCCAATTATGTTTATTTTTCCTAGAAAAACATTTCCAGGTGAATATTAACAATGTATCTTTAAATAATAACTGGATTATTTCTCAATGATATATGTTCATCAGAGAAAATAATAGAATTCTGTTGAATTCTCATTAGAATGAGGTCATATGTGATAATATAAAAATGAATGGAACCATTCCTTTTTTTGTTGCTTCCATTGTGTTTTCCATTTGGAATCATAATTATGCCTTATTAGGAACTCTTAATTTGGATTTTTAAGAAAAATGACCACTTTCAATCCTTTTTTAAATGTGATGCACATTGGTCTTTCTCAAGGGATAGTTCAATTGGTATGAAAAACCATCAATCCATTTGAGAAATTTTCCCCTTGTATGTTTCTTATTATTTTAGCTTCATTTGACCCAGTGACATGTGCTCTGCAAATTTATGGATCATTCCTTTTGATTTGGGGCATGTACTCCGAGGCTTAAATCAATCCCAACTGTGTACATTTATTACGAGTTCAGGAAGGGGAACTGGAAACCATCTTCTGTGTAATCAGAATTTTCTATTGTTTCTTTTTTTTTCTTAAAGCCACTAAAGCATTTCCTGAATGATCTCCACTAAGATCGATTTTTTTTTCTCTGATGGTCATATATAATTGAGAAGTAATCCAGTTATTATTTAAAGATGCATTGTTAATATTCACCTGGAAATGTTTTTCTAGGAAAAATAAACATGATAATTTGCTGTTCAAGTAGCTATCATAGATTATACTGCACAGCAAATAATACAAATATATATAGAGTTAAAAATTCAGACTATATTTGTGTAAATGCACAGATGTCCAGTTATTTTACATTAATACCTCTGATTATTTTTGTTGTTCATGTGAAGTCAGAATTTTTGAATCAGTTGCTCACAGAAAGGGAATTTTTATGAGAAAGAGAGGTAGTAGCCTTTTGTCTTTTATAGGTGAATTCATGAAAGACATTTTACAAATGGATTTTCTGCGGCAAGACTTTATCCCACACATTGTTGAAACTTTTATTAGTCAGGTCTTATCAAATTTCCCCTTAGTGCATTTCCCCCTCCATTTAAACACCAGGGCATGAAGATAATTTAAATGGCCCAGAGAATTTACATATAGCTATTTGTAGAATCAAAATACTTTCTTTTAAACAGTTAATTTTGATTCTAATAAAAATTATGCATAAAAGATGGTAATTATTAGTATGACAATGCAGAGTAATGGTACTATAAGGGAACAATTCGATGTGGATTTATTTTTTAGGAGGGGTAATATTTAAGGTTCTGTTTTCTTTAAAGGCATTGACAGTAGTTCTTAATTCATTTATGTTTGTGCCTAAAAGCTGTAGGTGTAGTAAATAGCAAGCCAAGCCCAGGAAACCTCACCTTGCATAAATACAAAGAGCCTGTGTGTGCAAGTGCACGCACATATATTTTTGGGAGTGGGAGGATAGGATCTTTGCTCCTGAAGATACTCTGTAAATATCTTTTGTTTTCATATGTTTCCCTTTCCCTTTGTCTGCAGCCAGTTGGATTCTCCTCTGCACCAGCACCCTAAGTGACAGCCCCTGGCAGTAATGAGGCTGCACACTCTGCTATAATTGAACCCTGTCAGCGCTGCCCATTAAGGCCGTGGTGTGTATGCCAGCTCATTAATCCAAAGCCCATTTCTTCTCCTCTCTCATTTCCCTTTTATACCATGGCACTGTTTCAAGTCCTGATCCCCTCATTGTGCATATGGAGGTTCAGGAATAGAGAGTAATTGGTGTTGTTGCACCCATCTTGAGGAGTAACCCTTTTAATAAAGACATGTTCACATCTGCAAACTAAGACGATTGTGCCATGATTGCGTATTGTTTGGACTTCTAGGAGAGTCTATTTGCAGAAGTCTAGATAGTCTATTTGCAGAATTTTTATTTGTGCATTCAGACCCAGCATCTCAAACTCTCATAATTCAATGATATAAAGGTGGATATTTGTGATTAAAGATGCACATGCATTTATACATATGTAATTTGCTTTTATAATAAAATTAATGATGTATTTTGACTCTCACTGTGGGTGAGAGTTAATTATTACCCATATATAAAATACAGTGGGCTTCTGTATTATCATACTCTTGGTTCATCAAACTTTCAGAGAAAAACTTTCCTACTTTCTTTGGCTATTTTAAAGTGTTATGATATTAACATGATAGCAGATTTTTTTTTTAATGGAGTCTTGCTTTGTCACTCAAGCTGAAGTGTAGTGGGATGATCTCGGCTTGCTACAACCTCTGCCTCCCAGATGCAAGTGATTCTCTTGCCTCAGCCTCTCAAGTAGCTAGGATTACAGATGAATGCCACCACACCTGACTGATTTTTATATTTTTAGAAGAGACAGGGTTTCTTCATGTTGGACAGACTGGTCTTGGGCTCCTGACCTCAGGTGATCCACTCACCTTGGCCTCCCAAAGTGTTGGGATTACAGGGATGAGCCGCCATGCTTGGCCAAAAATAATAGCTGATTAATAGCAGCATGCCTTTGTCTTGTTTACTTTTCTGTATGTAAATAATGCATTCAAATTGTATAATTATTTTCATTGTTGTATTTTGCATATACAACCCTTTTGCATGTTCAAATTCTGTGACAGTACAAGTAGAGATGACTTAATTATCACTTAACATGCTGAAACCTTTCTAACACTATTATGTGTAGCTTTGCTTAGAGCTCTTCTTTCATTTTATCTTGCTAGAGAAACCATTTTTTACACTCAAAAAATGTAATTAAATGAAATCCCTTTTTGGATAATTTTTGAATCTTTAATCTAATTGAGGCTTATCTTTTAATGTGCCTTCTAAGTAGGAGTCAAAATATACTTTGGGTTTTAGTAGAGAAGGAAATTCAAGACAAGGTATCACTAAATTGAAATGCAGATGTGAGAAATTGGTCCAGCCTGTAGATGGAGAAGGAGGGAAGGAGTGTGAAAGGAATGGATAGGAGGAGATTTTGACAAAATTATTCAGAGATTCAGGTGAGTCCCCTAGAAATTAACAGCTCTAAACTGAGTCAGATTTATTTAGCATTGTCACTTGCTTCTAGTGGCAAATCTTTTACAGTTTTGAGGTGGAACACTTAAAAAAATGAATGGAAATTCTTGATATTTGGTACTTAAATTATTACTTGGTATGATATTTTGTTAGACAGTGTAACTAGGGTCTAGGATTCCTAGAATTCACTTTCTATAAAATTAAAAATCAAGAAAAACAACAATAAAAGTAAGCAGAAGAAAACAAGTAAATTGCTACTTTTTGAGTATGGATTGGGTTTATTCATTGCTATATACTTGTTTGGTTCAATGTGGTGTTTAGTTGCAATCAAGATAAGTAGTTTTCAAGCAACATTTAGTCCAAAGAATGAACATCCTATGTGAACAAAGATAACTTGTCACTTCTAGTCTGTACAATGCCTGTAGTTTTCAGACTAGTGCTTGGTACAGAGGAAGTGCTCAGTAAGTATTTATTGAATTCATTAATTCAGCTTGGAATGTAGAGGAAAAGATTGCTGCTAAACCAAGCGTTTTTACTGAACTCCTTTATGCTATTTAGTATGGTGGAAAGCAAAAAGGAAGCTGTAGTAGAATAACAAAATAAAATATGTTTTTCTTATTAAGAAGAGTGTATCCATGTTGAAGCTCAAATCTCCAAAGTAAGACTTTAAACTCTACTGAACAAACAGACTGGAATTTAATCTATTTCCTTATAATCACTGCCAACATTTTGGATCTAAAATCTTTACATTTTTTCTCATAAGAACTTGTTTCATTAAATGTCAGGGAAGATTCTAAAAATTGCATAATGATGTAAGAGCCAAATTAATCTCTATTAAAGGCAACACAACATATATCTTTCTTTCTTTAAAAAATTTTTTTTTAGAAAAACGAAGTGAAGAATAGACTCATTAAGATTATACAATGAGTGTGAGTTATATGGAATTTGGCACATTTTTTTTAATGACAAACCTAACAATTTATATCTCACTTCCAGACTATGGAATCAGAGGATACTTAAGTTTTTCTGTTCTATTTCTGTGTGTGTTGGTGGTGGGGAAGTACGAGGGGGATTTGAAGGAAAATGAAAACATGGATAGCTGTCCTAAATAAATCAACCAAGGAACAAGAGTGCTTAAAGTATTTTTTGTTTGTTTGTTTAAACTTGAAAAATGGATTAAGGTAGGTGCGGGCATCAAGTGGACCCTGCCCTCTAATTTCATTGATTTTGGTGTTATTAGCAATTTACCCCTTGATTATAACCATGTGGCTGGGAATTTTTATTAAGATAGGAAAGTGGTCCAACAGTTTTTTATGAAAGCCCAATTATAGTGAAAGGAAAATTAACATGTTACGTATTTTTAAAAATTCTTGAAGAATTTGTAATCATGGATGTTTTATACACCATTTGAATGAAAAAGTATTTGAATCTGGGGGTGATTTAAATTTTATGTAAAAGAGGACATTAGATTATTTTCCTGCTATTCTTATTCCTCCACAATGTTCCCCCAATTTTTGATATTGGCCACTTTTATACCTCCTGCAGATGTTAGCAATACAAGGTCCTCATGTAAGTGGGTATTTCAGAGACAGAGCATCTGGAAGCTCTTGGCAGTGTTTTCATAAGGGCTGATGCATTTTCTTATGGTTAGAGGCCATGGCTCTTACCGAAAAGATTATTAGGCTTAAAAAAATCAACAAAAACTAAAAACCCTGCCAACTACCCCTTTTCCTGCCTTCATCTGGGCTCAATCAGAATAATACAACCAACCTCTCATTTCCTAAACTCATCACATTTCTTGTAGACCATTTAAGACCTTGGTGGCCTTCAAATCAGCTAATGGTGGTATCTTCAACAAGTGTGACCTATACCTTGGGACCTTTAGAAAGATCTTATAAGTCAGAACATAACTGCTTGCTAGTAACTTAGTTGGGATGGATGGTGAGAGAGAAGCTAATGCTACCATTGCTAGGAGATGACTGACATTAGGTATAGTGGAGACCACACAACAAACATAGGAATAGATAGAAATTTGTGTATCATGCCCTAAAGAGCTATCTTGTCCCATTGACATGAATTAGCTCAACATCTATTGCCTACATTTATGACTTAAAATTTTGATGATCCTTTTCCTCCTGAACTTTCTAGATGCTTGGACCCTTTTGTTTACTGTATTAAGATTGTTGTTGCCCATTAACTTAATATGATATGACTGTTTTTAAAATTTATCTGCATTCTAATTTAAAAATTTTACTGGGAATATCTTCTAATATTCTGTGCTGAGAATATTACACACATGTGGTCATGCGGACTCCCTCAATCCCAGAAAATACTGCCCTTTACTCCTAAGTACCTCACCTGTACTCCTTCAAACGTTATGTAGAACCAGGCTCCATGTGAGATAAATGAGTAATGCTTCACTGTGTTATTATCTTAATACTCTCATTGGCACAACAAATTTTAAAACCCAATGTAATTTTACCAATATAATTATTCCTTTATTCAAGTTTTTCACACTGTATGAGCTCTGGGATTTTTCACCTCCTGTGTGCTTAAGGACACATCTTTGTTTTATAGTAGTCTTATGTGGTTGGTTTCCTGAAATAAAGGTTAGATTTTTGAGTCTCTTGTAGTGGTTGTCATGTTGTTATTTGATGGATGCCATTTTGTTATTTGATGGATGATGTTATTTGGTGGATGCCGTTTGTTGAGGTTGAGGTAGAAGGTGATGAAAGTGGAATTCTTGAGTAATAGCCTCTGAGTTTCAGTTGTAGCTTTTCTGAAATATAGTTTGGAAATTCATAACAAAGACTCTGAAATATACATGTCCTTTCAGGAATATTACGTAAAACCAACAAAAACAAAAACGAAGGAAAAACAAACAGACCAAAAAAACTATTAGGGATATGTGCAAAGATATAGCCAAAGGAATATTTCTTTCCTGACAGAAGAGAATCTAAGAGGGAAGAAGGAAGATATTACCTAAGTTTTCAATAGTAGAACATTTCTTAAGTTTTGTATATTTGCAAGTGACTATATAGCCATTTGCAATAAAGCTGTGTATTTTTATTTATTACCTAGAACCTTAGCAAAAATGCTTATGGAGTATGGTTTCATGTTCATTGAAAATATGTGTCTTTTATATGTACAAAGGTGCAAATGGATGTTAAAGTAACCTGTGAGGATTATGAGTGTTTTTGTTTTTGTCTTTATATTTTGTATCTTTTCTCATCTTCCTACAAAAAGTACATGCTCAATTCATATTACAGTGTTGACATTGATATAAGAGCCCTGCAGATTTATCAAAACATATTTTGTTGAAGTCTTACTGTGCCAAGTACTGTCCTAGGTGCTAAGCATATACAGTATTAGTGGAATAACATCCAGTGTTCTTGGTACGCCTCATAACTATAGTGAACTTGCTGCAGCTATTATCAGTCATATCCTAAAGCACCAGCAAGAACAAACAAGACTATTACTTTTATTGACCTAGCAAAGCAAACATGAATGTTTTAATGTTAATTTAGCAAAATTAACACAATTTATTTATTTATTTTTGGCCAAAGATGTTCCTGCTGCCAGTGGTAGTTAAAACAGAAGATTTCGTAGAAGGCTATCTTTAGTTTTTTTATTGGTAGAGTATGTTTCTTTTTTTTTTTTGGTATAAATTTAAGGGTTACAAGTTCAGTTTTGTTACATATACATTGCATAGTGGTTAAGTCTGGGTTTTTAGTGTAGCCATCACATAAATAGTATACATAATATCCATTAAGTTTTCAATCTTTTATCTGTGGTCTTCAGCTTCATTCTGTTTTGTTCCAGATTCCTTAAGGCATACAGGTAAAATCTGATAAGAAATTGAACAGATATATTACATCCTACTAATTTAGGCACAACTTGCATATTAGTCTCTGTTTACAAAGTAAGAAAGTTTGATTTTATAAAAAGAGAATTTAGGCTAATTAAAAACTTCGTATACCAATTGAGGTGGTAATATTTCATTATGGATTTCATTAGGGGGTGAGGAGAGATACTACAATTGTAAATATGTTATCTAAATTAAATTCTAAATTAGCCTTATAATAAAATAATAAATGATAATATGCTAAGACTATACAATGCTGTAGTATCATGTCAGTGTGGTTTTTTTGTTAAACAATTATGTTTCATAGTGATATATTTAAATTCAGAAAACCATTCTGCTCTTAATAGATCAAGCCTCATCTTAGCATAAATAAATTTTTGCAAATAAAAATTTCTTGCTATTCAGGGTCATGGTAATGTATCACAGGTTAATTTCAATTAGCAATTGATCAATGTTGGTCAAATAGCTGGAAAAGCAAGATACCTTGAATCATTTAAGAGAGCAGTTTCATACACTGGTATCCCACAAAACACTATTCCCTGAGATGTGGTAATGGTGGTAGTGTATGGTGAAGGGTCTGATACCAAAACCACTTGGGAAATGGTGTATACTCTTTTCTCTTGGATATACAAAGGCACACGAACATATTGAAGGCTCTGACAAGTCCTGCAGTAAGTAAAGAAGCCAATTTAATTTTGTTTCATCTAGTGTTTTAAAAATATTTAAATCGGGAAATTTTTATATTTCCTAATATGACATACTCTGGTATTCGATGAACCCTCTTTGACCAGGATTGTCTATACTCTAGAGCAGCGCTTCTGAAACTACAGTGGTCAAAGACTAAATTTTAAAATTCTAATATGTCATAACAGGCCACTAGTGATGACTAATATGCAGCTTGTACCACTTAAGTCTGGCAACATTCACACTGGCTTGTATCCTGTTCAACATGTGTCCACTGGTCATGTAGTTGGGTGTTATAACAATGCTAATGTACTCTAATAGTTTCTAAATGCTTACCCTGTTTCCTCCATTCTTACTGCTCTCCCTTTGGACCAGCACTGGCCAATGTAGCTACTTTGAATAGGACAAGTCCAGAGCCTCACTTACTCACAGTGAGGTCTGCAGACCAACTGCATCAGGATCACCTGAGAACTTGTTGGAAATGCAGTACCTCAAGTCCTCCAGAGACATGTGGAATTACAAATCTATATTTTAGCAAGATCCCATGTGACTCCTGTGAAACCTAAAATTCAGGAAACATGAATCCAGAACCATGTATCCAGTCGAAGTAGAATGCAAGCCACATATGTAATTTTGAATATTCTTGTAGAAATGTAAAAGAAATAGTTTTAATGTATTTTATCTAACTCTATATATCATATAATTGATATAAAATAATCATATAATCGATATAATCATAAGACATTTGAATTTTTTTAATACTTTGCAATTTGATGTTTTTGTATTCACAACATATCTCATTTCTCATTGGTGACATTTCTAGTATTTAGTAGCTGCATATAGCCATTGGCCATTACATTGCAGCCCTCAGAACCTAGGATGTTATCTGGAACATAGCACATGTTTAGCAAATATTTATAGAATTAAAGTAGTTGAGGAAGAGCATTTACTGAAGGCAAACTATGTATAAGCTACATTGTCTCTTTAAAACTTGAAGGTGTTTGGGTGGAAAAACATTTAAAACTAGGTCTCTGACTCCTTTGTCCATTTACTTTTTACCTCTTTACTGCTTTTTATTTATCTGTGAATCTCTTTAAGTGCATTAAGCAGAATTTTTTAGTTAGCTCTTTAAAATCCAGTTTCCGAAATACTCATATAACTTCCTCAAATCCTTTCTGGAAAAAGTTCAACTGTAAGTGGATAAATAATCAAGACTGAGTTTCTGGGTTTTTTGTTTTTCCCTCTAATAATTCCCTAACCATTTTTTCCCTTTTATTCATTTCAATTTATTATTTAAATATACTTTTAGAAAATTGCTTAGATACATATTAAGACATCCTAAAAATTCTTTTTTGATGAGAAAAGTATTAGAAAATTGAAATTTGATTGAAATTTGATGAGAGAAGGATTAAAAAATGGAAAACAATTGGTCAAAAACAAATTTCAATTTATAGCACTTATCGATGTAATATGGGGCCAATCTAGCTTAAAATGACTATTGATTCCTGGTATCCAGGAGATCTAGAACCTTGCATTCCTTGGGCAACAGAGCAACCACAAGGTGCTGAGGTAACACTGTCCCGACCGGTTTTGTTATCATAGGTTGGGGGGGGGGGGTGTAGGGGTTGAGCTCTCCTAGCAAAGGAGTGCAAATGGCAAGTGCTTATGAGTCATTTGCTCCTAAGTGTGGTGACTAGATTTTCTGAAAGGAGACAAAACACAAAATTTTTTATTGTTCTATTTCTTAACTTAGTCTCCACTGCTTCTACTCTCATATTTAAGGCTAATGAAATCAGAATATTGGTTCCAGGTACCTTTTAAATAGAAACTATTATTATTATAATTATTATCACCGTCATTATTTGCGTGGAGTCTTGCTCTGTCCCCCAGGCTGTAGTGCAGTGGTGCAGTCTCCGCTCATTGCAACTCCACTTCCTGGGTTCAAGTGATTTTCGTGCCTCAGTCTCCTGAATAGCAGGGATGACAGGTGCTGCCTGGCTAATTTTTGTATTTTTAGTAGAAAAGGGATTTCATCATATTGGCCAGGCTGGTCTTGAACTCCTGGCCTCAAGTGAT
Source organism: Cebus imitator (assembly GCF_001604975.1). Taxonomy (NCBI): domain Eukaryota; kingdom Metazoa; phylum Chordata; class Mammalia; order Primates; family Cebidae; genus Cebus; species Cebus imitator. Next base: position 3,595,964 of record NW_016107382.1, on the reverse strand, counting down.
TCACCTGCCTTGGCCTCCCAAAGTGTTGAGATTACAAGCATGAGCTACCCCTTCCTGAAACTACGTAGAAATTCTGAAACCACTTTTGTTTCTTAATCATCCACTGCTTGACTTTTTCAGTGAAACCTCCCAACATAGCTGGTGGCGCAAGTTCCAAAATTTTAATTTAGAACTCATTTAATTATGTTGACTCATATGGGAACCAGTAAACTGGGAAGAGCACGAATGTAGGAACTGGACACCTCAGCTTTTAATCTTGTTTTTTCCTCAGCTCCACTTTTCCAACCCTCAGTTTCTTCATCTGTTAAAATGAGGGTAACAGGAAAATCCTAGGATTGTATTGAGAGAAGTAAATAAAACAACATGTTTTAAGATGTTTACATGGAGTCGGGCCCACAGATATTAGTTATCCACCCTTTTTCCTGAGTGACAAGGATGTGGGGAAATAGGAATTTCACATGCCAGTGGTTGGTAGAAGCATTATTCAGAACAAGCTTTATGGAGGACAATTTGGCAGTCTTGACATAGCAGTACTACCATTTGTATACTCGTATAGCCAAAAGACAAATTCCTAAGAGATATAAACAAGGGTGCTCAGGTAAAATTCTTTCATAAAAACCAAAACTGCAGACAACAGAAATGCTCATAAATTAGGCGCTGATTAAATTATGGTAAATCCATATAATGAAATGTGTAGCCATTACAAAGGATGACACAGATATCCTTGGGAAGATGTCAAAGATACATTAAATAAGAAAAAAAATGCAGGATGCTCTTCTTTATACAATGTGTAAAAGAATATGCAATAAATTATTAAATGGATCAACCTGAGAAGTAGAAATGAAGTCTGAGAGAAGGACTTACATTTTTCCCTCTTCTCTGTAGTCTGAAATTTTTATTATAAAAAGATATTGTTTTTTCAAAGCATTTATGTCAATATTTATGGTAGGGAATGTACTGCCTTGTGGCTTAGTACTCTAATTTTGGGATACAAAAACCAATTTGGTGGAAGGGGCTCAATGTCTTACAGTGTGGTAGTTTTGGAGTTTTGCCAGGCACATACAATAAAATCAATTCAAAAGCCTGTATATTCTGAATTTGATTCAGTATGTCAGCTTGGTCTAGAATTGATTGTTCTGGCACTTTTATATTGCACAACCCAGTGTTCTCTGTTAGGATTCATAACAAGTTAGTTTACTATTTTGCATGGATTCTAATGATTATAGTATATATGAAAAATGCAGCCTGAAAAAAAGTCGCATTAATTCAGTTTCTCCCCATCCCCCAATATAATATAAATTAGTGTATTGAAGATTAAGTCTGACTTAATCTTTTTTGGGGAGGTCNTTTTGCACTGCTTAAAAAAACATGAAAGACAAATTCAAATTGATTTATTGTAGGAGGGGCATATTCCAAATGAGCTTAGCTAAGTACATACTAAAACAAAAGTAGCTTATAAAAAATGTGATAATGTAAGGATTTTTTTCTAATCCTGATTAGATTTTAAATTGTCCCTTCAGTAGTTTGCATAATTATAAGGCACTGCTATAGAATGAGTAACAATAGAAAATAACTCATTAATGCCTGTTTCTCTTTGGCATTGTTCCAGGGCATGCAGCTTGATGTTTGCAGAGGAGACAGTCTAGCATTTTCCAGTCTGTTATAGAATATCAAAGATTGCTTGGATTTCTCTGTATTCAGACATTCCTCATTTTGTCTGAAGTGGTAATATACTGAAGAACCAATAGTTGCATGGAATTTAAAGTATTTTGGCACTTCCTATTATTTTCAAATGTAGTTTATATTAGAGAAGTAGATTGAGATTTCTTTTAAGCAGAATGAGTTATTACAAAATCTAGTTTTTGAGCCCAAGGTTATAAGGTAATTACAATGCTGGTGACTGAACTGCATTGCTTTTTAGAGCTAGGTTTTAAATACCTACCACTTCTAAGCCATTGTGTTTGATCATCACTAGAGCATTTTTATCGTGGTGCCTAGACATTAGATATGAATCCCTAATTAATGAATAATGAGATGTTGAATCTAGAGTACTGGAATGTTATTCTTCATTGTAATATTTTCTGATACAGGTTGTGCTTGGTCATAGCACATCAGGAACAGCTGTGTACATACACAGATGATGACTTGCAAATACTTACAAAGTAAGCAGTTCCTGTCTTAATGTGGTTAAACTATTGACAGGGCCTATGAGTTTAGACTGATCAGACCTTTTGATAAAAGGAAATCTTTTGATATATAAACATGAATACGAATGAGGACCCTAAAATACATATTCTTCTTGGAACAGACACTGTAGAACAAATTCACTCATCTCCTAGTCATTCAATGTAAAGATAAGGAGTAAATACTAAGACAGCCTTAATTTACCATGTCATAAATAATTCGTCACTGTTATTTCTTATGGATAAATGTTTTACTTATCAGCTTGAAGCACTCAATTATTCCTTCAGTCTCTGTGTTTATGCCACCCTACTTTGGTGGACTATGTTAAAAAATTTTTTTTCCTATCACATAAAGAATTTTGGGCACTCAACAATGATTGCATGGTTTGATATTATATTTTAATGAAATATTATGTATCATGATGTGTACATAAATAGTACCTTCACACAATATTATTAAAATTTATTTTGTTAATATGTTGGTATGGTATTATTAATATTGCTATATTAGAAATATGCTAATATTTTATATTAAATATTATTAAATTGGTATATTAGAAATTATAATTAAAAGATGTTAGGGCATGAATATTGAAAGTTTATTTTATTGAATTACTGGAAGACAAAAAAATCTCTTTGGACACTGAGTAGTGAACCTAGATATTTGTACAATGTATCTTTGCGAACAGAAGAAAACTACCCTTTACGTTTTTCACCTTGATGTGTGCTTTCTCCATAGTTTCTGACACTTTCCTGGCCACCATGGTTTGAGCTCTAAGTCAGATGGGTTCTAAGCCATAACTGGCAGAGCCCTCTAGTTACTGGTGTCTTCTAAGATTGGAGATAACAATTTCTGAGGCATGAGGAGTGCTGTCTTTGTTGATCATATGAAAATACATGGAAAGGTAACAAGTTCAGGGAGTATTTTTCATTATAAGCTTTTTTATATCTGAATTTTAGACTCACTTTTTTTGCCTGGATGCATGGACTCCTCAGTGTAGAACGTCTGTTGGCTCCTGACTAGCTTTAGCCCTTCATTCCTCCTGTGAGGAATTTCACTGTGTGCTTTAAAGTGAAAAGAATATAATCGATATGAAGTCGTATCTCCTTAAAAAACATATGGACAGTTTTAGTTGCAAATATTGCGATTGTATTACTCTCAAGTCCATATTCAGGTTGGCTTAACACAAACTGATCTTGACCTAGAACTTTAGAAAGAGAAAATTCTACCGATCTTCTGCGTAGCTGTCTTTCCTGAAATGTCCATTGTAACATGTAAAAAGAAAAATAATTCTTGTACATAAATTTTCCAAATGAGGAGAGTATCAGGTATAGTATATTAAAGTGCCATGAGATCATTCTGCAGAGTTTTTTTCATTTCAGAGTACTGTTTGTTAGACATTGATCTATTTTTCCTTTGGTTATCATTTATAGTCTAGATTTTATCCAAAGGATATGGATTTGATGAATTAAACTCAAAATTCAACTTGTAAAACAATACATAGATGATCACATTATGAAAAATGCTGTTAAAGAAAATAAATTATTGGCTGGGTGCTGTGGCTCACACGTGTAATCCCAAAACTTTGGGAGGCTAAGGTAGGAGGATAACTTCAGGTCGGGAGTTGGAGATCAGTCTGGACAGCATAGTGAGATCCTTTCTCTATGAAATATTTAAGAAAATTAGTCAGAAGTGGTGGCATGCACTTGTAGTCCCAGCTATTTGGGTAGCTGAGGCAGGAGGATTGCTTGACTCCAGGAGTTTGAGGCTGCAGTTGAGCGGTAATTGTGCCACTGTACTACAGCCTGGGAGACACAGCAAGACGTTGTTTCAGAAAAAAAAATAATAATTTATTGCTAACCCATTTCATTATGTTAAGCCAGCATATAAAAAGGGATGTAAAGCATGCGCAGATGTACGATTTGTAAAAGTTTCCTAGGCTTGCCAGTACAAAGTGCCTACAACTAGGTGGTTTGAGACAACGGAAACCTATTGTCTCACAATCCTAGTGGCTGGAAGTCTGAAATCTGGATGTTGGCAGAGTTATGTTCTCTCTGGCAGGCTAAAATCCTTCCTTGCCTTGTCTAGCTGCTGGTGTTTGCTGCAATTCTTATGTCTTTAGTGTCAGTCACATGGCCATCTTCTCCTGGTGTATCTTTGCATCACTGTCCCTCTGTGTCTGTGTCCAGATTTCCTATTTATAAGCAGATTAGAGTATACCCTAGTAACCTCATTTTAACGTTACTTACAAATAAAATTACCTTCGGAGGTACTGGGGCTTAGGATTCAACATATAATTTTGGGAGGATACCATTCAGCACATAACACTTCTGATATTTGGAATATAGAACATAGAAGATATTTATTCATTTAGCACACATTTACTGAACATCTCCTAGGTTTTAGGAATGTAAAATTCAGAAAGAGGTAAGCCAGGTATGGTGGCTCATGCCATCTAGCACTTTAGGAGGCCGAGGCAGGCGGATCTCCTGAGGTCAGGAGTTCGAGACTCCTGGCCAACATGATGAAACCCCATATCTACTAAAAATACAAAAATTAGCCAGGCATGGTGGCAGGCACCTGTAGTCCCAGCTACTAAGGAGGCTGAGGCAAGAAGATCGCTTGTACCCAGGAGGCAGAGTTGCAGGGAGCTGAGATCCTGCCACTGCACTCTAGCTTAGGCAACCAAGTGAGACTCTATCTCAAAGGAAACAAAAGTGAGGAAGTTGTAATCCTCCTCCACTAGGAGCTGGAATTTAAGTTATAGGAGACAAGCCAGCTAGTTACAAACAAACCTCTGAATAATCTCTATTGTTATTCATAATCTATTCAATTATTTAAATAATAGAGAAATCTCATGGATTAAAAGCAGCAGCAGTTGGGGAAGGGCGTGTTTTAGGGACACCTGGGCTATAGACTGTAATCTGATGAGAGAGATATGTGAGAAAAGGCTTCTGTGGCAACTAAATATGCAAAATGCTAGGTTAGTTGGATAAATGGGGTTCTTTACTGAAAGTCTTCTCAGAGCCTTGAATATACTATTGTGCTTTGTGAATATAGAGCCTGTGACTACGGTGTTTCCCACACATTCTTGGCCACATGATTCTTCTTAATGGATCATTTCCATTAAGTAATTATGTTCCTAGGAAAACACTGGAAACTAGCATTGAACCATGTGATCTTATTTCAAAAACCATCGTAGAGCTAGAGTAATGTAATGGTTGCTAAGATAATTCATGGCACTGAGGATGGTACCAAAGGTTTTCAGAAATTTATGGACCTCTTATGTAGATATAGCCAATCCTTCTCAAGAAGTGTATTTCTTTCATAATGGTTGCAATAAAATACTCATTAGTGGATTGAATTCGGTGTTTCATCCAGCAAATTTAGTGACTGAATTTATTAAAATTAAGCGACCTGTTCTTAAAGCAAAGTAGCAGGCAATATTCATTGCCATGTTTGATACATAGCAAGCATTCGAACAGCCAATGTTAAACTCTGGCTGAAATGCCCTTGGTTTTATACACCCCATCCTGCTGTGGTTAGAAAGTGTGATACATAGAATTTATTCTGGGCCTTGAAAGCATGTACATCCTGTATACTTTTGAGACACTACCACATTAATGATTATGTATCAACTTGAGGAAACTTGAAGCTGTGTATCAAAATCTCCTGGGAAAATCTTACAGTGAGTAAATCACTTGTAGTCATAATTTACAGTTTGAATGATACCTGAAGGCCTCTGCTCTGAGAATACTGGAAAACGAGGTGGTTGAGTGGTGGTCTTAATAGCATCAAGAGCCACAGATAAGCCAAGATACACTCATGTGAATAGCCGGGACCCACCTGGCTCTGATGGATTAATGGGACTGGGGAAGTTCTAGATCCTGCAAAGAAGAGTAGATTATTTATTTTTGAGACCGAGTCTCACTGTGTCATCTAGGCTAGAGTACAGTAGCACCATCATAACTCACTATAACCTTGAATTACTGGGCTCAAGCAATCACCCTACCTCAGCCTTCTGAGTAGCAGGGACTATAGGTGTGTGCCCCTGCACCTGGCTAATCTTTTATTTTTTGTAGGGGTGAGATCTTGCTGTGTTGCCCAGGCTGGTCTCAAACTCCTGGCCTCAAGCAGTCCTCCTGCTTTGTCCTCCCAAAGTGTTGGAATTATGGACATGGGCCTAGCCTACTCCATGCCTAGCCTGGGAGTAGTTTTATTATGGTTATTTGTTCCATCTTTTGGAAACCCATTTAGTGTAATGAAGTTATAGCTAATTTGAGGCATTGTAGAAACTCTCGTCTATTTGCTGTCTCAAAATAGGGAAATGAAAGTCAAATTTTTCTGCACCTTTCCAGCGACAGACTCTCCGGAGAATCACTGTATTTCCTTGCATATGTGTTTTTAATTATTGGGCCCTCTCCTAACTCCTTTACCTGCAGAGTTTCATACTCACAAATAAAGCGTAGTGATGCCCCTCCATCTCAATGGTTCCATGAAAGAGGAGATGACATATGTTCTTTCTAACCATGGGTCAAATAACCTTGCAGGACTAAACATTAGTTCTTTTCACTTCTAAATCTCAGAATAATGTTTTGTTTTTTCTAAACTTCTAGACTCAAATATCTCATTAAATGTCTGTTTTGAGTTTGGGGAATATTATTGCTATAAAACAAGAAAAGAGGACCCGCTGTCATTGATACTTGCTTTGCAGTGGACACCATTAATGCCCAATACGTTATCTGTGCCTGCCACAGTGCTTGCTGAATGAAAACTCTCCTGATGTATAGGATCATAGGGAAGCTAATGGGACTCTGTGGAGCCAGACGACAGTTTGAAAGGTTACTAAGTTCTTCAGAAATTGAAAGCCACAGCTCCAGACTGCGGTTTTCAGTTGCCTTCTTGGGGCCGCCGTTGAGTCATCCAGACTGTGGTATTATTTGTTTGCAGAGTGCATCTGTAGGGTTTGATGAATTCCTCTGTTCTGCCTCAGTAGTAGCTCAGTTTCAAAAATGAAAGTAGAGACTCCTGTATTTCTTAAAGGTTTTACATTCTTTTCAGATTAACGGCCACACAGAATAGCTGTTATTGCGTTATTGTCATTGATTATAACCTTCGTTGGGGCTACTCCCTGTTAAGAGAGAAAGCCCAGAACTTTCTATTTATTTAAGCCTATTAGGAACAAGCAGTGTTGGGCCTTGGGTGGGTCTTGGGGATGGATGCAAACTTGCCTCTGCTGTGGCAAGCTCATGTTCTCCTCTATTAAGCTCAGCCAACAGATGTTCTTCATATTTGGCTGATAAAAGGAAATGCAGTTCATCATTTAAAAAGTGCACATTGTTGACCAGTGTTCAAGCAATAGTGTCTGGGTGGAACTTTTTTTTTTTTTTTTTTTACAGATTGCAGGCATTTCCTGACATTTTGGAAGTGAGAAAGAATGCAGATTTGAGGGTATTTTAAGAAATACCATTGTGGTGTATGCTCAGTTTCTCGGAGGAGCAACCTTGCAGTTCAATCTCAAGCATGAATCCACAAGACACTGTTGTTTTTATTGAGATCATATGCAAACGCTTTTGTTTACTTAAGTTATCCTTGTTTAATTGGAGCAGCTGTGAAATGTATTTGCTTCACTCATCCAAGCTTAGAGCAAATTTTTCATTAGAAAATTTCATTGAGGACTATAATTGCTGCTTTTCTCTTGAATCAAGGCTTCCAATTTGAAATATAAATAATTAAACGGTGACTTTCAAAGCTGTAGATTTTGTTTTATAGATGTAACTTGTTGTCACCCAAGGCAGTTGTCATCAGACAACTACATGTTTCTTTGGGCAACTAATTAAGGTGCTTATTGCAAACAACGTGATGTGTCTTTTGCCCAAACCAGAATATCTTAAAGCATTCCAAGATCACTTTCCTGGGGGAGAGTGATTCTCTGTCATACCAAATTGGGATGGAGCCCTTTTGTTTGGCAGAACTGAAACCATTTACACATGTAGAAACTTTTACCAGAAAGGATGTTTCCTAACATAACCTTTAAATGTATTAAGTGTGGAAAAAAGAGGGAGTTGATCATATTATATTTAAATGATTTTTTTTCACCTCTGGGTCATGAGTTCTTTGAGGACAGGGATGCCTATTATCAGCTGGTAAAGGCTCATATAGTTCAGCTTGAGTTAGATTCTCAGCAGTTTTGAGGGGCTTTTTCAATAACCATGAAATTGTTTACACATGATTTATTACAATGTTAAAACTTTAGTTACAGCTTTATAGGATATGAGTTTAATTTGGCTCTATGCCTGTCACAATCTTGTGAAGAAGGAAAGACATGTTCTCCTCTGTTTTTTAGAAGAGGAGAGAAATAGGAACAGAAAGGGTACATGATATTATCAAAGTTGCCATTAAGATTACTTATAAAAGGAGGAATCTAAGATTCTGATTGCCATCAGAAACTTTATCAAAAAGAATAACCTTTTCAATTGCCTTTAGGTCTTTGGATTACCTGTGAATTATGGGAAGAAATTAATTCTGATAGGCTTGTCAATGTTAAACTTGCTAAAATTTAGACAAGTGGAATGATGCCAAATTAGAATTTTATAAATGTTCTAATTTTAATGTGTTGACTTTTAATTACATTTGAAGGTCATTATTTTGCTATTTCTGCCTACTTTTACTTATGAAATATTTGGATGATAATTATACTTCCCTTACAGAATTAAAGTAGATTAGTTATAATGCATATGGAAACAGCTGGAGAAATATAAAGCATGTAAATGTTTCTTATTTCTGGATAGTGGACATAGTGATATCACATATATTAGCCTCAGTATGTTGTTTGGATTTAAAAAGTTTTACAGCTGAAAAATTAAAAGTATAGTCATATAAGGCATTATTATGTTAATTTTACTTGGGTATATTGTACATGCACTAAAATTCACTCACTATAGTATATAATGGAATAATTTTGAAAAACTTTATAGAGTTGTACCACAAACACTACAATTCAGTTTTAGAAAATTTCTACCAACGCCCAAATTTCTCCAAGTATTTTGGGAGTTGCCTCAGTCTGAGCAATCACTGATATGCTGTCTTGCATTTTCTGGATACTTAATATGAATGAAATCACATAATACGTTGTTTTTGTTTCTAGAATCTTTCACTTAACATAAGGTTTTTGAAGTTCGTCCACGCTGTAGCACCTGCCAGTAGTTCATTCCATTTTCTTGCTGAATATTCTATTGTGACATGCCACATTTAACTGTTGATGAACATTTGGATTGTTTCCATTATTTGGCTATTGTGAATAATACTGCTGTGACTATTTGTGTACAAGTCTTTTGTGAACATTTGTTTTTATTTCTCTTAGATTTCTAGGAGTGGAATTGCTGGATCTTATGTGGTGTTTATGTGTAATTTTTAAGGAACTGCCTATCTGTTACCCAAGGTGGCTATGCCATTTCCCACCAGAAATGTATGTGGTCTGGTTTCTCCACATCCTCACCAGCATTTGATGTTGTCTTTTTATGTTAGGTATTTTAGTGAATGTGTAATGGTATCTCATTGTGGTTCTACTTCACATTCCCTAATGAAAAAATGATTTCAAGGGCTTATTGGCCACTTCTGCTTATTTGGTAAAGTATCTATTAAATTATTTTTTATTTTTTAAATTTATTTTTCTTTTTATTATTTAGTTGTAAGACTTCTTTATGTATTCCAGATATAAATCCTTCATCAGAAATGATTTACAAAGTAGTTTCTTACTGTCTGTGGCTTGTCTTTTTATTTTCTTGTTGGTATCTTTTGAATTGACAAGTTTTTTAGCTTCAAGTCCAGTTTATCAATTTTTAAATTTCATGATTTGTGATTTTTGGTGTCAAGGCATTATTAAGTGTTTTTATTACTATATTTGTTTAGTTCATTCCTACTAACTTCTGTTGTGACAACTGAAAAATGAAACTTAATAAAGTGAAATATGAAAGATGTCCTGGGAAAAACTATCTTTCTAGAAAGTATTAAGAGAAAGAGGCCCAAATAGATAGTTCAAGTGCATGATTGTAAACTCTCTTATCATCTGGGATCAGTGGGTACCTGGGAACATGGTGGTGCCCCAGCACCATGCTGGTTTCTTGTAATGACTGAGTCTTTGTATTAACATTGGCTTACCTAAAAACAATGATAAAACTTTTGTGGGGGGAAAATCCACCACATGAAGTCACTTGAATTAACTCATTATGTTCTGTCTAGGTCTAATACATATGAGGTTACTTTTATACAGAGGTCATTTGGCCAGAGTGTACTGGCAAGAAGTCTGTGTTTTAAAAATCATTAGGTTTTGTATTGTTTGCATAGATATTAAAGAAGAAAGAAACATATTAAAGATATTTGAAGCTTCCTTTTCAAAAGTAAGGTATCCTCTGATTTGATTTAACTTAAATTCCTGCATGTCTTACAGAAGACTATAGTTTTTTGGTTTTTTTTTTTTTTCTGTTAACAAGCAGCCTGGTATTAATCCCAGCATTGACTTATGTCATACTAGAGAGGCCAAGAAGGAGAGTGCTGCAAAGAAAAAATACATTCTCTCATTGCCCCTTCTCCCTTATCCTTCCTATGCCCACGTCACAACTCATCTGACTCCCTGGTCTTTGGGTGAGGGCTTTGAGCTAACTTTGATTTGATTTCTAGCTCTTCTGGTTACTAGCTGAATGACTTTGGACAGGCATTCAGTCTTTTTAAGCCTGTAATTTCATTTTTGGCAAAATGTGATACTGTTACCTATCAGTACTGGGTTGTTTCAGGAAGGAGAGAAAATATACCTAAATTGCTTAACATCGTGCCTTAGCATATGGTAGGTGCTTTATAGGGGACTTCTGCTGTTATTGTGATTATTAATGTTATTTTCTAGATTCTTTATGATCCAGAGAACTCTGACATATAGAAACATTAAGAAGGAAGAATAATCATATTGAAGCTGGAGCAAACAGGCTAAGCATAGCAATGAAACTTTAATTTGAAAAAGGTTTATTTTTCCCTAATGACCAGATAATTCATGCCTTTTCTTGTAATACATATTTTCCTCCTTATATCATCAGAATAGAATCTAAAAAGTTTAGTTGGAGACAAAATGACTCTAGTATGAATGTGGCCTACAAATTGAGCGATTTGAGTCTTCTGTAAAAGTTGAAAGGTGTTCTGAGATCTACAGAATTCCTATATTTGCATTCTTTTTTTCTACTGAAGGACTCTCATAACTTCCAAGGTCAGAAGAGCAAAGATTCAGATGTTTGCTTTCTTTGAAATATTGCTTCATTTCTGACATTAAATATGTAGCATTTTAAAGCCTAAGCATGAAATTTTCTCTCAATGTATTATCAAAAGGTGCTAAGATCTGGGAGCTTTAACATAAAATCTAGTTAAAATCATATTGTAGTAGTCAAAGTACAAACATCATTAGGTATCCTAGACATGAAGTGAAAAATTTCTCTTGATATCTATGTATCATTCATTATTAAAGCTAGTAATTTAATTATTAACAGCTGCTTAAAGGGTTGCTTTTTTCTGTATCTTTCAGATTAATTTTACTGAAAGCATAGAAAACTGTAAGATAAAATGACTCTGTTCTGTGGGTTCTCATGTTTAAAATTCTTAATTTCTTTCCAACATCTATTTTCCCATTATAATTACACATCTAAATTTCTGAGCTCAAGTACAGATTCATCCACGCTAATAGAAATTGGAATCTCCCCTGTAGCTGAACTACTGCCTCATATTAAATATTATGAGGCATTTAATTAGTTCTCATGTCTACCATTAAAAATACTGCAAAGATATCTTGACAACCAAGATATTTTATGTGGTTAAAAAATTCCCAGTTTGTATGAATGCAATGCATATTCAGTCTTAAATATTGAAATTAGTTAATGAAACATGTGTTCCACCCCAGCAGGAGCAGGCCTCGTACAGGTGCACTCTATAGAAGGGTTGCAGGTGCTGCTTACCTGGTCTGCACACTCAAGGCACAGAATCTGAATAGTGATTTCCACTTGGCAGCATCTCCTCTTGGCTCAGTCGGCTTTCCTTAAGGATACCTAAAAGAGTTACCTTAATATTGAAAAGAATGGAGCCAACATGTATTAACTAACTATAATATACAATGGTTAGGAGAATCGTTGTATTTTCTTTTATTGATAAAAATGACTAAAATTTAAGCCTACATTTGATATGGAATGGTAAAGAAGTATGCTAGCTTAAATGTAAAAAGCATACTTAGAAAATTAAAATGAAAATATAATGTGATTTTGATTTATATTCAGATCCTTTGTCTAAGAAACTGTAGATCCTTGGCTTCACTTGGGTTCATCTACTCTTGAGGCTGTTCTTTCTTTGTTCACCTGCCTGTGTTTCTCACTGTGTCTCTTCCCTGTACCATAAGATGTTTTGTTCCAGTATAAGGTTTCCTATATTTTTACTCTCTGATATGGTAGCCACTGGTCCTGTGTGGCTACTTGAATTAGGTTAAAATTAAATAAAATTAAAAATTTAGATCCCTAGTTGCACTAGCCATGTTTAAATTTCTCAAGAGTCATGTGGAGCTAGTGTCTACCATATCAGGACAAAATAGAGCCTTTTCATCATTATAAGAATTTCTGCTGAACAGTGCTTCTCTAGGCCAATGTGTCTTTATGTTAGAGCTAAGACATGAATTGCAGAATATTTTTAGGTTTTATTTCTTGAAATCGATCAAAGTTTAGACAGTGGTCTTCATTAACTGCTGTTTTATTGTCTTACCTGCTGCTCTATGTATTTATTGCACTGCTCAGTGGAATGGTGGAAATTACTGCACTGCTCTGTGGAATAGTGGAAATTAAGGTTCTTCATTCTTCTCTTTGCAATGTGACTGCTGCCATATAGCCTGATGTGCACAAGTCTCTCCCACTGGCCAGAAGAATCTAATCTTTGTTTATGCCCTGTATCCTCAAAAAGATTATCTTTCCATTGAAGAACACTTCTGATCTTTGATTTTTAAAAATAATACTCTTAATGTGCAGCACCAGATAAAAAACGTAGGCATCATATTATATATTTTTGCTTGTAATTGAGACAGACAAAGTTGGGAGAAATGAAATTGGCTATTGTAAGTAAGATGATGGACAATTTAAAAAAATGCTTTATCAGCAACAATTATAATAAATTACTTAATATACATAAAACATGATTCGCATAACATGTCGGTTTCAACACCACCTGGTGGATGTCAACAGATCACCAATGATCCATTGAACATATTTTGATAGTCCCTGCTTTAGAACATCAAATACCTCAGAAGTAGCCCAATTTTATTTAGGTTTAAAAATATTCTAACAAGGCCAGGCACAGTGGTTCATGCCTATAATCTCAGCACTTTGGGAGGCTAAGGTGGGCAGATCGCTTGAGCCAGGAGTTCAAGACTAGCCTGGGAAACATAGTGAGACACTGTCTCTAAAAAATTTAAAAGTTAGCCAGATGTGGTGGTGTACAGTTGTGGTCCCAGCTACTCAGAAGGCTGAGACGGGATGATAGCTTTAGCTGGGGAGGCAGAATTTGCAGTCAGCTGAGATCGTACCACTGCACTCCAGCCTGGGCGGTAGAGCCAAACCTTGTCTCAGAAAAAAAAGAATCTATCTGTATATACATAGGTAGATAGATGTTCGTATTCTAATGGGTTATGTAATTGCCTGCCATATTTGCAAGTAGAAATAATTTCTAGGGTGCTCACAGGAATTATGAAACCATTCATATTGCATGTTTAATGTTAAATCTCTCTGATATATTCATTTTTTTTTATCTTGGCTAAGAAACTTTCTAATTTCTTCTGAACAGTCCTATATATTTAATTTATTCTATTTGGTCAGTAGTATGTTAGTAAGCTTTCTTTTCTTTTTCTTTCTTTCTTATTTTATTTTATTTTATTTTATTTTATTTTTTGAGACAGAGTTTCACCCTTGTTGCCCAGGCTGGAGTACAATGGCACAATCTTGGCTCACTGCAACCTCCACCTCCTGGGTTCAAATGATTCCCCTGCCTTGGTCTCTTGAGTAGCTGAGATTACAGGCATACACCACCACGCCTGCCTAATTTTGTATTTTTAGTAGAGATGGGGTTTCTCCATCTTGGTCAGGCTGGTCTTGAACTCCAGACCTTAGGTGATCCACCTGCCTCGGCCTCTCAGGGTGCTGGGATTACAGGCGTGAGCCACTGTGCCCAGCTGACAAGGGTTCTTAAGATGACTCCTGAGAAAACACTGATGAGCTAAATGAAAATGAAACTCAGGACAATATACAATAAGTAACATGGAAGATGTAAAATGACACCAGGAATGGCTGTGTTTTCTGTTTGTTACTGTGTAGTTGAGATTGACCTAGATCAAGCTCAGTCTAGAATCACTGTTATTTTAGCCATTAAGCTTTAATATATTATGCTTCTGTATGACGTGTCCATTCAAGAGGAGGTATTTTAGCAAGCTTTACACTATCAAGCAATTTGAGGCACATAGAAGAAAGAGATAACTTGATAATCCTTGTAAGAGTAAGGTATTTTATTTAAAAAGCCATTATGGAGCAAAAACATAATTCTATAAATTTGGATCTAAAAAAGATGATACAGGAAAATTAAAATAATTTCCTGTGTTAAATTATTTCTGGCAAAGCGAGTCAGCTTTTTAGACAGTTGAGTGCAACCTTCGTCCTGAAAATGAGTATTAAAGAATTAACAGAATTGCATAAAAAATGAGATTTGCAGTTTACTGAGTAGTTAATACTCCTTTCTTGCTTTGGAAGCAGAGCCATAAATTGCTTGGAATTTATCCACTGTATTAAAACATATTCTCCAGCAATATTCCCTAATTTTTTTTTCATTTTAGAGGAAAATGTCAATGTTTTCCTCCAAAGAAAATACCACCTGCATATTGATGGTGCTTATTAAACATCATGTTCACAAGATTAAGTAGGAAACCAGAAAGATTCCTCCAGTCAACTTTGTTCTCTGGGCTATGTGCAGAAAGAATATGTCAGCAGAAATCCCTTAAGCACCTAAATATATGCTTAAACCCAATTTATCTGCTTGTTATTTCCCCAGATATGGGTTTCTTATTAGTTCTAGATTTTTGCTATAAGCACTTTCAAGAAACCATGTCTTAAAATCTATTATACTTTTCCAAAGAAACAATGCTTTTGAAATGTGTTGCATTTCTGAACAAGAGTAGATAACTGTAGCAAGCAGAAAGGTATAAATTACATTGAGTTTCAGCAAAAATTCACTTTTATCCCCTAAAATAATTATTCTTCTAAGCCTGTATACTGAATAAAAATATTGTATCTCTTAGTTATATAGAGAGTTTTAATACATTAGAACTTAAATATTCCACTCTCAAAATTTGACATGCTTAAAATAAATATGGCAGGTATGGTTGCTATGATAAACATTTGATTATTAATACTTTCCTTGCCAGATAATTTAGAAGAATGTTTTCTTTATGAATGATTTGAATTGCCCCTCTGAAATTTCTGTAAGAATTGATCATTCTCATGTACTTGCACATATTCACACTATTGGAATCTCATAACAACCAACTAAAGATGATTTAATCCATTCTGGAGCTTTGACTCAGGCTCAGAGAGAAATTCACTTAAGGTTCACATGTTTTAATCAATATATTTTTTATTGGAATTTATTTTTTAAAAGGCCTCTCAATCTAGCATAAGAGATATTTTTTATAATGCAACACTGTAGACATTGAAGGCTTAGAAATGGAATCTGTGCTCTGTGGTGCCTGGCCTTGCAGACTGGGAGGTGGTTGTCTGACAATATTTGGCATAAAGACTAACCATTCACTTGTCACAAACATGACAGCACTTGAGCGGGGAAGGTAAGATGGAGTCACTCACAAATAAATAAAAATAAATAAATGTGGATGATACTGCCATCTCAAAACGTAGCTGCTATAGAGTAGGACCAAAATGCATAGGCAGGTCTTTTGATTCCAAACGTAGGCCTCTTTCCACTATACATATGGTAAAAATTTAAGTGATTACTTCATAATTTTAGATAATTGGAATGAGTTCATCCTAGAATTTTAAGTTTTGATCATCCTTTTAAACCAAATATTGGACCTCAACATTTGAAGACTTTCAAGATTGAAAGTGGTTTACTTTTGCTTTGACTTTATTTTTTCCCATGAATAACATTAATAAAACTTAAGAAAGTGAAATTACAAGGACAGAGAAAAGAGTCAAGAATCATACTCCTTTGTCACGTGATTGTGGCTGTGGCTGTGGAGCATGTGCGTAAGTTAGGACAATGGTAGGGCTATGCAATGAACATATAATTATTAACCTCCTTTGATGGAAGTAGTCCTGTATCAGTCAGCATAGTCTAGAGTATGGCAATAGCCACCCCCAAATCTTAGCAGCTTACAAAAATCAAAGTTTATTTCTCGTTACCAGAACATTACTATTGTGATTCAGCTGCAATTATATTCCTCGTTTTCTTCAATTGATTCTCAGGCTGATAGGAAGTAGAATATGGTTGCTTTTGTGGCAGAAGGAAAAGAGACGGTGTGCAATGCATTGGTTATTAAGTGCGGAAATAGCATACATCACTTCTGCCCACATTCAATTGGCCAAATCAAATCACATAGTTATAGCTCAATTAAACTAGGTGAGATGTAAAATATTCCTGCAGAAAAGGGGCACCATTGAGGGTGGCATAGAATATGGGTGAACAGAAATCTAACCCATCACAACCTCCTTCTAACCTCTTCATTTGTTTCCCAGAATCACCAGAGTATTTTTCTGTTATATTAATTAGTCAAAATGTGTCTGTCACAGACACACACACAGAGTCAGCCCTCTGTAACTGAGGGTTTTACATCCATGGATTGAAGTAATAAAGTTCAAGATTTGAAAAATCTGTATTGAACATGTACAGACTTTTTCTTTCCATTATTCCCTAAACAATGTGTAACAATTAGGTATCACAAGCAACCTAGAGATGACTTAAAGTATACGAGAGGAGGATGTGCATAGGTTGTATGCCAATGCCATGCCATTATAAAGGACTTGAGCATCCTCAGACTTTGGTACCTGTGAAGAGCTCTGGAACAAATCCCCCATGGAGGTCAAGGGACAGCTGTGTGTATGTATATACATGTGCATGTATATGTGTGTATATCACACATACATATATACATACACAGATACACATTTAACAGCTGTCTTTAATTGAATGGCACCTCTATATTAGTCATTGTACTAGATAGTTCATATATATTAGGCTTTGTAACAGACTGAGTTAGGTATTAGTAAACTCGTACAAGATAAGAAATTTAAGATCTAGAGTTTAAGCATTACTTCCAACCAAAGTTACATGGTACCAGCAGGAGGTACTATATCTACCAGGGAAGAATGCAGGCTCTGTAACAAGCTGCCTGTGTTTGAATTCAAGCCTTGCCACTTTCTAGCTATGTGGTCTTGGTCAGGTTATGTAACTCTATTTTAATTTTCCTTTCAGTGTAAAGTAGGGGATCATCACGTCTATCTTACAGCGTTTGTATAAAAGTTAATGCATGTGAAGTGTTTATCACTGGGTGTAGCGCATATTAATTGTTGAATATACAAGATGCTAGATATCACTCAAATCCAAACATGTCAATTCTTTACCTCTGATAGATCATACTGGTCTTGAGAAGTAAAATAGCAGTGACTTAGGCCTTAGTTGCACAGATGGAGCTGTGAGTTTTGAGAGGAAAATCTGCCCAAGTCACGTCACAGGGGATGATACTCAGTCTCCTCCAAATGGAGGTGTAAAGTAATAAAAGTGGTATATGATATAGTATAACACTTTGAAAACATATGTTGTCACAAAGAAATAATGAAAAAGGAACAGTGAATACTGCAAATGGAGGATTAAAACTCATGTCAACATAAGACACATCTGTCAAGATTGTAGTACAACTCTGATTAGCCCATGTTTCATAAAAGAACCCTCATCTGCAAGCAATTACTGATGGTTAGCATGTCATTCCACCAAAGCACTTTGTTTCACAATAAACTGACAAGGGATATCTTAATCTAATATTTAGTTTGGGAACTCTTTTTGAAATAAGACGTAAACATCGTGGTGTTACCTATGGTCAGCCTAGAGAGTCTTGAGGAGGTTCAAAACAGTAATTGTGTTCAAAATAGTAGTTGCAGTAGCTCACCTTTGTGGGGGACTTCTTAGGTGCCTGATTGATCAAGTGTTTGTTTGCTCGTTTAATTTTCCTAGCAGTCCTACAAGGTAGGTGCTACTAACAACCTCATTTTACATATAAAGAAACCAAGATAGAGAAAGGTTAAGAAACTTGTCCATGATCATATATCTGATATGTGATTGTGGCTGAAATGGATTAATACCAAGATTGTTCAGGCTCTAGAGCTCATGTTTAACCATTCTTTGAGTACATAAGTTATTTTTAATCTTCCAAAAACCATTATGGAAGTAACATTTATCATTAGCATTGCTGCATAAACTATTTAAAATAACCTTTTGTTTGGACTGAAATGACAAATTATTTTATAATAAAGGTCTGAGAGGGAAAGTAACAAATTTGAGACCTTTGATGAGGAAGTGAGATAAAACAAATATTTAAAGCCGGACCTAGGAATTGAAACCCATATAGACTGAAATCGTTTGTTGAGGTGTTAGTTTACAGCTAACATGGTTAAACAAAATAAAAAAACAACAACAAAAGCTTGACAGTGGGATATCTTTGGTTAAGATGTGCAGTTGCTAGCCCATCTCAGTTTCCATCCACCTTACTTCCTCCTCATTGAGCGTGTGGCCCCTGGCTTAAAAAGAGGCTCCAAATTACTTTCCTGAAGACTTTGTTGCTGTTAGTATTTCATTCAAAATGCAAGATTTCTCTTGTCCCATTTTCTGTTTATGGCACTTTCTTCCGACAATATGGCTTTAAATACTGTGTGTGGTATCTGGTTCTTGAGGTTAGGAAGTTGCATTCATGTCTCTTCTGCATTCAATGTGATAAACCAATTATTATCATGACCAGCTAGTTCAACTAATTCAATAGTAGTTGATTTTGAGTTCTGTAAAAGGTTAACCTAAAAAAGGGTGTTAGTATTCTGTCAGTTGAGCTGGATATTGAATTCTCACATTCAAGGAATTGCTCCTGCTGGGACTTGTTCATCACCAAAGTATGTTTAATAGAATGTAAATACAGTCTTAAAATTCATTAAAACAAATAAGATTTTTATGTAAAGGTCAGGAATTTTTTTATCACCAAACATTTTGAATATCAATGCCCATTAAGCATATTAATACAGTGAGTGGGTAAAACTATAGATGTTAACATGAAATGTGTGTTTCACTGTCATAAGCCTCAAATATAAAGCAATTGCTGAAAAATTCTTTGATTATGCTATAAGATGATAGTTTCTTGTGGCACCACATTGAAGCTTTGACTTTATTATAGAAATGTTACTAAATAGTCTTGTAGAAGATATGTTTTCAGGAAAGGTGTTGGGGAAAATACTGAATGATTGTATTTATAAAGAAACTTTGGCTTGTTGCATGTTCTCATGTGATTCTTCAGTTGAGTATGTTTGGTGGCATAGGGATGGTATTTACGGTGCTGTCGAGAGTCGTAGGTGTGGAATTAAGGGCACAGACTCAACTCGTGTTGTCTGAGACTGATTCCTGGCTTGGCCACTGCTGTGATTGTTAATCTCTGTATCTCAGCTTCTTCAACTGCAAAATAGGGATAATAACAGCATCTCTCCACATATATAGTTGTGGTGAATCAAAATGACTTAGT
>NW_016107382.1:3535955-3575785 GCF_001604975.1 Cebus imitator | reverse complement strand
AAAAAAAAAAAAAAACCTTTTTTTTTCTTCTGGAGACAGAGTCTTGCTCTGTCACCCACGTTGGAGTAGAGTGGCACGGTCTTGGTTCACTGCAACCTCTGCCTCCGGGTTCAAGCAATTCTCATGCTTCAGCCTCCCAAGTATCTGGGATTTCAGGCACGTGCCACAACAGCTGGATAAGATTTTGTATTTTTAGTAGAGATGGGGATTCGCCAGGTTGCCCAGGATGTAAACTCCTGATCTCAGGCAATCCACCTGCCTTGGACTCCCAAAATACAAGGAAAGTATTGGCTACAGTCATGAGCCACCATGCCAGACAATACTTTCTTTTTAAACTTTTCATATTGAAGAGTCTTTACAAAGCAACCTCTGTATAGTGCTTGAGAAGGAGCTTGCATTTAGCAAGCCCCAGTTATTGATGATGAAGTTTGAGCCTTTCCACATTGAGGTCAAGGTTTCTGACTGTGGGAGTGTTCCCATTCATCAGGTTCACAGAATGTTCAACTATGGAAGTACTCTGTATGCTGTAGAAATGAATTGAGTGTTGTTTTTATTTTTTTTCTATCATAATTACTTTTTCAGAATTAACATTCGATGGGAAAATATTCTCTAGTTGTTAAGTGAATGAAGTATGAAGGCAAAGACTTTCACTCCAGGCACATACTG
Source organism: Cebus imitator (assembly GCF_001604975.1). Taxonomy (NCBI): domain Eukaryota; kingdom Metazoa; phylum Chordata; class Mammalia; order Primates; family Cebidae; genus Cebus; species Cebus imitator. The sequence continues at coordinate 3,575,119 of NW_016107382.1, read as the reverse complement.
GAAATTGATACATTAATTATTCCACACTGACATGGAGTTGGTGGTGTTGTTAAGAGCTGAGGGTAGGTCTGAAAAAAGTAACCATTATAAAATTTTGCAGGTGTTCTGTTTGTAATTGGTTAGCATCACCTCAAGTTTATAACAGGCTTGTGATGCAATCAATACATCTGAAGTTGGTGATTGCATTTTCTTACTAAACTTTAGATTTTAGATAAATGGTAAGGCAAGAACACTCTACCTCCTGAAGACTGACAATTGTAATTACAGGTTTCTGCCAACTCCCCAATGTCCTGTATCACTATAATTGACCTTGGCCACAGCAATGCACTGCAGCTCACTATAAGAGGGATCTCTAAGTCTGTTTTTCCTTGGGCCCTGGCTTGTATATTCAATGGGAGAAGTAAAACATTTCAGGCCAAAGTCAATTTCTTTCTCTCTTACTCTTTCTCTCTCTTTGTAGCAAAAATCTAAGAGGGCTGCATGATAGAAAAAATAGGAGCTCTATTTTTACTTCCAGCTCCTGGTAGGCTCCTTATAGAAACAAGGATACATGGAAAAGGAGCTCATTAAAATTATATGTATTATCTTTTTCACTCTCCATCTGTACCCTTAGGTAGAGGAGTTGAGGAGAGCCAGCAATGGCATGAAAATAACCACTATTAGCTCAAATCATGCGTTAATGCATATTTATAATAAACTTAGAATGTTTACCTATTTATTCCTACAGTTGGATTGGATATTCTTTTCAAGTAAATTTTTTGATATCTCAGTTGAATTTTTGTGAGACCTTGTTAATTGTGGATAGGTCAGTGTAAACTATGACAAATTTGTGATGCCTGCCCAAAATGGAAGTTAGAATTTTTAGAATAGTTACTGTTTGTGCTGCATGTATTTGCACATCATTACTTATATACTTATTCCTTAGTAACTTGTTTCTGGTCTTGTTTTTTTTTTTTTTTTTCCAGCAAGATATTTGTAAGAAACTTTGTTAGTGTCCTGTAGGGCAAATAACAAACCTTTGAGTACTATGTCATTCCTTAAAACACGTAGCACTACTGGGAATTTAGTAGGTATTCAGTAAATACTTGCTGATTAATCAACTGTACTTTCTTACTTTTTTAAAATAAGGGAATAGGGATAACTGTTGTCTAAAAATGTATCCCAAATAACTGATTATTTCCTTTTTATTTAATTTTACTTTAAGTTCTGAGAAAAATGCTCTGAATGTTCAGGTTTGTTATATAGGTATACAAGTGCCATGGTGGTTTGCTGTACCAATCAACCCATCATTTAGGCTTTAAACTCACAAGCATTATTTATTTGTTCTAATGCTATCCCTCCCTTTTCCCCCACCCCACTGACAGGCCCTAGATGTTTCCCTCCCTGTGTCCATGTGTTCTCATTGTTCAACTCCCACTTATGAATGAGAACATGGGGTGTTTTGTTTTCTGTTCTTGGGTTTGCTGAGGATGATGGTTTCCAGCTTCATCTATGCCCCTGGAAAGGACATAAACTCATTCTTTTTTATGGCTGCATAGTATTTCATGGTATATATGCACCACATTTTCTTTATCCAGTCTATCATTGATGGGCATTCGAGTTTGTTCCAAGTCTTCGCTATTGTAAATAGTACTGCAATAAACATACATGTGCATGTGTCTTTATAGTAGAATAATTTATAATCCTTTGGGTATATACCCAGTAATGGGATTGCTGGGCCAAATGGTATTTCTGGTTCTAGATCCTTGAGGAATCACCACACTATCTTGCATAATTGTTGAACTAATTTACACTCCCACCAACAGTGTAAAAGCATTTCTATTTTTCCGCATCCCCTCCAGCATCCGCTGTTGACTTGTAATGATCACCATTCTAACTGGCTTGAGATGACATCTCATTGTGGTTTTGATTTGCATTTCTCTCATGACCAGTGATGATGAATATTTTTTCCCATATGTTTGTTGGCTGCATAAATGCCTTCTTTTGAGAAGTGTTTGTTCATATCTTTTGCCTACTTTTTGATGGGGTTGTTTGTTCTTTTCTTGTAAATTTGTTTAAGTTCTTGTAGATTCTGGATATTAGACTTTTGTCAGATGGAAGGATTGCAATAATTTTCTCCCATTCTGTAGGTTGCCTGTTCACTATGATGATAGTTTCTTTTGCTGTGCAGAATATCTTTAGTTTAATTAGCTCCTATTTGTGAATTATGGCTTTTGTTGCAATTGATTTTAGTGTTATAGTCATAAAATCTTTGCCCATGCCTCTGTCCTGAATGATATTGCCTAGGTTTTCTTCTAGGATGTTTATGGTTTTAAGTCTTACATTTAAGTCTTTAATCCATCTTGAGTTAATTTTTGTATAAGGTGTAAGGCGGCGGTCCAGTTTCAGTTTTCTGCACATGACTAGCCAGTATTCCTAGCGCTGTTTATTGAATAGGTAATCCTTTCCCCATTGCTTGTTTTTGTCAGGTTTGTCAAAGATTAGGTGGTTGTAGACGTGTGGTGTTAGTTCTGAGGCCTCTGTTCTGTTCCATTGGTCTATATATCTGTTTTGGAACAAATACCATGCTGTTTTTTTGTTACTGTGGCCTTGTAGTATAGTTTGACCTTTGGCAGCATGATGCCTCCAACTTTGTTCTTTTTGCTTAGGATTGTAATGGCTGTATGGGCTTGTTTTTGGTTCCATATGAAATTTAAAGCAGTTTTCTCTAGTTCTGTGAAAAAAGTCATGGTAGCCTGATGGAAATAGCGTTGAATATATAAATTACTTTGAGCAGTATGGCCATTTTCAGGATACTGATTCTTCCTATCCATAAGCCTGAAATGTTTTTCCATTTGTTTGTGTCCGCTCTTATTTCTTTGAGCAGTGGTTTGTATCTCTCCTTGAAGAGGTCCTTCACATCCCTTGTAAGTTGCATTCCTAGGTATTTTATTCTCTTTGTAGCAATTGTGAATGGAGTTCACTCTTGATTTGGCTCTCTGCTTGTCTACTATTGGCATATAGGTATGCTTGTGATTTTTGCACATTGATTTTGCATCCTGAGATCATGCTGAAGTTGCTTGTCAGCTTAAGGAGTTTTTGGGCTGAGACAATGGCATTTTCTAAATATACAATCATGTCATCTGCAAACAGAGACAATTTGACTTCCTCTCTTCTTATTTGAATACACTTTATGTTTTCTCTTCCTGATTGCCCTGGCCAGAACTTCCAATATATGTTGAATAGGAGTGGTGAGAGAGGTTATCCTTATCTTGTGCCTGTTTTCAAAGGGAATGCTTCCAGCTTTTGCCCATTCAGTATGATATTGGCTATGTGTTTCTCATAAATAGCTCTTATTATTTTGAGATACGTTCCATCAATACCTAGTTTATTGAGTGTTTTTATGAGGGGTGTTGAATTTTATTAAAGGTAATTTCTGCATTTATTGAGATAATCATGTGGTTTTTGTCATTGGTTTTGTTTATGTGATGGATTATGTTTATTTATTTGCATATATTGAACCAGCCTTGCATCCCAGGGATGAAGCGGACTTGACTATGGTAGATAAGCTTTTTGATGTGCTGCTGGATTTGGTTTGCCAGTATTTAATTGAGGGTTCTCGCATTGATGTTCATCAGGGCTATTGGCCTGAAATTTTCTTTTTTTGTTGTGTCTCTTGTCAGGTTTTGGAATCTGGGAAATGCTGGCCCCATAAAATGAGTTAGGGAGGAGTCCCTCTTTTTCTATTGTTTGGAATCGTTTCAGAAAGAATGGTATCAACTCCTTTTTGTACCTCTGGTAGAATTCAGCTGTGAATCTGTCTGGTCCTGGGCTTTTTTGGGTTAGTAGGCTATTAATTCTTCAGTTCCATAACTTGTTATTGGTCAATTCAGGGATTCAACTTCTTTCTTGTTAGTCTTGGGAGGGTGTATGCGTCCAAGAATTTATCCATTTCTTCTATATTTTCTGCTTTTTCTTTTTTTTTTTTTTAACAGAATCTTGCTCTGTCACCAGGCTGGAATGCAGTGACATGATGTTGGCTCACTGCAACCTCCACCTCCCATGTTCAAACTATTCTCCTGCCTCAGCTTCCCAAGTAGCTGGGACTATAAGCCCGTGTCACCACTCCCAGCTAGTTTGTAAATTTTTAGTAGAGATGGGGTTTCACCACGTTGGCCAGGATGGTCTCAATCTCTTGACTTCATGATCCACCCATCTTGGCCTCCCAAAGTGCTGGGATTACAGGCGTGAGCCACCGTACCCGGCCAAGCTAGCCTTTAACAGGGAGGAGCGAGACACATTTGCTGGCCTATAGGGTTCAGCTATATTTGGGTTTGCAGGTTCTCAAGTGTGATTGACCCAGATCCTAATCCAAGGGTCCCACTTTCTAAATGAAGCCTTTTTCCTATGTCGTAGAGCTGCTGGGGTTAACCGTTCAACCTTCTCTGGAGCTCCACTACACGTACAATTAAATTCTTGCACTGACCTTAGCTTTTTTCACAATTTAGCAGGTGATTCAGCTCAAAAATTTTATTTAAAATCTACTTCCTAGTACCCACCAGCTTAGGCTGAGTTTCCCAGAAACAGATCTGAGTTGGAGATTTGTGTGTATGATGTTAATTGGAGAGCTCCCCCAGAAACAATTAAACAGAGATGGGAAACAATTGAACAGAGACAAAATTCCTACAGTGAAAAAATCATAACAGAAGTCTCAGATAATCCTTTGGGGTTCTCTGGAGCTAAAACATCCCTTCAAAATTATCTACAAATGGATGCAAGAGGAACACCTCTTCATACTTCACGTTAACCAGCCATTGGGTGCAGGAGACCCTAGGAAAAAGCTTGTAACCTTGAATGAAGCAGGTTCCTTTGACAGAAAGCAATTCCGGAAAAGAGATACCTATGAGATATCAGCAGCCAGCACTCCCAGAAGCTCACAGGTGAGTGCCTTTGTCCTGACAGAGGTATCTGAACAGTGCACTGTGGTATCCCGCCATTTCTACTTTTACTTGTTTATTTTAAGACAATAATTAGAATAAGCTCCAAGAGAACAGAGACCTTGTCTATCTCATACATTGATATCCCCAGAATTTAGAACAGCTCAGTATTTACTCAGTAAGTATTTGTTGACTAAGTGATTGAACTGAATGAGTAATTAAAGTATATTTATAGGCGCCACATTTTGTAAACTATCACTTGGCATATCCCAGAGAATACTAATAAATGAAAACACAAATAGGGAAGCATCTCATAATGCTTCTTTACACTCATAATAAAGTATAAATCTCTAACGTCAGATTGTTTAGACCCCCAGTACAGCACAGCTACTGTGTGAAAACGTGGCCAGACTACTGTGTTAAGCAGGTCCCTGATCCCATTCCTCCTGACTGGGCGGACCTCCAGTCTAGGGTCTCCAGCCACTTTCTCCAGGTGCCTTGGGGTGGGCAACAGGCCCATGCCTCCCCGGGACAGAGCTTTCGGAGGGAGGAGCAGGCTGCTATTTTTGCTGTTTTGGACCTTCCGCTGCTGATATCTTCAGGCACTGGAAAATCCGAGGTGACTAGGAATTAAAGCAATCCGCCGGCAGCAGCCCTACAAAAAGTGGCCAGACTGTTCCATAAGGCCTGTTCCCATGTCTCCTCACCAGGCATGTCCTCCAGGCCTGGACCTCTACCTACCCCATGCTGGGGCTATTAAGCCAGTGGCGGCTCTGCAACTACCCGGACAGAGCTCCCAGTTGAGGGAGAGGGAAGGGTGTTGCCATGTTCATCTTGCAGCCCTTATCCTTGCTGTCTTCAGGCTCAGGAGAGTCTGTGGGGACTGGGGACTGGGCTGGACCCCCAGCAAAGAGCAACCGCCGTATAGAAAAGTGGCCAGACTCTTCTCCATGAGGATTGTGGTCCTCACTTCCCCTCACTGGGCAGGGCTGCCTGATGGGGAACTCCAGCACAACCACCCAACCCTTGCCTGATCACTGCAATCAAAGACAGCCCAGAATTTCTTCAAGGAGGAAATCACAGAGTCAACCCACAACCCTTCCACCACTACAGGTGCAGTGGCATAGCCTTTACAGCCCTTGGACTGGGAAGGAACAAAGGGCCTAGTCATTACGCTGGCACCTCCAGCGCACCACAGCCGCCACGTGGAGAAGAGCCCAGCTCGTCTTTCCTGGGAACCACCATCCCCACTCTTCACGAGGAAGGGCCTTGGGCTCATGAATGCAGCACAGTTGCTCCACCCACAGCTGAGCATACCCACTGGTAGTGGTCCAGAGTTTTCCCAGGTAGCAGCTCCCAGAGGCATATAACAGCCCCTCTGCCACTGCCACAGTAACAATTCTGTCCCTCCTGCTCTTGGTCTGGGGAAGAAACAAAGAACCTGAGGGCTGCACTTGAGCTTACAGCACGCCACAGCCACTATATGGAACGGAGACCAACCTGTGCTCCCTGAAAGCCTTCAACCCCCTGCTCCCCAACAAGCAGACTTCCAATCACACCAGCAGTGCAGCCACCCCATCTCACTGGCTGAACACTCCCCAGTAATAGTGGCTCTAAGTTTCTTAGAGGTGGAACCCCCAGGGGCAACCAAAAGCCTCTCTGCCACTGCCTCTGCCGTTGAACTGCCCTTGCCACTCTCAGACTAACAAAGGAGCAAAGACCCTAAGTGCTTTATCCACACCTCCAACAAACCAAACTGCTGTCAACCTAAGGAGAGAAGGCCAGCTCGTCTCCCATGGGTCTCACAACACCCTGCTCCACTTGTCCCCAGACTGGGAACCCCTAGCTTGGACCCACAGCACAGACACTCCATCCTGGGGCAATTGAACTGAGTGATTGCTGAACTGCATCTCTCTGGAGTGGAGCCCCCATGAGACAAGCAAAAGACCCTTGACCACAGCCACTATTAAGGTTCCTTCCTCTACTGCCTCCAAGTTGGGAGAGGAACAGAAACCCTGAGATTGCCCCATAGCTATGGTGGGCAGCCCAAAAGTACCAAGCCTCAATCTACAGCCAGCACTCGAGTGGTACAGGAGCCCACACTTTCAGAGCATTGAGAGGGAGCATTGCTGCAACAGTAATGAAATATAGGGGAGCCACGTGACCAAGCAAGAGCCTATCAAGGGACCAGTACGCCTAAGCACTGCCTACTGAATCTTACTTTAAAGTTTCAGCACCAAAAATACCTTGCTAACATACCCTCTTGTGTAACCAGACACAAGAAGTCTGCTGCAAATAAAGACCCTGCACAAAGCCTTGGCCCTCTGAAAACATCCAGCAAAGAAGTTTATTGACTGTACTCAATCTATACTGCAGTTAAAGGAATACTCACACACAGAGATGAGAAAGAACCAACACAAGAACTCCAGTAACTCCAATGACCAGAGTGTCATATGTCCTCCATACAACTCTCCCAGTTCTTCAACAAGAGTTCTTAACCATGCTGATCTGGATCAAGTGACAGGAATAGAATTCAGAATGTGAATAGGAATGAAGATAATCGAGATTCAGGTGAATTGGGTTTTGTTAAACCCAATACAAGGAAACTAACAATCACAATAAAATTATACAGCACTGAAAGATGAAATCGCTGGTATAAAAAGGAACCTAATGGGTCTGATGAAGCTGAATAACACAATACAGGATTTTCACAATGCAATCACAAGGATTAATAGCAGAATAAACCAAACTGAGGAAAGCATCTCAGAACTTGAAGACTGGCTCTCTGAAATATGACAACCAGACAAAAATAAAGAAAAAAGAATGAAAAATAATGAACAAAACCTCTGGGAAGTAAGTGATTATGTAAAGAGGCCAAATCTATGAATCACTGGCCTCCCTAAAAGGGATGAAGAGAAATCAAACAACTTGGAAAACATATTTCAGTATAATGTCCATGATAACTTTCCCAAACTTGCTAAAGAAGCCAATGGTGAAATTCAGGAAATACAGAGAACCTCTGCAAGATTCTATGCAATATCATCCTAAGACACATAATCATCAGATTTTCCAAGGTTGAAATGAAAGAATGTTAAACGTGGCTAGGGAGAAAGGGCAGGTCACCTACAAAGTGAACCCCTTCAGGCTAACAGCGGGCCTCTCAACTGAAACCCTACAAGCCAGAAAAGATTGGAGGCCTATATTCAACATTCTTAAAGAAAAAAATCTTTGACCATGAATTTTATATACAGCCAAACTCAGCTTCCTAAGTGAAAGACAAATAAGACCCTTTTCAGATAAGCAAATGTTGAGGCAGCTCATTATCACCAGATTTGCCTTATAAGAGATCTTGAAAGGAGCACTACATATAGAAAGGAAAGACTGCTACCAGCTACTACAAAGGCACACTTAAATACACAGACCAGTGACACTATACAGCGACCTCACAAGCAAGCCGTCATAATAACCAGCTAACAACACAATGACAGGATCAAATCCACACATATAAATACTAACCTTGAATATAAATGAGCTAAATGCCCCACTTAAAAGGCACAGAGTGGAAAGCTGGATGTAAAAGCAAGACCCAGTGATGTGCTGTCTTTAAGAGACCCATCTCACATGTGATGACAGCCATAGACTCAAAATAAAGAGATGGAGGAAAATCTACCAAGCAACTGGAAATCAGAAATAAAGCAGAGGCTGCAATCCCAATTTCAGACAAAACAGACTTTAAGCCAACCAAAATCCAAAAAGACAAAGAAGGACATTACATGATGGTTAAGGGTTCAATTCAACAAGAAGACCTAACTGTCCTAAATATATATGCACCCAACCTGAGAGCACCCAGATTCATAAAGCTAGTTTTTAGAGACCTACAAAGAGGCAGACTCCCACACAGTAATGGGGAGCCTTCAATATTCCATTGAAAGTATTAGACAGATAATCAAGACAGAAAATTAACAAAGATATTCGGGACTTAAACTCAACATTGGACCAAAGGGATCTGATAGACCTCTATAGAACTCTTCACTCCTACCCCTACCCAAAACTAGATATACATTCTTCTTATTACCACATGGCACATACTCTAAAATCAACCACATAATTGGATATAAAACAATCCTCGGCAAATGCAAAAGAAGTAAAATCATACCAAACCTACTCTCAGTCCACAACACAATAAAAATAGAAGTCAAAACTAAAAAAAAATCACTCAAGACCAAGCAATTACATGGAAATTAAACATGTTTCTGAATGAATTTTGAGTAAATAATAAAATTAAGGCAGAAATCAAGAAGTTCTTGGAAACAAATGAGAACAAACATACAACATACCAGAATCTCAGGAACACAGCCAAGGTAGTGTTAAGAGAGAAGTTCATAGCACTAAACACCCATATCAAAACTTAGAAAGATCTCAAATTAACAACCTGACCACAACTGAAAGAATTAGAGAAGTACCCAGCACTTTGGGAGGCCGAGGCGGGCAGATCATGAGGTCAAGAGATCGAGACCATCCTGGCCAACATGGTAAAACCTTGTGTCTACTAAAAATACAAAAATTATCTGGGCATGGTGGCAGGTGCCTGTAGTTCCAGCTACTTGGGAGGCTGAGGCATGAGATCACTTGAACCTACCTGTGAGGCAGAGGTTGCAGTGAGCCAAGATTGCACCACTGCATTCCATCCAGCTTGGCAACAGAGTGAGACTCCATCTCAAAAAAAAAAAAAAAAGGATTAGAGAAGTAGAACAAATCAACCCCAAAGCTAGCAGAAATAACAAAATTCAGAGCTGAACCAAAGGAAATCAAGACATGAAAAATCATTCAAAAGATCAACAAATCCGAGTTTTTAATTAATAAAATAGGCCACTGGCTAGACTAATTACAAATAAAAAATCCAAATAAACACAGAAATGATAAAGGAAATGTTCTATTGATACCACAGAAATAAAAACAACTATCAGAAACTACTACGGACACCTCTGATAAATTGATTCTCTGAACAGACCAATAATGAGCTACAGAATTGAATCAGTTTAAATAGCCTACCAACCAAAAAAGCCCAGGACCAGATGAATTCACAGCTAAATTCTACCAGATGTATGAAGAAGAGCTGGTACCATTCTTATTGAAACTATTGCAAAAACTTGAGGAAGAAAGACTTCTCCCCAATTCATTCTATGAGGCCAGCATCATCCTGACATTAAAACCTGACACAGACACAACAACAAAAAAGAAAACTTCAGGCCAATATCCTTGATGAACATTGGTGCATAAATCCTCAACAAAATACTTGCAAACCAAATCCAGCAGCACATCAACAAGCTAATCTGCCACAATGAGGTAAGCTTCATCTCTGGGATACAGGGTTGGTTCAAGATACATAAATCAATAAATGTGATACATCATATAAACAGAACTAAAGACAAAAACTCCATGATTATCTCAAAAGATGCAGAAAAGACTTCAAAAAATTCAACATCCCTTCATGTTAAAATTTTCAATAAACTAGGTATTGAATGAATATATCTCAAAATAATAAAAGCCATCTATGACAAATTCTGAGCTAACATCATACTGAATGGACAAAAGTTGGAAGCATTCTCCTTGAAAACCAGCACCAGACAATGATGCCCTTTCTCACCACTCCTATTCAACAATGTATTGGAAATCCTGGCCAAAGAATCAGTCAAGAGAAAGAAATAAAGGGCATCCAAATAGGAAGAGAGGAAGTCAAACTATCCCTGTTTGCAGATTATATGATCCTATATATAGAAAACTCCATAGTCTTGGCCCCAAAGCTCCTTCAGCTGACAAACAACTTCAGCAAAATTTGAAGATACAAAATCAATGTGCAAAAATCACTAACATTCCTATACACCAACAACAGCCAAGCTGAGATCCAAATCAGGAAGGCAATCCCATTCACAATTGCCACAAAAACAATAAAATATTTAGGAATACAGTTAACCAGGGAGGTGAAAGATCTCTACAGGGAGAATTACAAAACATTGTTCAAAGAAATCAGAGAAGTCACAAACAAATGTAAAAACATCCCATGCTCATGGACTGGAAGAATCAATATTATTAAAATGACTATACAGCCCAAAACAATTTATAGATTCAATGCTACTCCTATCAAACTACCAATGACATTCTTCACAAAACTAGAAAAAACTATTTTAAAATGTATATGGAACCGAAAAGGAGCCCAAATAGCCAAAGGAATCCTAAGCAAGAAGAACAAAGCTGGAGGCATCACATTACCCAACTTCAAACTATACTACAGGGCTACAGTAACCAAAACAGCATGGGTCTGATACAAAAACAGACACATCGACCAATGGAACAGAATAGAGAGCTTGAGAATAAGGGCAAACATCTACAACCATCTGATCTTTGACAACACTGACAAAAATAAGTGATGAGGAAAAGACTCTATTGAATAAATGGTGCTGGGATAACTGGCTAGTCATATGCAGAAGGTCAAAACTGAATCCCTTTCTTAAACCATATACAAAAATCAACTCCAGATGGATCAGAGACTTAGATGTAAAACCCAAAACTATAAAAACTCTGGAAGGCAATCTAGGCAATACTATCCTGGACATGGGAACAGGCAAAGATATCATGATGAAGACACCAAAAGCAATAAAAACAAAAGTAAAAATTCGGCAAATGCGATCTAATTAAACTTAAGAGCTTCTACACAGCAAAAGAAACTATCAAGAGAGTAAACAGACAGTCTACAGAATGGGAGAAAATATTTGCAAACTGTGGATCTTATAAAGATCTAATATCCAGCATCTGTAAGGAACTTAAATTTACAAGAAAAAAACATTAAAAAGTGGGCAAAGGACATATATAGACATTTTTCCAAAGAAGACATGCATGCGGCCAATAAGCATATATAAAAGATCAATATCACTGATTATTAGAGAAATACAAATCAAAACCAAAATGAGATACCATCTCACAGCAGTCAGAATGGTTACTGTTAAAAAGTAAAAACGTAACAGATGTTGGCAAGCCTATGGACAAAAGGGAACCCTTGTACGCTGTTGGTGAAAGTGTAAATTAGTTCAGCCACTGTGGGACACAGCCTGGAGATTCCTCAAAGAGCTAAAAGCAGAACTACCATTCGATCCAGCAATTCCATTACTGGGTATATATCCAGAGGAATATAAATCATTCTGCCATAAAGATACATGCACATGAATGTTCATTGCAGCACTGTTTACAATAGCAAAGACATGGAATCAACCTAAAGGCCCATCAATGACAGATTGGAGAAAAAAATGCAGTATACATACACCATACAGTACTAAGCAGCCAAAAAGGAACGAGATCATGTCCTTTGCGGGACATGGATGGAGCTGGAGGCCATTATCCTTAGCAAATTAACGCAAGAACAGAAAAGCAAATACCATGTGATCTAACTTACAAGTGGGAGCTAAATGATGAGAGCTCATGGACACAAAGAAAGAAACAACAGATAATGGCGCCCACTCGAGGATGGAGGGTGGGAGGAGAGACAGAATCAGGAAAAACAACTAATGGAAACTAGGTTTCATACCTGGATGTTGAAATACTCTGAAAAATAAACACTTGTGACACGAGTATACTTATATAACAAACCTACACGTGTACCCTTGAACCTAAAATAAAAGTTAAAATAAGATTGTTTAGTTTTCTGAGGTTGCAACCACTTCTAACGCACTAAGAAAACTGACAAATGGCAGGGGGTGGGGGGGTGCTACATATTCATTTTAGCCACTACCTTCTACTCTGATGTAGAATCTTAATTAACTGACTTGGCTGTTACTGGTGTTAAAAAATATTAAAAGAGGTATTGTAATTAAATCAGCCATTATCGTCAGATTGGCTTACATAGGTAAATTTGGTTTTGCACCTACGTTTCACGAATACCTACTTTCAGCTCCTCTCTACAGATGTCTGCTTTGATTTTAAACATAGGTTTTCAAACATTTTTATGAGACTATAAACATATAGAATCTTCGGAAACATTTTTCTCTAGCCATATTCCATTGAATATTAGCACTCTCTCTTATGGTGTGGGAACAAAAAGTAAGTCTGAAATGTCATTTTGTCCATGCTTTAAGTGTTTCCTATTGCAAAATGTCATAAAAACTCAACATTAGTGAAACACTGTTCCTAATTTTAATAACTGCCATGTGTGAATTCAAGTTTACAATTGAAAACAAATGACCAAACATGTTATGATGAGCAAACATCGGGAATGGCAGTAATGAAGGGTTTTATGGATCCACTGCCTGACCAAAAAGGCCTAACTAGTAAAAATTATTTGTTAAAAACCTCAACCACTGCACTCCAGTCTGGGCAACAGAGCAAGACTCCGTTTAAAAAAAAAAAAAAAACTCAACCATTTCAAGTCTCTGAAACTTGTTATATGGGCACATAGCAGATCGAGAAACATTTCTTTAAGATAATCTACTAAAGCCAGGTAAGAATAGCAAGACTTTGTGGTAGTTGATCCACGACTCTCTCTTCAGCGCAACTTGATTGAAATTCCATTCCAGGTGGGGGTAGCCAATAAATGGATGCCTTTCCTAAACTCACAGCCAATGATACAGCATCTCACAGGGAGGCACAGCCTTCCAGCATCTGTCATATTCCAGCTGTGCGTTGTAGAAGCTAAGTCCCTGGTGAGTGTGGTTGTGGTCATGGTGCCCTTCATTCACCCAGTTGCAACGCATAAAGAGGAGTCTCTACCCAGACGTGGCAGGCTAACAGTACTGGGGCCCTGGTAACTTTGGCCCTAGCTCACTGTTGGAGTGGAAGAGCCATGCCAGGAGAAGCAATGTGGGAAGACCAGAGGCTACCTCTCCTGCTCAGTACCCAGATCAGCCTGCTCAGAGATTCTCCCCAGCCCCAGGGGTGGCAGTCCATAGGAACAGAGAGCTCCAAAGCTCTCCCCACAGGGACTGACTTTATTTGAAAGACTGTGTAGTAAAGTTTAAGCCCAAGGGTGCTCTCAAAAACGATGGAGATGTTGGCAGAAATCAGTTTAGAGGAGTTTGGTACATCTATGGGGGTAACAACGGAAACCACAGGTCGGCTAATTTACCAGAGAGAACCAGCAAGACAGTTAAGAGAAACCCTCCTGGGGAAAAAAACCTCAAAAACTGTCCTCCAAAATATTATCCTATCCCTGAAAACTGGCCCAGATTCAATTAGATCAGACTGTGGAACAATGTATGCCCAAGGGCATTGCCAAAAACAAGAGATCAATCAGCCAGCAGTCAATAGAGCAATCAGCCAGCGGTTAGTCGAGCCTAACAGCTCGGTGTGATACCAAAGGAGGCAGGCAGCTTAACAAAGAGATCCGAAAAAAGGGCAGTCACAGAAAGTTTTGCTGAAATCACTGTCAAATCAGGATGACTGCATGCGTGCCAAAGCTACGCCCTCTGAAGAGCAACATCAGAGGTTTCACACTGTAGGGGAAACAGACTTCACTAAAATTATCTATCTAAGTCATTAAAAACGTAAACAAGCAGGCGACAAGAAAAACAAGCTCCAGAGTGGGGAGAGGGGAACCAGAATCCAGTTGCTGCAATATATTGCCCAAATGTCCAGCTTTCAACAACAACAAAGAAAGAGACATGATAAGAAACAGGAAAATGTGACTCATACAAAGAAAAAGCAGACAAGAGGAACCACCTGTGACCCAAGACAGCACGATGGTTCCATGTAACAAAACCAAGAACATTGGTAAAGGTAACTAAGCATTTATAAAAACGGTATACACACATTTCTTTTACTGATGCAAATGCAATTATGTAAGAATATACATACAAATTGTATTGTTGGACCTACAACACGTGGAAAATATTTGCCAATAACAGCATAAAGCAAGTGGGTGAGAGTAAAGCTGTATTGGAGTAAAGAAGAGACACCAGATGGTAACTTGAATGCACAGGAACAAGTGAAGAGAACCAGAAATGAGAAATAAGATCGATACAACAAATTCTATAAATATACACCTTTTTTTTCTCAGCTTCTTTCATGGACAAAAAAAGCATATAAAATAATAATTATAACAAAATTTTAACAAGTTTGAAACATATTGTAATATAACAACAATTAAGAATGGGGAAGTGAGAGCAGACCTATTAGGAAAAATATTTCTATATTTCACTGGAATTAAATTTGTTTAGACTGGGCACCGTGGCTCACGTCTGTAATCCCAACACTTTGGGAGGTCAACGCAGGCGGATCATCTGAGGTTAGGGGTTCCAGACCAGCCTGGCCAACATGGCAAAACCCTGTTTCCACTAAAAATACAAAACTTAGCTGGGCGTACTGGCAGGTAACTGTTATCCAAGCTACTTGGGAGGCTGAGGCAGGACAATCACTTGAACCCAGGAGGTGGAGACTGCAGTGAGCTGAGATTGTGCCGCTGCACTCCAGCCTGGGTGATAGAGCTAGACTCTGTCTCAAAAAAAAATTAATGAAGAAAATAAATTTGTATTGTAAACTTGATTCTGATAAGTTACATGTTTATGATAAGCCCTAGAACAACCACTAAGAAAGTGCGAAAAAAGCGAGAAAAGAATTAAATGTGAAGACTGAGGCAGAGATTGTAGTGAGAAAGGTATAAGCCAATGAATCCAAGAGTTGTGATATTGGGGCTCAGAAAACAATACCCTAAAATGAAGGCCTCAGAAGCAAAAGTTTATCTCCGACCTGCTCCTGCTCTTGTTTCTCAGTCCCATTCTCCCCTGAGGCTAACCATAGAAACTAGAACCCCTCTTCTCCAAAGCCATCAAACCTAAAAGAGTACTCCCACTTTCCCTCTTCCTTTCAGTGTCAAAACTGGCCACAGGAAAATTTTGATCTCCTTTATTTGACTGTGGGTCACAATACCCCTATGCCAGAGAGAGCTCTGCCCCACACCCAGAAGGCAGGAATGCGTGCTCAGAGAGGCCAAAAGAAATCCAGACAGGCAGGCCTTGCAGGCTTTCCCCATTTGGTCTATTAGCGTTAGATCACACCATTCTCCAATCATAGCTCTGTACAGCGGTCCATACTTTATTGAACCTAAGCATAAAAATGGGCAAATTCCCTTGTTCTTTAAGTCTTCATTCTGGAGGCTCCTATGTATACACGTTAAATAAATTTGTATGCCTTTTGTCCAATTATCTGACTTTTGTGAGTCGATTTTTCCAAGAAACTTTAGAGGGCCAAGGGGGAACTTCTCCCTTAAGAGAAGAGAGAAGTTTCTTCCCTAGCGCCTTCAGAGTAAGCACAGACCTGCTGATACCTTGATTTGGGGCTCCTAGCCTCCCAAAATATGAGAATGCAATTATGTTATTTATTTTTCTTATTGTATTTTTTTGAGTCAAGGTCTCTCACTCTGTCACCCAGGCTGGAGTGTGGTGACACATTCACACCTCACCACAGCCTTAACCTGCCCAGCTCAGGTGATCCTCCCACCTTAGCCTCTTGAGTAGCTAGAACTACAGGCACCTGCCACCAAACTCGGCTAATTTTTGTATTTTTTTGTAGAGGCAGAATTTTGCCCAGGCTGGTCTCAAATTCCTGAGCTCAAGCGATACGCCTGCTTCAGCCTCCCAAAGTCCTGGAATTACAGGTGTGAGCCTGTAATCCCACCATCTCTGTTGTTTAAAGCCATTCCGTTTGTGGTAACTTTTTTACAGCAGCCCCAAGGAATCTAATAATACAGACATATAAAAACAGTTCTTGAGTATTTTGGGAAATGGGTGTTGGTCTTTATTATTTCTTAACATTTAGAAAGTGACAACAAGTCTCAGAGAAACTTACCCATGATTATGAGTCCTGCCCTCCCCCCATTCATATATTGAAATTCTAACCTTCAATACCTCAAAATGTGACCTTATCTAGATATAGGGTTGTTACAAATGTAATTAGTGAAGACGAGGACATTCTGGACCGGGAGGGGGCCCTGATCTAACCTGATTGGTGTCTTTGTGAAAAGCGGACCTTTGGACACAGTCACACAGGGGAAAGCCGTGTGAACACGAGTTGTGCTGCCACAAGCCAGGCGCTAGGAGTCCTGACTCAGACTCTCCCCTGGGGCCATCAGAGGGAGCAAGGCCCTGCCAACACCTCCATCTTGAGCTTCTAGCCTCCAGAACTGTGACACTGTAAATTTTCGGTTATTTAAACCACTCTGAGGGTACTTCCTTATGGCAGCCCTGGCAAACTGTAACACCCGTTATGCCATTTCCAAGTAGTAACCATTAATGTTTTGGTTTCTCCTCTTTCAGTTTCATATCTATAAATACGGAGACCAAAGTTTACTTATACACATACATACATATATGTAATCTCCACCTAAATATTAGAGGCAGGTTCCTCTTAAGAACACTGTCTATGGCCAGGTGCAGTGGCTCATGCCTGTAATCTCAACACTGGGAGGATGAGGCAGGTGGATCACTTGAGGTCAGGAGTTTGAGACCGGCCTGATCAACATGGTAAAACTTCATCTATGCTAAAAATGCACAAATTAGTGGTGGCAGGCACCTGTAATCTCAGCTACTCGGGAGGCTGAGGCAGGAGGATTACTTGAACCCAGGAGGAAGAGGTTGCAGTGAGCCGAGATCATGCCACTGCACTCCAGCCTGGGTGAAAGAGTGAGACTCCACCTCAAAACGAAACAAAGCAAAATAACAAAATAAACAAACAAAAAAAATGTCTAAAATTTGGAAATAAGGCAGAAAGATAACTGTGTGACCTTTCAAACTCATACTAAAGATTAGCCAACAAGCTGGTCTGAGTCATCTATCACACTAAGCAAAGGTAATTTTGTTTGAATTACTATTTTTCATTACGGACCAGATTCTATAAAGTACATGTCAACTTGGAGAAAATGGATAAATTGCAAATTACCTTTTTTTTTTTTTTGGTAGCAATTCAAATGATTTTTGTCCTATGGAAAAGATCACCTCTAAGCATTATGATTTCATTGCCCTGTATTAAATTAGCAAACTTATTTCAGGTTTCTTCCTTTAGTAACTCTCTTTAATTTTTCATATCCTTTTGGTACCATCCCTGCTGATTCTTTCATTAGTGAGTTCAAAACATCTTTGACATCTGTATACTGTATACCTATGTAAGAGTCATGTTTTTAATTTTTTGAAAATTATACTTTGACATGATCAGTGGTTCTCAGACTTTCAGATTTCATAAAGAAGAAAAATTATTAAAACAAAATAAAGCTGGATGCCAGTTTTAATTTTCTAAATAATGTCCATTTAAAAATCACAAATGGAAAACTATCCTCTACCAATACCACCATTTTATAATAGGGAGTGCAGGGCTTTTTAACACCGAAAGAGTAGAATAAAATATAGTACAGACCACGTATACTATGAAAGTTTACCTCATTCTATTTATTTTCCTCATTGCACTGCATTTTGGTAAGAGCCTCAATGGCAGGTGTAATTTAGCAAGACTGTGTAGAGATGACTGGTTTCCTCTGGACTAGTGCAGTTTCTTTTAGTCATTCACTGCAGGTCTTCACTGAGATCTTTCTATGTTCCAAGAAGTGCCTATTATATGGCAATTATATGCCCAAACATATGTCTATCTTCTATGTACAAACATGGCTCCTGAGGTTGCGGAAAACATATTCTAGTGGAGGAAGACTGACAATGAATAATTGTATAATTGATTATATAATCAAAATCTTGACCAAATTATGATACAATTAAAATATTATGAGGAGAGAGCACAAGTTTAACAATGTGCGTTGAGCTGCTTGCATGCCAGTCATTTCCCAGTGAAAACTCTACCCTAATAGAAGGGCCCAGCAAATTATGGTAGCAGATAGTCAACAGTAATAGACTTTCCCTTGTAGGGCTTCACAAAACCCTCAGAGAAAACGGGGACCTCTTACCTTCCCCTTCCTTCCTTCATCCCTAGAAGAAAGAAGCTGGTCACAGAATAGTTCCCTCTAGAGAAAAAATTAAAATGAGGTTAGTTCATAAATTAGTCTTTCCGAGAGACACAAAAGTATGTTGTTCAGCTGATAATATTATTTAGTTAACTGGCCCTAATTAGCTTGCAGTCCCACAGACCTAGACCCCATGGCTATGAAGCAATCCTACAAGGACGGGAAAGAGTATTATCATGTGCAAATATCCCTTCTTTCAAACTTTCTGGAGAAAAGTTTTGACCTGATTGCACAAGTGTGGGCAACTTGAGCTTCAGGCTAGTTTGTAAATATGTAAGAAGAGAACCACAAGCAGTTCGGACACTTCATGCTCTCCTATGCTACGTTTGAAAGGTGATGGGAAGGCCAGGAAACCAAAACTCCTAGAAACTTCTTTAACAAATATGGGGGTGAATAGGAGAGGGAAAGACAAGGTAAGGGGTTTTGACTGAGAATTTGAGACTATTAAATTGGTTGAGAAACATGAAGTAACTGACTCCCAGGAAGCAAAACCTGTTACATATGCGACCAAAAAAATGATGGGAGATTTCTCTTTGTTAGGTAGTCAGGGAAGAGACTTCTATATTTGTGTATGAGGGCAATTTTCACAAAATAGGTTTGGCAGCGTAGTGGGGCAATAACGTTTTCACTCTTCTACCATCACCAAGATTTATCTGTATTCCTCTGTAGAGTTCATGGTTTGGGGATGACCTACACAAATAAGGCTCAGTGAAGATGCGAATAAAAGCCTTTATAGACTTTTGAAAAACCAAAAGAAACAGGTATTTAATGTATAGAAAACCAGTCAGGTAAGATACTCTGAGAACAGGAGGCCCATTTTGCAACTCAGGGTAAGAAATGATTGATGAAGAATTTAGCAGTGTTAACTCTGTACTTTTCCCACCCTAATAAACCACCAGAAAAGCCTATCGATCAAGCAACACTGAATTTATTAGACATACAGTAGTGAGAGACAACACCAATTTGGTAAAGCATTTATAGCTTCTTAAAATGGGGGCATTATGGAAGAGTATTTATAGGGTTTTAGAACTACCCAGTTTGGGAGATTGGAGGCTGAGTCTTGCAAAGTAGGTAACTTGGGATTGGGCAGAGTTTATGATATGGTCACTTTGGCTTGGTAAGCACAGCAAGATCAGGTACTTGAAGAGAGTCCTGATAAACAAATTGTTATTCTTGCTAAATAAGCTATTAAGTTGGTTCACAGTTTTATTTTCTTGGAAATGAGTATTTCCTAGAGTAAGACAAAGTCATTGTTTTTACTAGCCTCAGTATTGTTTCACATAAGAAAAGGAAAGTTTGCCCAGTCCCAGCAGTGTTTAACATAAGGCCTCAGAACTATATTGCTTTCAGTTCTCAGGAGTCTTTCATTTTTCTCCAGCCTAAGCTACAGAATGGGGCATCATCATCAAGGGACATGATCAATCCAGATTTATATCACTGTTTGATGCATTATGCTTACATGAAGGGTTTCTGATGATAGTCACTCCACCCTTTATTAGTAACAGATTTTTTGTTCATTTTATTGGCAGGTCATGTTTTGATCATTTGACGGAATAGCAACTGCATAGCAGAATTTAAGACTCTGGAGAGCACACATTTGAGAGCGGCAATATAGATAATTTTTACGAGAAATATTATGATATGAATGAACTTGTAGTCACTTTTAAGGCAGAAGCCAAGAGCGACCAAATATGATGCCCAATATGAAAAGGCTACACAAGCAGATAGGGGGTATTGGCAAGTTACATAATTTCACAATTTTTATGTTTGCTGCCCAGATAATTTTTGCAACATTAAAGATCCAAAAGAGGTCTGTAATAATGCAGGTACAACATTCTTTCCCTAAGTCAGCACACGTCCTACCTCAAAAGACCTCTGTTTTGAACCATCACCTGTCCACACTTGTGAACCTCTTAGGTGAGAAGTTCTACAGCTGTAGCAATGTTGCCAGACTCCCACTGTTCTCTGCACCATTGTCTGCAGAATCCTGCCTACTTGTCAAGTCTCATGGGACGTGTGACATGAAGAAGAAAGCAGTCTGAAATGTTCTTTCAGTGGTTACTTTTAAAATGTAAATCAAAGTTCAGCATTTTTTCCTTTTGGAATTAAATTATCTAAATGTCTTTTTTTCTCAGAAGGGAAGTTTGCAGGTCAAAATGGATGTGCAGTGATACTAAGGATTCTCCCGAAGGCAGACCTCAGTTTACTCACATTATAAATACCTGTTCAACTTACAGATTGCAAATTGCACTCAATAGTCTTTTGTGGGGATGTCAAATAGACTTGGCCTGGCATAAAGTCCACCACCCAGTGCTAGGCCAATTCTATTTGATATACCCATATGAGAATTTCCACTGAAAGCAGATCATTGGGTAACCCCTCACAACTACTATTGGATTTGAAACACAAAAGACCATTGACTGCAATCTGTAAATTGGACAGGGATGGGGTTTAGCTTAACTAATGCATCTTTCATGCAGGGTCTGTAAAAGTTAGGCAATCTCTAAATATACCCCAGCTGTTGCCTGGCTTTTTCTACATTCTATTTCTGTAAAGGCTTCATTGCAAAGGCTAACTCTTCTGTGTATTTTTTTTTTCCTACAGAAAAAGAAACACCTCATTTCTAGGTTTGACATAGCAGTGATGTTAGGTTTCTTGACTATCTGGTCTGTTATGATTTTTGTCACTTAAATAAATTGATTGGTGGTTGAATCCAATTAACTAGGAAACCAACTTATTTATAACAAGGAAAAGGTATTAAATAAAGCTGAGTGATACCCAAATAAAAATGAGCATAAATCCAAAGGTCAGTTTATTTTTTAGCCAAATTGCAATAAAATTGCTGGCAGATATTAGAATCATTCCAAGAAGTATGTAAGCATGCCAAAAGATTATTAAGGATGGGAACCATATAAATATTATGTCTAAGAAGTAATAAGTTTCTGTTAGTAATCAAAAACTTTAACAAAGAGGAGAGAAAATAGCTAGGGAAATAAAAATAACATATTACAGATTAAAGCATGGGAATCACTGGTTCTGGTCATCTGGATCATGTTCATAGATCTTGAGTGGACTTCATCAACTATTCACAGTTGTTTCCATGATCTGTGTTCTTTATTTGAAGCTGTCTCCACCCTCAAAATCTATGCTTTTGGAGAATTCCTACGTTCCCAAAGATCCTCAGCTTGAAGTCCTGCTAAGACAGTCTTTCAGTGATTCAGAGATGAATTATATTTAATTGTGAGATGTAGACCTTAGAGTCCACATCTTACAGTTTTTCTTTTGTATTATGCATTTAATAGGATCTGAAAATATTATTTTCACCAAGCCTCAAGGACAAATTTTTTCCTGTGATGTCTCTTTCGAAATCTAAATTTTCTGGATACATATCGAAGCAAAGTTCTCTTTTAGGTATAATACACAGCAAATGTATAAGGATATAGTTAATAATAACTCTGGGAGTAAGAACACATCATGAACAGTGAAGACACTGACAAACTTCCAGGGCCTTTGATTTGTGCGAAAAAGTATACTACGAACAGCCTGGATTAACATTAAGTATTGGAATCAAGTAACCTAGATATCAAATATTTTAGATAATTATTATACCAGTCTGTGTACATGAACAGTAGCATGCTCATTGTAACATAAAAATGTGTATAATATTTAAATGTTTTGTTAATTAAGGTAGAATATCTAAACTTTTGTGATATGTCCATTTTCTGTTAAGGAGAAAAAGTAAAAGGTCCCTGTCTTCATTTTTGACTTAAAAATATTTGGTGAATGCTAAATAAACCTAATGATCACCGTTATTTTACTTTATGAGGTAAAGGGACAGAATTTTGTGTTACCTGGTAGAAATTCCAGAAAGTCTAAAAATACTTTCAGTTTAAGAGAGATTTTGGCCAGGCACTGTAATCCCAGCACTTTGGGCGACTACTGGCGGGTGGATTACGAGGTCAGGAGTTTGAGACCAGCCTGGTCACCTTGGTGAAACCCCATCTCCACTAAAAATACAAAAATTAGCTGGATGTCGTGGCAGGTATCTGTAATCCCAGCTACTCAGAAGGCTGAGGCAGGAAAATTCTGGGAGGTGGAGGTTGCAGTAAGCAGAGATCGCACAATTACACTGCAGCCTGGGCAACAGGGCAAGACTCCGTCTCAAAAAAAAAAAAAAAAAATCTTAACAGTTTGAATGATCTGAATTTATGGCTGAATTCAGAAAATCATAAATTAAGATTGTTTTTCAGAAGAAGAAACATTTAAATACAAGTCCTAGTTTTAAGCAATATTTTGAAAATATACACTGATACATGACTTTTAGTAACTTATTTTTTCTAAAAATATAAGAAAATTTTTATCAAAACAAATGAGGAATATGTCAAAAACTTAGAGAAATATCTTGGTGATAAAGAAGTTCTTTATTATTGAGCAAAGAACAGCTGAAAATTTTACAAATTTGGTGAGGGAAAATAAATGGAAAGATCTAAGATGTTCACCAAATTCCAAGCAGAATCAACTTAAGAAAAATCTTCCAAACACACTATAACTGAACTGCTGAAAACTAAATATAAAAAAAGAAAATTATTGAAAAGAGTCATTGAAAAATGTCAATGGACTGGGCATGGTGGCTCTGCTCCTAATCCCAGCATTCTGGGAGGCTGAAGCAGGAGGGTCACTTAAAGTTAGGAGTTTGAGATGAGCCTGGGCAAAAAACGGAGACCCCATCTCAACATTTTTTTTTAATAGCCAGGCATGGCAGTTCCCTTCTGAAGTCCCAGCTACTCAGCAGGCTGAGGCAGGAAAAAGGCTTGAGTCCCAGAGTTTAAGCCTGCAGTCAGCTATGATGGCATCATGGCACTCCATCCTAGGCAACAGAGTGAGATCCTGTCTCTAAGAAAGAAAAAAAAAAAAAGATAAAAAGAAAAGGGTCAGTGATTTTAATAATTGAAGATTTCTCATCGGAAACTATGGAGGTCAGAAGACAGTGTAATAACATTTTTCAAGTGCTTAAAGAAAAAAACTATCAACCCAAAATTCTATTGCCAGTGAAAAAATTCTTCAGGAGTGAAGGCAAATAATTCATTCTCATGTGAAAAGAGAGTTTACTGCTATAAGACCCTCCCTTAAAACAAATGCTAACAGAAGTTCTTCAGGTGCAAGGGTTTTTAACAGAGTAAAACTAAGAACTTTCTGAATTAAGGAAGAGCAACTGAAATGATATCTTTATTAATTTCCTAGAGCTGCCATAACCAATTATCACATACTTGGTGGCTTAAAACAACAAAAATTTGTCCCTTCACAGTTCTGAAAGTCAGAAAGCGTTGGGAGGACTGTGTAGTCTCCAAAGGCTCAGGGGAAGAATCCTTCCTTGCTGCTTTCAGCTTCTGGGGCTGTCAGCATTCCTTGGCTTCCTTAACTGCATCACACTAGTTTCTGTGGTCACATTGCCACTGCCCCCCAACTCCTTCCTCCTCCTTCCTCCTCCTCTTCCTCCTCCTCCTCCTCCTCCATGTCTGTGTTTTCTTTTCTGTGTCCTATAAGGACAACTTGTTGAATTTAGGACCCACTTGGGCAGTCCAGGATGATCTCATTTTGAGATCCTTAACTGATTTATATCTTCAAAGACCACTTTTTCCAATTACAGTCATATTCACCAGTCTCAGGGGTTAGGATAGGGACATATTTTGAGGGTACAGCATTTAATCCACTACCCATAGTAAATCTATAGGCTATTTTTGGCATCTTATATACTCCTAATCCATTTTGGCTGCTGTAACAAAATACCATAGACCTGGCAGCTTATAAACAACAGAAATTTATTTCTCAATTCTGAGGGCCTGGGAGTCCAATTTTGAGGTGCTAGCAGAGGTGGCATCCAGTGAGGCCCATCCCTAATAGGTAGCACTGCACTTCTGTATCCTCACTTGATGGAAGGGGCAGGGCAGCTCCCTGTGACCTCTTTCATAAGGGCACTAATCCCATTAGCCCTCATGCCTAATTACCTCCCCAAAGGCTCCATCCCTTAATACCATTGCCTTAGGGATTAGGATTTCAACATATGAATTTGGGGAGTGGGTAGTGGTTACACACATGTAGTTCATAGCACATACTTAAAATATATCTATATCTATCTCTCTCTATATATATTTCTATTGAAATTAAAAATTACTGTGAGATGGGGTTTTCTATGTAATTTTTTCTGTGCATGAGATATGATATATGCCACAACTACAATATGGGGAAGGTAAAGGAAGTTATGGATTGTAAGGTTTCAATAGTTTGTCTGAAAGGGTAAAATATTGATTCTCAGTTTATATTTTAGGTAATAATTTAAAAGAAGTTAAGTATGTATGCTATAATCCATAGAATATTCATGTGTGCATGTGTCTGTGTGTATGAGGAGGTATAGTAAAACACCAACAAATAAAAAAATTCATGTAATCCAAAAGAAAAGAAAAAAAGGAAAAATGGAACCAGAAGAATAAAAAAACAGAAGTGCTATTAAACAACTAATAATAATATGATAGACCTAAATCCAGCTGTATAAATAATCACATTAAATGTAAAAGTTTTTGTATTAACAGGGATTGTCAGATTGATGATAAAACCAGGACATAACTATATAACATATCTAAAGTGAAAGACAAAATGTTTATTATCTAAAATCAGGAACTAGGCAAAGATAGTCACTCTCATCACGTCTCTTCAATGTTTTATTGGAGGTTCTAGTTGATGAAATAAGCTAAGGGGAAAAAAGACATAAAATCAGAAAGGAAGAAATAAAATAATACATATTGGCTGGGCGTGGTGGCTCATGCCTGTAATCCAAGCACTTTGGAGGCCAAGGCAGGCGGATCACCTGAGTTCGGGAGTTCAAGACCAGCCTGACCAACATGGTGAAACCCTGTCTTAAAAATAAATAAAATAAAATAAAATAAAATAAAATAACCAAATAAATAAAATAATACATATTAACAGACAACATGATTGTTTACATAGAAAATCCTAAAGAATTGATTTTAAAAATCCAAGAACTAATTTACTAGCAAGGAACGACTAGAAATCAAAGTTTTAAAATCAGGATTATTTTTCAAAAGACTGAAAAGTTGCTTAGGTATAAATCTAACAAAATATTTTGAGGATATACTTGCTAAAAGTCACAAAACACTGATGAACGATATCAATAAAAATCCCAATAAATGCAGAAATATAGTGTATTTGTAGTTGAAAAACTCAACATTGGCAAAGTGCCAATTCTCTCCACATTTACCTATAGATTTAATGTACTCCCAGGGAGAGTGCCAGGAGGATTTTTTTTTCATAGATAAACTCTTTATAAAGTTTATACTTTAGAAGGTGCAAAGAAACTAGAATGGCCAAAATTATTTTGAATGAAAACAAAGTTGGAAAACCTACACTTTCCAGTTTTAAGATTCGCTATAAGGTAACAGTTGTCAAGATCTTGTGGTATTGGCAAAGGGATCAATAGAACAGTTCCAGTGGATCAGTATCTAGATTCTAAATGTAAACTCACATGTCACTTACCATATGGTCAATTAATTTTTTGTAGAGATGCAAAGGCAATTCAATGGGAAAAGTATAGCCTTGACAAATGGTACTAGAACAATTGGACCCTCATATGCCAATAAAATAGACATCCACTCTTACTTGAAATTGTGTACTAAAATTTAACTCATAAAAATAAAAGGTAAAAACACAAAAATTTTAAAACAGGAGAAAATCATTGGGATCTTAGGCAAAGAGTTCTTTGATATTACACCAAAAGAGTGAGCCATCAAAGAAAAATCAATATATTGAATCTCAGAAAACTTTAAAACATTTGCTCTGTATTCTTTTTTAAGAGAGTGAAAAGACAAGCCATAGATAGGGAGGAAGTATTTGAAAATCCTGTATCCATCAAAGAAGTTGAGTTCAGAATATACAAAGAATTTTCAAAACCCAACAATAAGAAAACAGCCCAATTGAAAAATAAAAAGTCAAAATACTTAACGAGACACTTAATCAAATAAAAAATATGATTGTCAAATAAGTGCATCAAATAAGCTCAACATCATTAGTCCTTAGAGAAATCCAAATGAAAAACAAAATGAGATACCACCACCCACCTATTACAATGACAATTTTTTTTAAATGGCAATATCAATGCTGGCAAATATATGGAGCAATTGAAGCTCCTATAACTTGCTGGTGGAAATGTAAAATGAAATAGCTACTTCAGAAATGGTTGGCAGTTTCTTATAAAGTCAAACATACACTTATCATATAACCCAGGAATCTGATTCCTAGGTATTGACTCTAGAGAAATAAAAACTCATATTCACACAAAAACCTAGAAATAAATGTTTATAACAGAACAGCATTATTCATATTGCCCTAAAATAGAAACAGACTAAAAATTATTTGAAGGTAAATGGATAAACAAACCATGAAATACTTCTCAGCAATAAAAGGAAATAAACTATTGGTACATGCAACAACATGATTGAATATCAAATGCATTTACTAAGTTAAGAAGTAAATCTTAAAAGGTTAAATATTTATGACATTCTAAGAAAGGCAAAAATATAGGGAAAGAAGATCAGTGGTTGCAAGGCGTAAGCTTCAGGGGAGGGGAGTCTGACTATCTACTGAGCAGGGAAAAAGACATTTTGGGGAGGGTTTGGAATTATTCTATACCTATTTGTGATAAAGCTTACAAGAATTTGTCATGTGTTACACTCACAGAACCATACACAGAAATGGAATTTTACTTCAAAAATTGAATTAGAAGAGTAGTGTAGAGATTAAAGTACATAAATATATATTTGTTTAAATGTCTGCATAGCCAATTTTATTAATTACCACCTTTAACACAATTAACCAGCTTTTATTTTCCCATACACAAGAGAAAACTAGAAGATAGCTAACCAAGATCAATGAAACTAGTTTTTATGAGCATATATGTTATTTTATTTAAATCAATTTTAAGATGGCAAAGTAAATGCATTTAATATAATTTAAGGGCATTTACACATCTCCTTAATCTGTAGTCATTTTATATGTAAAGGTAAAAGAAATTTAAAATTATATTTAATAAACAAAGTTCTCTAGCTTTTCTTACAGAAAAATTATCTGGATATCCAAAGATTATTTATTAAATAAAACATTAATTTAACATCTTAGAGTGGCTAAATATCTGGAAAGTACAATTTAAGTCAGAAGATTAAGTCCTATGATTAGAAATAATAGAATGCTATTAATATTAGAAAAGTTCATAAGATTATACTCTTTTTGAAAAACATGTCAAATCTATTTCACTTATTTATATATACACATATATAGATGTATGTGTCTTTATGTGTGTTTGTATGTATGTATATATATATATATATATATACACACACACACACACACACACACACATATCTTTTATCTTAAAAAATTTCTGCAAAAAGTTATATCTTCCAAGACCCAAGAAACTAATGGAGGACTTATAAAAATAGAAATTATTGGAAATTAAACCCAAGTATTTTGTTAATAAAATAGTTTGCAAACATGATTTTTTACATAATGCTAGAACCAGGGAGAAGACCCTAATTTGTCCAAAGGCTCATCCATTTACCAGGCACATTTTTAAGATTCTTGAGTTTATTCTAAACTCTGTGTCTAGCTGTTCTTCTCATTTGGAATCCAAGGTCATTGACCAAATTTACAGTTAAACTTCTTCTCTGAGTAAGTGTTTTGTCTGAGAAAACATACAAAAGAAACACAGTTTAATTTTTTTCTTTCGTTTTGACTTCCTTGACGATTTATCAGATACTCGTGGAGTGTGTACATTAATATAGAACCATTTTTAAGTAATCAGTGAATCTCCAAAGTTTCCGAAGAGTGCGGAAAAGGAGAAAGAAAGGAAGGAAAAATATAAACACACAAATAGCTGGCATCAGATAAATATGATATTAACATTGTAAGGGCTTATTATCTCCCCTCTGCGAGGAGAGGTGCTATGATTTGGATGTTTGTCCTTCCAAACCTCATGTTGAAACCTGATCCTCGGTGTTGGAAGTGGAGCTTACATGGGTGGAGGTGTTTGGGTCATGGGAGTGGATGAACAGATTAATGCCCTCTCTCAGAGATGAGTGAGTTCTCATTGTGTTAGTTCCCCTGAGAGCTGGTTGTTAAACAGAGCCCAGCACCTCCCTCATGTCTCTCTGGCTTCCACTCTCACCATGTGCTCTCTGCATAACCTGGCTCCCCTTCTGCCTTCCGCCATGAGTGGAAGCAGCCTGAGGCTCTCACCAGATGCAGACACAATCTTGAACTTCTCAGCCACCAGAATCATTAGCCAAATAAACTTTTTTTCTTTATAAATTAATTGCCCAGTCTTGGGCATTCTTTATAGCATTACAAAACAGACAAAGACAGGGTGACTTAATCCATTCAAGCTACTGTAACAGAATACCATAGACTAGATGGCTTAAACCACAGATGTTTATTTCTCACAGTGCTGGAGACTGGAAAGTCCAACATAAAATTGTCGAAAGATTTGATGTCCTGTGTGTTAGTCCAAACTGCACAATTTTTTAAGTCCCTTGCCATTTCCCAGACCTTGGTCAAAGTAAAACATTCCATGGGGATTCAGGCTGTGAGAAACAGCCTGCCCAACCACCTGACTTTCTTATCATATTCTGCTGAGAGAAAGTGCAGGGAACATCACATTCTGCCAGAACAAGGGCCAAACTGTCTCATCGTGGGAACGGGTTATCTATATTTTCCCAGGCACCCAGCCATGTTCCCCAGACCCCTCATGCCCAGGCCCATAATTGCCCCAGCATGTAAGCGGTAGTAGGCACTGGCGTTAAGCTGGTGCCCTCCTCTGCAGGTCTAATGCTGGACATAGAGCCCGTGTTTGCTGTAGAGTCACCACTCTCTCTCTCTGTGTCTTAATTTAACCCTTGCCTTCCCTTCAAAACCTAAAACTGTGAGGGTCTGCTTCCTGGTTCATAAATGGCACCTTTCTGCTGTGTCCTCAATTAGTGAAAAAGGAATGAAGTAGTTGTCTGGAGTCTTTTTTGTAAAGGCACAAATTCCATTCATGGGCTCCATCCTCATAACCTAATCACTTCCTAAAGGTCCCATTTCCTAATATCATCACATAGAGGGTTAGGATTTCAATATATGAATTTTGGGGAGACACAGACATTCAGTCCATAAGAGAGGGAATGCACATAGATGTAGGAAAACCCATTTTTCACACACATATGTGTGCACATACACAGGATTAGGTGAGAGGAGAGAGAGAGAGAGTATGTCAGAAGCACTAAGCCCGTTTAAATAGTAACTCAGACCCTTGACAATTCTATCAAATTTACAATTTAAAATGATACTTTTTAATTCTCTGAAGTACAAATGCAAAGAGTAGGGTTTCTTTTTCTTTATGGAAGTTATCTGTCTTTCAGATTGACAGGACGGAGAATCTCCTCATGAGAGTTTCTTCCCTTTTTCTTTCAATGTACCTCTCAAATGAACAATCTTATTCATGTCAAAAATTTCCCCAAATGGCCACTGCATATCAAAGAGAGAAATGCACATGAAATAAAAGAGGAAGGGAGGAGGCATTCTACCTGGTGGGCAAACAGAATGAGAAGATGCTATTAGAATTGCAGGGGCTACTAAGAATGATTGATGTTTGTCCAAACCTCTGATCTCTGGAAACTGACCAAAGATTATATTTATCACCAGTTGGGATCCAGTGAACCCTCCCCTTCTGAGCAGCAAAACCAAATAAAGGAGTTCTCAAGGATACGAAGACAAGACTGAGGAAGATCCTAATAAGGTGTTGCAAGGTGACACAGGGCAAACTTTGTCCAAAGGAAATTGATTTGACAAGAACTTCTGGACTTGTCAGTTCTTAGGGCTGTCTTGTCTGTCCTCTTTCTGTTGACTTTGATTTACTATACTCAAGCAGAAAGTGACAAGGGAAGAGAAGGAAACAAATAGAAGCAAGTTTCCAAAGTACAAGGTTTAAATCACGAAGAACTAATCAAATAATGTATCTGGAGGACTACTGCAACCTTCTGATAAATTACCAAATAGTATTTTTATAGAAGGTGGAATGAGTGACAGACAAAAGGTTTCAACTGATTAAAGAAATCACGGAGTGCATCATTCTCAGTTTATTTGGAACTAGGGTTGCTGAGAATTTCCTGTTTATAAACTTCCATGGAAATCATAATTTCTACTAGTTGATTTCAGTTAATTAGCCTACTGAATAATTTGATGTTTGCACTCACTAAAAGATTATGGGGCACAATAATACTATTTACAAAATACCTCTGAAGTGGTGATATAAACACAAATAAGGCCTTGTACCAACCTTCAAGGGGTTTTCAGTGTAGGTAAAAATCATTTGAAATAAAAAGAGGGCTTCCTTGTTTTATCCCTGTGTTTAAGAGAATGTGTGTCAGTGTTTAAAATAATGCTTACTATTGGTTTATGATAAATACTTTAACAAATCACATTAGGGGAATGTTTTCTAATTTTCATTTCCTAAGAGATTTTTGTCAGGATTGTGGTTGAATTTTATTAAGTGTCTTTTCTGTATCTCTTGATATAATCATGTGATTTTCAGCTTTAATAAATGTCTTAATATTGAACTGCTTTTATGTACTAATATAAAACAAATTTGCTTTCATATTTCTTTATTACACTTCTGGAATAATTTCATAACATTTTATTTAGGATTTGGCATTATATTTATAGGTACTATTTCAAGTTTCATTAGGCTCAAAGACAGCTAAGAATTGCTTAAAAGAGCAAATAAGAATTCCTCGTTTCAGAACTGTTTGATGGAGCCTTTCTCTAAAATATTCTAGGACTCTTGCCCTTCTGGGTGAAAAACCTTCCTATTAAAAAAATTAGAATAAATCTTTCTATTAAAAATGTTGGAAAATAGAAAAACATGGTAAGAAAAAACTTACCAATTTGATTCATTCAGTGACTCCACATGTGTGTGCTGAATGCCTTTAGCCAGTAACTCGCTGAGGTGGTCCACACAGGAGGAATTACCATGGTAAGCAGTACACTATGCTCCTACCTTCTGCCTATTTGGATATAAAGATCAGTTCAGATTTCCTTCCTCCTCTTGAATCAGTTTGATAATTTTTGTATTCTTAGTGTTTATACGTTTAATCTGCATTTTCAAATTTATTATCACAAGATATACATTCTAGTCTCTTAAAAATTTTAAATTTCTCTCAATTTCCCCATATATTTGTAATAGTCAACTTTTTAATATTTTTTTCTTTTTATTTATTGATCAGGAAGAAGATATAAAAAGATGAATTATGTTAAAATGGTTAATGTATACATAATATTTCCAATCTATTCTATTTTGCTCATATTGTTTTATTGAACCCTTACAAAACCCTATGTGGGGGAGCTAAGCTGAAAACCTGAGGCCTTTTGAGGAGCCTATGCCCATTTTCTGTAGCTGGTATGTTGAAATCTTCATCTCAGTATCTTGCTATTATTTCTTTTCCTTGAAGGAATATTTCTATTCCTTCCACTAAAATTTTTAAAGTATTCACTGTCTTCAAGAAATAATCACTAGGGAGAAAAAATGAGAATACCATCACCACCACAGAGAAAATGATAAGTGATTTAAAAAAAGAAGTACCTCTTGCTGCCTGCTCGAAGCAGGTACAAATGTTTGTTTTTTATATGACTAAACATTCCAAAAGCTTTTCCAAAAAAAAAAGGAGGGAAAAGTAGATATACAGGGATTATAAATATTACAAATCTGCTTGGGTAGTCAAGACACAGGAGATAATATTTAAAAATATTTCTACTCGGGAAGAGGTTCTGGAATTTAATTTATATAGGTACAGAAGGCAGGATTAAAATTTAAAAAATTTATTAGAAAGCAAGTTTTGAATAAGTAAGAGGAAGAACTTTCTAGTCATTGTAGCTTCTAACCATGGATGAGAAGGGCTGTCTCACAGTGTAATGGATTTCCTCCCTTGACCATATAAAAATTTGAGAATAAAATGGCATGCTTATAATTATATAATTATTGAAGTAATTACTGATTGCTAAATTGATTTTCTTTTATTTGCAAATGTATATAAATTCATTCCAAAACTATTTAAAAATGAAATAAGATATAATCATGTATTTTAAAGCAACCTTTTTAAAAGTATTTATATGGATTATCTGTGTATTAAAATTATATAAGCAGGAAATTTTTGTCTTGGTACCCTTTTGGGTCCTATAGTCAATAACCTATAGAGGCTGGGTGCAGTAGCTCATGCCTACACTCCCAGCGCTTTGAGAGGCTGAGGTGGGCAAATAACTTGAGGTTAGGAGTTTGAGACCAGCCTGGCCGACATGGTGAAACCCTGTCTCTACTAAAAATGCAAAAATTATCTGGGCATGGTGGCACGTGGCTGTAATCTCCGCTACTCAGGAGGCTGAGGCAGGAGAATTGCTTGAACCTGGGAGGTGGAGGTTGCAGTGAGCTGAGATCGCGCCACTGCACTCCAGCCTAGGCGACAGAGCGAGACTCCATGTCAAACAAACAAACAAGCAAACCAATCACCTACAGGTTAGGACATCTCTGTCTTTATTTCCCCTGCACATCTCATGTTAATTAACCCTTTAATTTTCCCTATTTCTCAAAGACTCCACCAACTGGCGAGCTGACAGTTTCAGGTATCCTGTTAGTTTCAGGTTTCCTGACAGTTTCAGGTATCCTGTTAGTTGTGGCAAGGCCTGTAATAAAAATCGCTGCATCGGCCATGCTTCACTGGATGGACCACCAGTAAGCTGAGAGGGCAGCAAACACCAAGAGCATTTGTGTGTATTTCCTTTTGTTACTGAGCCCTGCACGATGTGTGTCTTAGTTTGTTCAGGCTACAATAACAACATACCAAAATCTGGGCAACTTATAAACAACAGACATGTATTTCTCACAGTTCTGGAGGCTGAAAAGTCAAGTTCAAGGAACTGGCAGATCTGTGTCTGCTGAGGACATGCTTCCTGATTGATGGTATCTTCTTGCTGTATCCTTACACCGTAGAAGGAGAGAGGCAGCTCTCTGTGATCTCTTTTATAAGGGCACTAATCCCATTTTGAAGACCAAATCTCCCAAAGGTGCCACCTCCAAATACCCTCATATTGGGGTAAGGATTTTAGCATCTGAATGTTGGAGGGACATAAACATTCAGCCTGTAGCAATATTCTTGGGAAGCTGCTGTTAGTTTGTGTTTAGAAAGGGTTGGGAGTCAATCAGATTTAACCATGTGCTAAAGTCAGAACTCTGCTCACTGCACAAAATCTCAGTTACCCCTAGCTGAGACCAGACTACGGCTCAGAAAGTGAAAGTCCACCAGACCCATCTTAGCGTGTTTAACCCAACTGTTACTAATAACACGAGGTTAAAAATGGAAATCCCTTAACAAATGCTAAACTGAACAGGTCAGCAATGCAATGAAGTGTATGTGGGGACTATCCCTGGCAAACCAGTCATGAACATATCAGACATAAGAATTGAATTATCTTTCATTTAAACATAAATGCCACACGGGCAGAAAAAAGTCAGGATAAAAATTCCATGGAGTGTTTTCAGTATGTCCAAAATGGAATGACTCCCGGCCATTTGTTTAGTCCGTCCAGCCCTGTTGGAGATCCAAGAAGGGAAGAAAGTAGACATGTGATGGCCTTCTTTCTCTTAGCTCCTGTCTGATGCTCGGGCAAGGAGTGTAGCCTCCTGTGAGTGTGTGGGCTGGGGAGCCGAGTAATCTGCATTTGAATGCGGGCTTTGCCTCCTGCTGGCTGCGTGGCCTGGAGCAATCCCTGTGCCCCACTCAGCGTCTCATTTTCTCCTCTGTGCATTCGAGATAGCAATAATAACTACGTCACAAGGTTGCTATGAGGGTGAAACGAACTAACTTGTAAGATGGCATTCACTCCATAGCTGTTCATCAAAATAAAAAGGTTCCAGAGCCATGTGGGAGAGAATAAAATGGTAGCTACTGTGTTCTGTTTCTTAACAGATTGGTTAGGGCTTCTCTTCAATCTACAAGGAAAGAATTGCCTTTGATGCTAAAATAAGAATCCTATTTAATATGGGACAAAGATACAATGACATGAATGCTACTCTCAAATGGCCCTTAATGTAGGACCATCTTGCTTGTGATTAGAAACTTGATTAAGGGCTTTTAGGTCCTTGCACTTTGGTTAGGAAATATCTTTAAGATTCTGAAACCCAGAGCTACCCATAATCCTTTCTGCAAAGATAGCAGCAGCAGACAGCAAGTAGCAGCTTTGGTGAATGAGTTGAAAATTTCTTCAGACTCCCATCATAGTTACAAGAGAGAACAAAATGTTAGCACTGTAAACAAGACTGTGACTCATCAAAATATGGTCCCTGAAATTATGCTCATGAAAACCAAAATGCCATGCATAAGAAATCATATACCAGCTTCAATGTACTGTAAGATTATGTCATTATTCTGGTTTTATATTAAACTGCCTGTCATCCCATGTTTATGCTAACCCCACACTATTGAGGGGCATTTGGTATTATTTTCATTCCAGAATAAAATGTTCTCTAACTGAAAAATTGCTCGAATGATTCACAACCTAAGAAGTACACGTGGGCAGCTCATAATAAAATGAAAGCCTTACCTTTGCTAAAGCATTAGAATAATTTTGTAAAGCCGTATATGTGCTTTGGATTCAATAGTATTTACTGTTTTTAAAAATAGCAGTTGAAAAAAGTATGTACTGTTTTTTTCTGACCTGCTGACTCACCTGAATTTTAGTGCTTCTACAGGATGCTGGATGCACTTTTTAAGAAAGTAACATCCCAAATTTAGCTACAAATTAGGGTAATCTGGTCACAGCATTCATACTTTTCATACCACCCCCATCCATTATCATCTAGTTAGGTCAGTCTCAGCTCCAATTTTTGTTATTCTTCAGACACTGTGATGAAAGCAGCTTGAGTCATGTGTCAACAGGTAGCTCTTGTCTCACTTGAAATCAAAGGCCAAGCTCTATGCATATACCTCTGGAGTGGACTTGGCTCAATTAAGACTCGTTGAAAAGCTCTCTGCAGTGCTATGTTACAAAGCAGTTAGTTGCTAAGGGATCAAGAGATCTGATTGGCTGCGCTGGAACATACAACGTCCACACAGTTCACTTACATTTCCATCTGTTCAAATTCTTGGACTCTTGAAAGACAGAGATCTGAGAATAAGAAGAGGAATACAATTAATGAAGCTCTTCCTCTTTAATTCCAGGGTTTCCTAATATCCCCCAAAACTTTAGGTAGTAAAGGTAACAATTTATTAGGCAGGAAAAAAGTTCTTAGGAGTGGAGATTTTGTTTGTATAAGGAGAAGGGTCGTGTATTTTAGATATCTGCGACAAAAGAAGATAGATGTTTATTAATTTTGTTGGTGAGGAGTCATTTTTTCATAGGTATAACTCCTTTGTTGTTTCATCAGTAAAACACCAAGTAATTTCTATTTGAAACTCAGACATAGAGTTGTATTGATTTAATTAATGCCGGAATTGGCAAACGCCACCCCTGAAACCCAGTGTCATCACCTGTTTTTGTAAATGTTTGTTAGGACGTAGCCACGCTCATTTATTTGCATGTAGCAAATGGCTACATTCACTCAAAGATCGAGTGGAATTCAGTTTAAAATAATTACAATCTGAAATTTTACAGAAAAAGTTTGCTGAACTCTGGATTAATGCATGATTTCATAAAACTTTCTCAAACACCCCATGGGTTTTCTGTATGGTTGCTCGCCTTATGGGTCCTGGAGGAGGTTGGGGCTTGATGTGGTTGCAGCTGGGCTAAGATCTATTCAGTGGTTTTATGGGACTCTGTGCTGCCTTTGTTTACCCACCCAGGCAAAGTTACTTCTTCCTTTGTGTCTTTCTAGACTCTAGAGACGTCTATTTTTAGAGCCATTATTTTAAATGCTTGTGTTTCTTATTTGATGTTGAGTAACTTCAGAGTAAGGCTCATGCCTGACTTAATTTTTACTCCCAAGAGCTAATACAATATGTGGCATAATACTAAAGAATTGACGCAATTGAATTAAATTGAGCAGAATCTCCCAGCATCCTCAAAACAGGAACATTTTGTGATGGGTGCAAAGAAAAGAGGCTGAGAGTGCATACTCCTTCACATCAGTTTAAATTGCTTTTTAATAATTTAATATCAACTCTAACCCTAGAGGTACATTAAAGAAAAGGAATTGAAAGCCTGTGATATGTCTTGATGACACAGCTCAAAATCAGTAACCAGGAAGTATAGTTAAAAGACAAAGATTAGTTTTTGCTTTTGCTTTCACATTTTCTTTGAAAACAGTTGAACACCATGAACTTCTAAAAACTGAAATGACTGAGGGAATGAAATTTAATAGTTAATTTAGTAATCTGGCTAAATAGTAACGGGTTTTCAATTATTTTAGGGGGAAAATGACAAAATAATTATAAGGTCATACTGAAAAATGTTAAACTTGCTTTAATGATTCAGAAAACACTTGAGGATCTCGAAGTGACACAGTTATCATAATGAACATAAATAGTAGGTGGTCAAATACTTATTGATTTGATTTCTGCACTTCTCAGTAGACTGTCTAAGAAATTAGTTGGGAAATATGCTCACTCTACGGTATATTTTTGAAATTGCTTCAGAAATTATTGATATCGGCTTGTTTACTTGTCATTTATATTTTTCACCTGAAAGTAAATTGCAGTTTTTAAAAAGACAGTTACTTAGTTTCTTAGCTATTTGCTCTGTAGATAAAGAAAGTTTTACAGTTCTCCTATATCTTGAGGTTTGGCAGACTTCTAAAACTCTTTTCCTTTCACTTTGGATGCCAATAGTAAGTGTTAGTTTGTACCCATCTTAAACATAAAAAACAAATATCCTATCAGTCTTCTTCAAAAAGTTTGAAAAAGAGATAAAGTAATAGCATATCCTTCGACCCGCGATTGATTTTCGGTCTCAACGCTCAAAGTAATGATTGGTATGGACCATGGCTCTAGATGGGTAAAGATAAATTTAAATCCTGACTGAGCCACTTATTAGTTGTGTGATCATGGACAAATTATTTGATCTATGTTTCAATTTCCCCATCTGTGGAATAAGGATACTTAAATCACAGCAGTATGATAAGGATTAATAAGCAAATGAATATAAAGCCTTTGCCTAGAAAGGTCCTGGCATGTAGTTAGAAATCTGAAAATGATAACTATTTTTTTCCTTAGAATTTAGGTGATTAAAAGTTATTTACATTTTATTTTTAAAATAAATTTTATTCAAATTTTACATACAGTCAAATTCATTTTTTATTTTTGGTGTATAGTTCTGAGTTTTACCACATGTATTGATCCATGTAAGCGCCATTACAATTGAAGTGCAGAATCGTTTCATCATTCCCCCAAAATCCCTCAGGCTAGCTCTCTGTAGCCATGCCCTTTTCTCAGCCCTAACCCATGACAAACACTAACCTATTTTCTGTAGCTATAATTTTTCCCTTTCTAGAATGTCATATAATTGGAATCATCAATTTTTGAGACTGGTTTCTTCACTCAGCATAATGCATTTGAAATTCACCCAAGTTTGTATATGTGTCAATAGTTTGTTCCTTTTATTGCGGAATAGTACTCTGCACTAAACAGTTAGTTCCTCCATTCACTTATTGATAGGCATTTGGGTTGGTTCCAGTTTTTGGCAGTTTGGGCGTATGTGAACAACTGTGTACGTGTGAACATATGTTATGTGAACATCTGTTTTCATTTCTCTAAGGTAAATATTCAGGAATGGTATTTTGGGTCATATGGCAAGATATATTTAACTTAAGAAAAAACTGTCAAAATGTTTTCCAGAGTAGCTCTCCTGTTTTGCATTTTGGGAATGTATCAGAGTTCCAGCTGCTCTGCCTCACCAACACTTGATACTGTCAGGTTTTGTTTGTTTGTTTGTTTTTAATTTTAGCTTTTCAGATAGGTTTGAAATGGTATCTCATGCCTTTAATAATAATGGTGAGGATATTTTCATGTGGTTATTCGGAAACTTTGTGAGGTTTTTTTTGGTGAAGTGCCTATACAAACATTTCACCCATTTTAAAATAAGATTGTTTTCTTATTGGTGAATTTTTAGAGTGTTTTTAAAATATTCTTTCTATATTCCGGATATAAGAATTGATAGGATTGATAGACTGTAGGATTGAT
>NW_016107382.1:3451890-3535939 GCF_001604975.1 Cebus imitator | reverse complement strand
TCAGATATGTGATTTGCAAACATTTTCTCTCAGTTAATGATTATAGAATTGATAGGATTGATAGACTGTAGGATTGATGGTATTTTCAATCTTTTTGTTTTTATTTTTTGAGACAGGGTCTTTCTTGCTCTGTCACCCAGCCTGGCATGCAGTGGTGTGACCATGGCTCACTGTAGCCTCCACCTCCTGGGCTCAAGCTGTCCTACCACCTCAGCCTGCTGAGTTGCTGGAACTATAAGCATGTGCCACCAAACCTGGCTAATTCTCGTGTTTTTTGTAGAGACAGGGTTTGCCATATTACCTAGGCCAATCTCAAACTCCCGGGCTCAAGCGATCCTTTCACCTTGGCCTCCCGAAGTGCTGGGATTATAGGTGTGAGCCACTGTGTCTAGTGGTCCTTTTCAATCAACATCCTTTCATAAAAGTATTAACATTTGATGAGGTTCAATTTATCCATTTTTTTCTTTTATGAATTGTCCCTTCGATGTTATGTCTAAAATCTCTGTCTAACCTCATGCCATGAAGATGTTCTATGTTTTCTTCTAAAAGTTTTATATTTGTATGTTTTGTATTTGAATCCAGAATTCATATTGAGTCATGTTCCAGAGTGGCTAATCAGTTCTCTTGATCCCTTAGCATCTAACTCCTTTGTAGCATAGCTCTGCAGAGAGCTTTTCAACACATCTTAATTGAGCCAGGTCCACTCCAGAGGTACTGAGGTTTGAGATTCATTTTTTACATCTATATGTTCAGTTGTTCCCTTGTAAGATGATTATTTCTCCATTAAATTGCCATCGCATCTTTGTAAAAAAATCAATTGGCCATATTTGTGTGGGTCTGTCTTTGTACTTTATTTTTTTCCATTGATTTTTGTGTTTATCTCTTCACCAATAGCATACTGCCTTGATAATTAAAGCTTTATAGTAATTCTTAAATTACTTTCGAGTTCATTCTGCTGTTTCAAAATTGTATTGAATTGTTTCATTGCCTTTCCATATAAATTTTAGAATCAGCTTGTATATGTTTATAAAATCCTGTTGGGATTTGGATTGGAATTACATTGAAATTGACACTTTTATTATGCTGAATCATCTAACCCATAAACACAGTATGTCTCCACTTATTTGGGACTGCACTGACTTCTTTCATCAGTATTGTATGGTTTGCAGTATACAGGTTCTACAAATACTTTGTTAGATTTCTACCAAAGACAAATCTTTGTATGTTGTCCTGAGACTTTGCTAAACGCACCTATTAGTTTGTGATGGTTTTTGGTAGATTATTTTGGTGTTTCTTCATTGACAATTTAATGTCTTGCAAACAGGGAGAATTTTATTTCTCCTTATCCAATCTTTACAATGTTGAATAGGAGTGATGAAAGTGGACATGTTTCTGTTGCTCCTGATCTAAGAGGGAACGCATTCAGCCTTTCATCAACAAGTATGATGTTAGGTAGAGATTTTTATTTTTGATGTTGTTTTTTGTAGATGCTCTTTAGCATGTTAAGGAAGTTTTCTTCTATTCTTACTTGGCTGAGAGATTTTTAAAACATATAAGTGATGGCGAATTTTATCAAATGGTTTTTCTGCATCTATTAATATGATAATATGGTTTCTCTTCTTTAGATAGTTAACATGGTAGATATATAGTTGGTCATGGTGTCCAACGGTCATAATTTCTTTTATATATTGCCATATACTATTTGCTGATATTTTGTAAAGAACTTTTATGTCGGTGTTCAGGAGTGAATGATTCTGCTCTGTAGATTTACTTTACTTTGCTGATCTTTTTGTCTGGTATTGATATCAGAGGAATGCTAGCCCCATAAACATACTTGGGAAGTGTTCCCTAAGCTTTTATATTCAGGAAGAGGCTATAGAATTGATGCTATTTCTTCTTCAAATACATGAGTGAAATAATCTGAGCCAACAGATTTCTCATTTAAAAGTTTTTTTCTTAAAAAAAAAATTAAATTATTAATTTGTTAATAGTTATAAGCTTGCTCAGGAATATTGATTTCATCTTGGATGTGTGTTGGTGGTTTATGGATTTTGAGATAGTGGTCCATTTCATATAAATTATTGAATTTATATATAATTAATTGTCCATAGCATTCCCTTATTTTCCTTTTAATGTTTGTAGGGTCTGTAATGACATCCCTTATTTCACTTCTGTTATTGGTAATTTATGTCTTCTCTCTGTTCTTCTTTTTCAGTTTTGCTAGACCCTTATTAATTGTATTAACCTTTTTAGCGGTTAATAAAAACTAATTTTCCCCTCTATTTTTAAAATTTGTGTGTGTGTGATAGAGTCTCACTCTGTTGCCCAGGCTAGAGTACAATGGCACAATCTTGACTCATTGCAACCTCCACTTCCCAGGTTCAAGCCATTCTCCAGCCTCAGCCTCTCAATTAGCTGGGATTACAAGCATCTGCTACCATGTCTGGCTAATTTTTTGTCTTCTTAGTAAAGACGGGGTTTTGCCATGTTCGTCCGGCTGGTTTCAAACTCCTGACCTCAAGTGAATTTGTTCACCTCAACCTTCCAAAGTGCTGGGATTACAGGCGTGAGCC
This sequence comes from Cebus imitator, assembly GCF_001604975.1. Classification (NCBI taxonomy): domain Eukaryota; kingdom Metazoa; phylum Chordata; class Mammalia; order Primates; family Cebidae; genus Cebus; species Cebus imitator. The sequence goes on along the minus strand of NW_016107382.1, from coordinate 3,533,366 downwards.
ACTGCACCTGGCCAAGTATAATATATTTTTTAACTTTCCTTGAGATTTTCTCTTTGACCTCTGGGTTGTTTAAAGCATGTTAATTTCTAAGTGTTTAGAAATTTTTCTGTTATCTTTATGTTACTGATATCTAGTTAAATTATATTATGCTTAGAGAATATATTTTGTTTGATATCAATTTTTTTTAATTTAAATTTTGATTTGTAACCCAGGATATAGTCTGTATTGGTGATTATTCCATATGCACTTGAAAAGATTGTGTACTTTGCTTTATTTGATGAAGTTTTGCATAAATATGAATTTAATCCACTTAGTTGATACTGTTATTCAGTTCTACATCCTTTCTGATTTTTATCTGCTTCTTCTATTAAATACTGAGAGAAACCGAGGTTGTCAAATATAAGTTTATTTCTCTTTCTTTTCTGTCAGTTTTTGCATCACATATTTTGATGCTCTCTTGTTGTATCCATATTTATTTAGAAGTGATTTGGCTTCTTGGAACATTGATCTGTACTATATTATATTAATGTAATATCCCTTCTTATCACTTGTGCTTTCTTTGGGTTAGTGTTTACATGATATACGTTGTCCGTCCTTTTACCTTTAACCTACCTGTAGTTTTTCTTTGTAAATATTTCCTGACAATCTCTGTGTTTAGACTATGTACCTTTCATTAGTGTGCTCAGACCATGCACCTTTAATGTAATATTGGTATGTTGGATTTAGGTCTACAATTTTATTTTTCCATTTTTTCTTTTCCATATTCTGCTATTCTGTTTCTCTTTTATGGCCTTCCTCTGGATTATATAAACTTTTGTAGTATTCTGTTTCATTTATCTGTTTTGTGCTTGACTCTCTCTTTTTTTTTTAAACAGTTTATGTAGTGGTCACTTAAGAGTTATAGATATTTAACTTTTCGTGATCTCTTTAGAATCCATATTTTACCACTTCAGTTAGAATGCAGAAAGCTTACCACCATATAGGTCCTTTAATATTCCTCAATTTATGTTGTAGTTTTCACACATATTTCATTGATGTACATTAAATAAATTATCAGATAATATGATAAGTTTGTTTTTCTCTGTCAAATGTATTTTAGAGAGCTCGAGAGAGGTTATGTGTACCTAAGTATCTATCATTTCTGTTGCTTTCTCTTTATTCCTGATATTCAGGGTCTTCATTTTACTTTTCATTTTACTTTGGTCTGAAAAACTTCCCTTAACAATTCTTTTGGAGTAAGTCTTCCGGCAACAAATTCTGTTGGTTTTTCTTCATTTGAGAAAGCATTTTTTTTTTTTAATTCCTAAACGGAATATTTGCACTTGAAAATGTTGAGTCACTTCTTTCTGCCCTCCAGGGTTTTAGTTTAGAAATCCACTGTCATCTGAATTATTCTTCTCATTTTCTAGTTAATGTCTTTCTTTCTCACTACTTAAAATTCTTTCTTCTTTATTTTTAGTTTCCAGATGTTAGATTATAATGTATCTTGGCAAGGGATTCTTTGTGTTTCTTCTGTTTGGGGTTGACTTAACTTCTTTAATCTATAAATCTATGACTTTCATCAACATTAGGATATTTTCAGCCACTATTTCTTCAGATTTTTTTCTGCATGCACCATCCTCTTTTTCTTTCCTTATGGGATGCCAATTCCACAAATACTAGACCCAAAGGTACTGTTCCCATGTACTCTTTCCGGTCACTTTCTTTCTATGATTAAGCCTATCCAATAAGTATCCTGCCAAGTCTTATATTAGCCTGAGGTTTTACATTTTCAAGAGTATTTTTATTAGTAGTTTCTTGTTGCCAACCAGTTAGATCAATAAGTAAGGGAAAACTATGCGTGCATGTTGTGGTTTGTGAACATGTCCACACATTTTTTATCACTTTTTTTCTTTTTTTTTTTTTTTTTTGGGACAGAGTCTCACTCTGTTGCCCAGGCTGGAGTGCAGTGGCATGATCTTGGCTCACTGCAACCCCCACCTCCCGTGCTCAGGTGATCCTTCTATTTCAGCCTCTCAAGTAGCTGGGACCACAGGCATGTACCACCACACCCGGCTGACTTTTTTGTATTATTTTTTGTAGAGACAGGGTTTCACTATGTTGCCCAGGCCGGTCTCAAACTCTCAGACTCAAGCTGTCTGCCTGCCTTGGCCTTCCAAAGTGCTGGGATTATAGGCATAAGCCACCGTGCCTGGCCTAACACTCTTCATCAAAAGGTTTGCTTTAACTACCTTCCTCTTTAATATTGTTCAGTGTTATATATGTCACTTGCATCTAACAAATAGAATGCGTTGAAAAGTAATGCTGTGTCGCTACTACCACAGTCAGTCATGCTAAAAAAGTCAAACAGCTTCCTTGTGGCTTTCTTTCATGAGAAACTCATCCTTGGAAATCAGCCACCATGTTGTGAGGGCACATGTAGACAGCACGTTACAAATGTTGTGAGGGCACATGTAGACAGCACGTTACAAAAGTGTTTTAGCTGACATCCACAGCTAATCCAGCAGACGCTGAGCGGAGCAAAGATACATTCGCTCTGCCAAGCCTTGTCAAATTTCAGATTTCTGGGAAATATAAATGTTGCTATTATTTTATGCCCTAAGTTTCGACGAGGTTTGTTATATAGCAAAGAGATCTAGACTTCTGTGAAATAGAAGCTGAGTGTTTCTCTTAAGCTCTCTTTTCTCTTGATATGGAAGTTTTATTATTTACTGTGTGAACAAAATACACATCTACTTATTTTATTGTTTTGTAATTTTTTAAAAATTTGGAATGAACTTGATGTATTGAGCGGATACTGTTTTGAATTGCCTCTTTTGAACTGTGACTGCATACTATGTACAGCAGAAAGAGCAAAATGGATATGTGGTGAGCAGGTAGGTAGACTATCAGAGATAAGATGGATCAAAGTTGTTCTTTTTAAAATTTTATTACTTGAGCCTTTTGGCTGACTGCTAAAGCATATTGTGTTCTTTTCACTGTTTTTATACTTTGTTCTGAGGACACTGTGGTCTAATGACCATGACTGCAGACCTCTACAAATCAAGGCAAACAAGTTGCTACTCTGTTCTTGCTTCCTGTTATGGTAATTACATCAATGTTGCCTCTGATAGTTAAATGCTACCGGTTGTTCTCCACTGTTATACAATCCTACCAGCCCCACTGACACTAAGGATTCTAGTCCCAAGATAGCACCTGCCCCGGTCAATCCTGGGCTACAAAGTAGAGTCACCCAAGAGTGTCTCAGTGATGCTGGTATCCCCCTCACTGGTGCATTCCTTGCTTCCCTAAAAAATAATGTGTCTTCCCTTTCCGTGAACCACAGGTAGTAGGTTCTCATCGCTTACATAATTAATCAATTTAAAGATGCCCATTTCCCTGATCATTTTGTTCCCTCTATCAATTACCTGAACACAATCTGTCATCTCTAACTCATTTATTATAAGACAGTGTCATGTCCAAGCTCAAAGGAATCTTGCAGCATCATCTTAGAGCAGGCTCCAGGTGTCCTTGCTAGTACATTAACTTCTGAGAGAGTGCACCCATGTTAATCATCTGCCCCCACTGTCAGGCTTGTATTATGCTCCGTAACCTCAGGTCTATTATTCTCGAGATCCACTCTCAGCTTTTGTCAGTACATTTGAGCCAAGACTTGCAAATCTTTTGGTAAGCTATGTATGCTTGTAGCAAGAACTATTCTTCCTTGCTAGGACTGTGCTGAGATCTTTAGTTACTGGCCGGGAGTCAATGAAGGGAAGTGAGGGCAGGTCTTAAGCATTATCTTACAAGCATCTACTTTAAGATCATTGCATGGTCTCCTGGTAACAAAAGCCTGCTTTTCTAGCAAGGGGCAGAGACTACTTTTGATGACCTAGAGTTTAAGGGGAAGCTGGGCATTCTAGGCTCTCAGTCATACTTACATATCCCATTTTTAAAATTACATTTACCCCCATACCATTCAAGTGATATAGTTGCAGCATATGCCTTTCAACTGTACCACATCCCAATATACCATAAGCATCTTAGTCATTGTGAGGCCACAGCAATCTAGGAGTTAGCTCCTTTCCCAGCACTTTCGCATGTGACAGTTGCTGTCTGACTGTTTAGTAATTCAGTTTCAAAGTCTATACTGAGGGGCATTTTTTTAGAGCCTCTTCCCACAGCCACGCTTAAATTGGATTGTCATGAAAGCAGAGGCTGAGATGATGACTCGGTGCAGGTAGTTTATTTGGGAGTTAGTCCAGAAAACAGAAGTGAGAGAGTGAGGAGAATAAGACAAGAAAGAGAAAAGCCAATAAATCTCGTGCTGGCTGCTGCTGAGAATAACTGGAACTCAATCCTACCTGCAAACTTTGAAGTTTATAGAATGTGTGTCAGAATTATCTTGCCAAATAACTCGACACTGCCCTGTTTACATAAACACTACCGTTTAGCATGGTTCCAGTGTTGCCTCATGGTTATTAACCCTTCCGCACTTCTGAGCGCACCGGTGCGTCTACTGAGTGAACTTCAAAGACGTCAGAGAAATCTCTAAAGCAAAAAAAAAAAAACAACCCAAAACTAGGGAGATGTTACACCTGCAGGGAGTCACTGACAGTATGCACGGAATTGTTTTGTCGGCTGCACTGAAATCAGATGGACTCAGCAGCTATGGCTTTGGGCACTACCAGTGTCGATTATACCTGCATCTATAATGGAAGGAAATGCTAAATTTCAGTTTGAGATTAGAATGGAATTTCTCTTCCATCTAAGCTAACAGAACTTTTGGCATCCCATGAAAACCATGGCGAAAACTCTAGGCCTAGGCCAGCTGTGGAGGCTCACTCCTGTAGTCCCACTATTTTGGGAGGCTGAGACTGGTGGATCAGTTGCGTCTAGGAGTTTGAGACAAGGCTGGGAAACAGGTGAAACCCCATCTCTACAAAAATACAGAAATTAACCAGTGGTAGAAATTAACTACCACTGGTTAATTTCTGATTTAACCAGTGGTAGAAATACAGAATGGCATGTATTTCTACTGCCAGCTGTGGTGCTGGCTGCTCAAGAGGCTGAGGTGGGAGGATCACTTGAGCCAGGAGGTGGAGGCTGCAGTGAGCCAAAATTGCAACATTGCACTCCAGCCTGGGTGACAGAGTGAGATCTTGTCCCAAAAGAAAAACAAAACAGAACAAACTCCTGGTCTAGAAGCTCAGTAATTGTTCATTCTCTTTCCTGGCATACGGGAAGCCTCAATCTTCATCTAAGTTGATCATGTGACTGGGTTCTGGCCAGGCTAGGGGACAGAAGCAAAGTAGATCACTTCCATGCCTAGCCCCTGAAATTATGCCACTCTTTTCTTGATAACCAAGAGAAAATTCAGTGTGAAGATGATGGAACCACACAATAGAAGGAACCTGAATCCTTGAGTCATCACTTGAAGAAAGCAGCCCCGTCTAGTCACCCAACTCCCATCAGACTGTGTGTGTGTGTGTGTGTGTGTGTGTGTGTGTGTGTGTGTGTGAATGCATGGGTATTTTCAATTGCTTATTTTAGCAGTATATATTACTTTAGCTGACACAGTCAATGTGGTATCTTACATAAGACCAATACTTTACCGATTTTTACTGCACTTTGGTCATTGAAGAAAGTATTCGTTATCACCTCTTTATCTTATAGGCATGTGATGAGAATGGACAGAGTCATGTTTCTGGTTTGCTTTTAGCCTTTTAAGGACTAGACAGGAGGTCAACTCAAAGCAGCGGAATAATTATTTCCAGATAAATGATTCCTTTCCTCCTAGTTAGGGAGAATCGTCCATTGCTATCTTGTACTTGCTAAGCACAACTTGACAAAGAAATCCTCCTTCACAATCCCCAGACAATAAATGTGAGCGAAAGAACCAGTATGAAATACCGTCTGCTTTCTCTTTTATCGTGACTGGTTAAGAAAATGCCCTGGATGCAATACATATGAAAGACACACAGATAATCACTCAGATTTTAGATGATAAAAATAAAGCTTGTTTAATAATGAGTCTTATTTTTAAAAAAAGCAAAAGGGTGCTATGTATCCAGGGTGAGACGGACAGTGACAAAGAAGTAAGAATACTCCCTCTTGTGGTTCCTGAGAGAAATAATTCCTGCTACAAGATCATACTGAGAAAAGAGAAATACTGGATTCAAAGATCACTTCAGTGGATAATTAGAGCTTATCCTTTTCACTGTGACCTGATTCAATGACGCTAAGGAACCATTTTAGGCTGTGTTGGTGTGACTCTTCTGGAGAGTGTGAGCTTGCACCGCTACTCTCAGGGGACAACGAGCATGTGACAGGAGGAAAGGACTCTTCACCTGAACTGGAAAAATTCTGCCTTCTACTTGGATTTGTTTCCCTGAAGGGTAAAAGAAACAGTCATTGTCACCAAATTTTCTCTTTCCCTAACTTGGATCTGGTTTCCCAATGCGATCTTGTAGTTGCTCTTGCGGAAGCTTTGATTTAAGAGGAGTGAATTTGGTTTAGGGCCCTATCTTCTCTAAAAGATAGCCTATGCTATTGCTGTGTGTGGGGAAATAAACGTGTTTCTCTGATATACGCCTTCCCCTTTCCTATGTGGAATCTTACTTAGCAGCTTTGTTTTTCTCAAGGGAGAGTTGGCTGCAAAATGCCAAAAAACAGGAATTTCCGCATTTCTTAGGAAGTAAAATAGGATGACACAACTGAAGACAGCACGGATCCAATGTCAGCAGACAACTAATGCGAAATTGGGATTTGTTCTCTCACAATTGATGTCCCTTACTTTCTGCTGCTGGTGTTTCACCATTAGAAATATGCTATCCTCCAGTTATGAGGAGAGTTGAAATCTGCGTGGGAAATCAATATCTATCTATCTATCTACCATCTATTTATCTATCTGTCTATCATCTCTCTCTCTCTTTTTCTCTCTGCTCTGTAGTTAAGGAGTAAATATTGTTCTACTTAGCCCAGAGAGGTCCTGGTTTATACCACTGTCTCGCTTCGTTTAAGATTTGTTCCTTTTCCATTTTTTCAATGAAGACTATAAGAATTTTAATTTTATTAGTCACAAAATGTAACTTTAAAAACATTGGAGGTAATTTTATAAAAACAGATGTAAATATTATATTAAGAAACACATTCTTTAGAAAAATACCAGACATGTTAGAAGCAAAAACTCTGATTAAAGTGCATTAAAGTGTACCAAGAATAATGGTACAACTTTTAGCATTTTTAATGTTCAAACAATCAATAGAAATAAGTTTAAAAAAATTCACAGCCTTTAAGATGGTACCAATGAGCCTCACCTCCTGATATTTATTATCTCGTGCAATCTCTTCCTGGGCAACATTGAGGGCATATCACTTCCCTAAGCAAGTTACAAAAGACTGTGACTTCCATCTTGCTAGGCAACTCTCTCTGTTGATTTGTCAACATGATACTCTAATGAAGCAAGGTGCCAGGTTGAAGAGGTCCCTTTAGCAAGGAATTAATGGTAGCCCCTAGTCAATAGCCAGTGAGTAACTGAGACCTTCAGTCCAAAGCCTGTTGGCTGCTAACAACTAACTGAACCAAGTAGATACTTCCCCATCCAGCCTTCAGATGAGACCCCAGCCTTGTGAACATAGCCAAGGAGAGACGCTAAGACAGAGGACCCAGCTAGACATGCACAGATTCCTAATCAATACAGACTGTGAGATAATAAATGTTTTGTCCTAAGCTGCCAAGTTTGTGGTTTATTTATTGCACGGCAATACATAACTAACACAAACTCTATTCCTTCTCCTAGCCCAAATCCATTTCAGATCTTAACTTCACTGGGGTCCAAAATGAGGCTTAACCAATACTGAATTACCCAAAAGGTATAATAAGTATGTCTTTAAAGATCAAACAAAATAGGGGTAGTTTTTTTGGGGGGGCGTTTGAAATTTCAAATTAAAAATAATAAGCAAAAACACATTGAGGCTGGGTGTGGTGGCTCATGCCTGTGATCTCAGCACTTTGGGAGGCTGAGGTGGAAGGATCACTTGAGCCTCATTTGAGACCAGCCTGGACAATATACGGAGACCCCCATCTCTCCAAAATATTGCACAAAAAATTAGCCAAGTGTGGTGTTGTGTGCCTATAGTCCCAGCTACTTGGGGGTGCTGAAGCAGGAGGATTGTTTGAGCTGAGGAGGTTGAGACTGCAGAGAGCTAAGATTGTTAGGCCACTGCACTCCAGCCTGGGTGACAGAGTGAGTCCCTGTCTCAAAACAAACAAGCAAACAAAACAATCACTGGGGGCGTCATTATGAAAAAAAATCGGAATTTTGTTGAAATGCCTCATATACATTTTATAATTAAATCTATAAAAACCTTAAACTGATTTTAGGCTCTGGCATGGTAGAAGCCAACACTGAAATTGACTTGAAAGTGCAAGAGGTTTATTGGAGGAGAAATGCCTATCAAAGATAAAAGGGAGAGGAAGCAAGAGTGGGCAGGAAAAACTTTCATATCAAGCTGTTGCTCTGACATGAAAGGCAAGAATGAAGAACGCAGATAGGGCAGGGGGAGCCTCAAACCATGACGTAGACCTGACAGAGCCTCAGTCAATCCAACAATGGGCAAAGATCGTGAACAAAGATTGCCATTTGAGGAGTCTCCCATGAGGCATGAAAAGCCCAGCCCTCCCACACACAGTGTGCCCAGTAATTGGCTGAAGCTGCGCAGGAAGAACACGACCTCAGCTAAAGGCTGAGGCATATCTTGGAGGTGCTAATGGTTGGCGAATTCTTGTTTAATGAGAGATTCCAGCAGTGCATCTCCAGGGTTCGCGGCATACTCATGGCGCACCTCTGCTGACTTAATCTGTCTCCTGCTTATCCCTGCAAACTTACCTTGGTTTTGGTTTATGTTTTGTTTTTCATGGGATTTTCTGTTTCTGTACAATTCAATCTTGCTTGTGGCACTAATTTACCATTTGGGCCCCCGGGTGCCACATTGATTTACAGCTTGTCTTTTCCTAGCAAACTGACTTTGTATATGTGCCACTTCCAAATTCCTAGAAAAGAGAATTTGGTCAGGTAACTGCACTGGGGCCATCAACTATAATGGGAAAAGAGGGCCAAGTTATTTGAGACACAGAGCTGTTTTTAGAGAGGCTACCAACAGAGTAATGGAAAATTTGCTAATTTCTATGGCTTAACAGAATACAAGTTATTTCATTCACGAGTCTGATGCAGATGTTGGGCAGTCTTCCTGGCTGGCTCGCCTCAAAGTGCTGCCTCAGAAACTCAGGCCTTCTCTCCTTCATAGACAGCCCTGATATCTTCACCAAGGGCCTTTATTGTCACTCAGAGTGATGGACAGTGTAAAGAAGACACATCTGCTCTCAGCTGCCTCAGGCAGGAAGGGACACATCACTTTTGCTTACGTTACATTGGTGCATACTTGTCATATGCTCCCATCTTACACACAAGAGGGCTAGAAATGTAGTTTACTAGTAGGCCCAGGGGGGAACAAAAAGCATTTGATAAGTATCTTCTCCCATAGTTTGCCCTTTTGATCACCAAAATACTAATTTCATGCTTCCTCCCACATATAGCATATATAAGCCCCTTTCTTAAGTGGAAAACATAAGATCTCATCCAGTCAGTCCCTCCTTCTAGCTCTAAGTCCAAGACGTTCAAGTGATGTGAAATTCTGTCCTTTCATCCTAGATGTGGCTCCTTATGGTTGTATAGCCCATGATCTAAAAAGACAGTGATCAGTTTGCTATTCTCCATCCCCAACACACAGTGTAACAGGCACAAGACAACCTGTAAATATTTTCATTAAAAAATTAGCAGAATGGAAGACACAGGAAAATGATTAGGTATGGCAATTCTGAAATTCCGCTTAGCCAACGTTGTTGGAGAAGTCCTTTGATTAGTGCCAATTTCTACTGTCCTTGAGGATTCTTTTTTTTTTTTTTTTTTTTTTTGTGGCCCCTGGCTTTGTCCTCTAGCAATTTCTTCCAAGATTATTTCTTTCTATGGCCTCCTCTGAACTGGGTATGAAGAGGAAACCCTCTTCAGGGGTTCTACAGCTTTCCTATTTGTTCATGGAAGTTAAAGACCCAAGCTTTTTGTAAGTCTTAAAAATCTGACATTTTAATTTCAGACTTCTGGTACTGGGCAACGTATTTCTCTAAAAACCTTAGTAGCTTTCTACCTACTTATTTTCATGTATTTACCAAACCCATAGTACCTTCGTAGCTATAGTTCTCGAGGGTGCTTTAAAACTTGGCTTCTTCAGCTCCCTGTCTCACGTACTCAATTTAATGATGGCAACCCTGAAGCTGCCAGGCTAGAGTGGGAACACCACCATCTCAGTTTGTTTTTGCTGAAAGGCTGAGTCATTCTATCCAAGAGGTGACTAGGTTCCCTCTAGGCTTCCTCTGTTTTTAAGTCTAATCTTCTATGATTTCAAGTTCAGAAATAGTTGGCTTTTCCACCCAGCAAGCCCTTGACTTTCTGTACTCCTCATTCCCTTTAAAGTCTTTCCCCAAACTGGCCAGTCCCTTCCTGAGCTTTTTTCTTGTAATACTTTGCTGCCAGCAGTCAGTAACAACCAACACATACGGGTTTCAAACCTTTCTCCGTAAATCTACTTGCTAAGTAGGTATGTAGTACGCCTTCCACCGTATGGCAGATGATAATTTTAACAGACATTATGTCACTGTATGGCATGACTCTCTAGGCATTCTGCCTATTACTGCTGCGTTCTTGCTCTTCATTGCCCAAGTGCAGAGCTAGTGACACATATTTCAAGTTTTTATTATAGCAATGCTCCATTTTCAAGTACCAATTTTTGTAGCAGGGTAAATAATACTGCTGTAACAAACAACCCCCAAATCTCAGTGGCTTATTATACTATAAATTTATTTTCCAGGTAGGCAAAGTCAATTACGTCTGTTCCTGGTCAGGCAGCTCTCTTCCAAATGGTGACCCAAGGATCTAGGCTTTCTATGTAGTATTTCTGCCATCTTCAAAATGTGGCCTCCAAGATTACCCTGTGAGGGGAAAAGAAACTGCCCCAAACCAGATAAGACACGTAACTTCTGCTTCTGTTCTGTGGGAGAGGTCTGTCGTATGGGCCACCTGGATGCAGGGCTATTGGACACTATCATTCAGCTGTTGGCCCAGAAATAAGAAACAGGTTTGGGAAATATGCAGTCAGTCTCTGCCACATTACCTTAGAATAGGAGGAATGAAGAAAGGAGGCCAGGCAAGACATACGCAGTAGAAAAACAGGAACGGTGTTCTGTATACCTTATAGGCAAAGAAACTGAGGCTCAGAAAAGTTAAGAAAATAGCCTGTAGCCACCCAGACAAAAAAAAGGGCAGAATTAAGCACCAACCATGAGTCTATGTGACTTCTAGTCCCAACACCTACTATTACATCTCAAATCTCTTTTTGTAGTTTCCAGCCATTAAGCACTATTTACATCTTTATCTGTGGTTAGCAGAAGCTAAGATTTAAATGATTCGGGTTGTTACTCCTCATTTTACCTGAATTTTAATACTTGCACATATTTTTTTGGAAGCCATGGCTAGGTATAAATGTGGAAATTATTTATATATACTTGTCTTCCAATAATTTAGATTCCATGTCAACTTTCTTCTTGTGAAAATTCATTACCCTAATTCTTCATGAACAAAAAATAGACTCTCCTTTTCCCCATGTATCCACCTCCTTTATTTTTCATTTTTGTTCTGATTTGAAACCACAGAGTTGGAAATAGCAATTATTATAGGATTATTATACCTCTTACAGGAGATTCTACCATTTTTCCTTTGTTAAGCATAAACATATAACCTGATTGTTGCTCAGAGTCCTTAGTTTTGAGGGGGAGTAGAATGTAAACCTGGAAGGCATCTTTCCTCACGCCCATCGCCCTCTTCCACATAAATTATCTTGAGACTCATAAAAGGAAAATAAAATTCTGAAGTTAAATTCTTCATTAACTTTGTTGGCTGATTTTATCAACTGTCTATTGAATGGGTGGTTTAATAGAAGAACTCCTTAGAAACATACAATACATTGACTAATCTATTTGGCTATTTTCCAAATTTTTTTCAGAAGTCAGGACACAAAATCAAACATTTTTTGGTCAAACAATGAACAGCATTATGTGGATCTTAGACTTTGAAAAAAATATATGACACATATTATGTAGCCTTAGTACTAGTGCTATGTCCTGCTTTTTGAAGTTACTTTCTGGCAAGGGTGATTTTACCCAACACCAGTTACCAATCAAAGTTGAAAAATATTAAAGATTGGTTGGTGGCCTTGATCTTTCCCACTTACATTTCTGTCTGCCTTCTTCACAATTCAGTCAGTTCACAATTGAGCTGGGAGTTTAAAGCAAACTGGATGAAAAAAGTAAAAGAGGAAGCCTAAATCATTCTTTCTCATAATGCAAATGCCATTCTTGCTTTGATTTTGCTATTCTCTGTGCTATACTTAGAAAACAAGGCCGAATTTTTTACTTGGCTCTGAACCTGCAGACCTTCTTGCAGAAAAGACACCGAATATTTCTCTACCTGTACTTTCTGGCAATGTGTTTGGTTAATTAGTACTTTGCCCTTACTCTTCCCAAGCACAAAAACTCTGAGGCTTGTCCTTTGAGGAAGCACAGAAGCGAGGGAAGCATAAATCCCCATTTGTCTCAAATGACAAGTCAGACATTTAGCTGCTCAGCAAGAAACATGCTCTCTGTGTTCCTCTGAGAGCAGCAGCTCAGAGTGCTCAATGTTCTCTGAGAAAGGAAGCTTGGAGATTCCATATCAATAGTAAGTAAATGGAGCAAGAGAACAGGCTGTAGACTTAACTGGAATTCAGACAGGTCTGGGCATGCCTGGTGTACCGCAAGTCCATCTCCCTAAAAGAGTTTTCCTGAAGGATTGAGATTTCCGATAAAGTATTTGTCCTAAGAGAGGATGAGTCTAACTGTGATAAAGGCTTAGTTGTCTGCGTGGATGTGCGATTCTGTATATAGCTTCAAAATTTGCACTTTGATTTGACTTGTAGCAAAGGCCCCATTATGTTTTGGTTGAAATACTGTGGAGAGCAATGAATCTGTACATAAATCTCCAAAGATCTGATCTTCTAAAAATTCTCACCTACAAATGTGCAAACAATGCTTTACTAGACCTCTCTATAATAGCGGGAAGCAGAGACGAAGGAGGCTTTTCAAACAGGCAGGATTCTAAAGATGCAGCCATGCCCGAGATTTCTGACCTCTGCTGTTTCATTCAAATACAAATCCAAGTACTTCTCTGAAGGGATTTTGCAGATGTAATTAAAGTCTCAAGCGAATTAATTGACCTTAAAGTATGATGATAATCCAGGTGGGCCTGATCCAATCAGATGACCCCTGTTAAGGCAGAGCATTTTCTGTAGGATCGGAAGAGGAAGTCAGAGATTCAAAACATGACAGGAAGTAGAAGCACTGTTGCTGGCTTGAAGACCAGGGAGGGGCGGGTTGTGCCACAGAATGCAGGTGATCTTAAAGAGCCGAGAGTGGTTCCAGGCTGACAGCCAGCAGAGAAACATGGACCTCTGTCCATAATTCGCCAACAGCTTGAATGAGTTTGGAAGCAGATTTCTTCCTAGGGCCTCAAGATTAAAAAGCCCAGCCCAGGGAACATCTCATTTCAGCCTTGACAGACCCTAAGCAGAGAACTCAGCTGAGCTATGCCAGACTTCTGACCTACAGAAGCGTGAGATAAATTGTGTTATTTTAAGTCACCATGTTTGTGGTAGTTTTCTGTGCAGCAATAGCAAGTTAATACAGTAACACGATGTGATGAAGTTTTGTATTTTGTGGGATCCAGGCCTTGGCTGTGGTAAGAGGCTCCAGCATCCCAGAGAATTGTGGTATGCAGTGAATGCCCAGTGGCAAAAGATGGCATATGGTAAGAACAGACTTGATGAGTGCTTGCGAAACCTCTTCTAAAAATTCCTAGAAATTCTCCTGGATAGGGACAAAGAACACTGAAATTTGTATTATTATAGTCAATATGAGTGACTAGAACCTACAGGCTGATGAATTCCAGGTAAATTGACTGCACACATTTCCTTATAAAGTCTAGATTAGTTTGATCTCCTTGTATATGCTTCGTTTGCCAAAAGGAACAGAGGGTGTTTTTTTGCTGTTGTTGTTTTTATTTTCTGATTTACTCTTCCACACTCCTAAATTCCCTTGCCTTATTCACAGACCCTGACCTTTGCTGGATGCCAAGGGGAGGATTTAGTATGTCCTTGGATGATTGTGACAGTAGAAAATATCTTTTTCTCTGTTAAATCTTTGCTACTGAGACAAAATAGCAACTTATTCTTGAGAGACAGATGATCTCTTTCAGTATACTTAGGTGCCTTTATCACAAACTTCCTATTAAAAATAATGAGCAAACATTTTGTTTTGGATTGTTAAGAAAGGAAACTTTGTGAAAATATAGAAGAGTATCGGATTTTCATCTTCGAACCCAGGATACAGATGAGTACAGAGATGGGTGTGCTGTAATTATACTATGATTTTATAAAAATATTTTTGGGAAACAATTTTCCATAGATCTTTTGCATTTCTGTCCATCTTCAGAGCAGATACATCGACAGCTTTTATTCTGAAATGTCTTTTCAAGTGTGTTTGCATGGCAAACAGTTTTGGAAGATAAAGATAATGTCTTCTTCTAAGACAAAGAACAGATTCACTTGCTATTTAGGATAATAAAGATAATGTCTGTTTCCAGAGCAAAGGATGGGCAAGTTACTGGCATTCCCTTTAAAAGTTTGCTATCTCCTAAGCTCAGGGAATCTCAGCTCTTATGTAAGTCTTATGTGTACAGGGTGACCAACTTGTCCCACTTTGCCTGAGACTTTCTTGCTTATGGTACAGTAAATCTTGTATATTAGGAAATCCTTTGACCTTAGGTAAATGGGGAGGTGGTCACCGTAGGGAACTACATCCATCTGAGATGCACCATGTCACTCCCATGAGATTTGGAAGATGTGGAAACCGCTTAAAAGCTCATGCTGCTTGCTGTGTTGTGAGAAATAATTTCTTTAGTTCTGACCCAGGAGTCTTGAGCCTTCTTCTAGTATCCTTAAAATTGTGATAGGCTAGCTTCTTAGGTAGCAAGTGGAAAAATAACCTCAGACAGACCCTTCACAGTTCTTTAAAAACTTAAGTCTAGTAAATGCTGGAATTATAATTGGGAAAAAAAAAGTTTAAAGAAATAGAGTAAGACCATAAGCTTCCTCTAAAGATTTCCAAAATCTGTTTTACGAAATGTATAATTCAAAAACAAATCAACTTATAAAAGTGATTTGTAAGAACTTGTACTGTTTTTGTGACTTCCATTGTAATTTTTTTCTCTTATAAATAGGTTATTTAGAAGTATATTGCTAATTTCCAAACATTTAGGAATTTTTCTAGCATCTTTCTATTACCATCCTTTAGCATAATCTCACTCTGGTCAGATGACATACTCAATTCTTTGAAATTTGTTGAGATTCACTTTGTTCTGTTTTGGTAAATGTCTAAGTGCATTTGGAAAAAATGTGCACTTTGCAGTTGTTGGCTATAGTGTTGTCTATATGTCAATTAGGTTAAGGTTGTTGATTATATTGTTCAAATTTTCTGTATTCTTACTGATTTTTTGAATTTTGTGTCTGCTTGTTCTGTCAGTGATTGTAACATTTCCAAGTATGATTGTGGATTTGTGTCTGTTGCCTATATATTGTATTAGGTGATACAAATTTAGGAATGTTTTGTTTTTCTATTTATCCTTTTGACTATTTCCAGTAATACTTATTGGTATGATTTGGCTGTGTCCCCACCCAAAATCTCACCTCGAAATGTAATCTGAATTATAATCCCCATGTGTTGGGGGAGGGACCTTGTGGGAAGTGATTAGATCTTGGAGGCAGTTCTCCCATGCTGTACTCATGATAGCAATTGAGTTCTCATGAGATCTGATGGTTTTATAAGGGGCTTTTCCCTGCTTCACTCTCCAGCCAGCATGTGAAATAGGACATGTTTGCTTCTCCTTCTGCAATGATTGTTAAGTTTCCTGAGGCCTCCCCAGCCATGCATAACTGTGAATCAATTAAACCTCTTTCTTTTATACTTACCCAGTCTTGGAAAGTTCTTTATAGCAGCCTGAGATTGGGCTAGTACACTTACCTTGAAGTCTAATTTACTTGGTATTAATAAAATTATACTAGTTTCCTCCTGTTTAGTTTCTGCATGGTATATATATTTTCCATACCTTTCCATGGTATATATTTTTACTTTCAAGTTTTCTGTGTCCTTGTATTTAAAGGATGTCTCTTGTAAACAGCATATAGTGAAAAATTTTTTTTGAGACAGGGTCTCATTTTGTCCTCCAGGCTGGAGTACAGTGGCGTGAACACAGCTCACTGTAGCCTTGACCTTCTGGATGCAGGTGATCCTCCCACCTCAGCCCCACCAAGAAGCTGGGACTACAGGTGCATGCCACCATGTCCAACTAATTTTTATATATATTTTTTGTAGAGATGGGGTTTTGCCATGTTGCCCAAGCTGGTGATTGTTTGTTTGTTTTAATTCAGTATGACAGTCTCTGTCTTTTAATTGAAGTCTTTGGTCCATTTATATCTCATATAACTACTAAGATAGTTGGATTTGAGTCTACCAACTTGCTATTTGTTTTCTATATGTCCTATCTGTTCTTGGTATTTTACTTTTCCTTTCTTGAATTATTTTGAATTAATCAGTGTCATTTATTATTCTATATTCCCTCTGTCAGTTTTTAGTTACACATTTAAAAAATATTCTTTTAGTGCCTTCCATGCAATTATAAAATACGCATCCATATCTTATGGCAGTTTTAAATTAGTCACTTTACCAGTTACTGTCAAATATAAGAACACTCAACAATTTAACTCCATTTACCTATATGTCACCATTTGTGCTAGCATTATCATATTTTAACACCATGAAATATTAACAAATTGAGGAATTTGAATGTATATTTTTGTATCCTTCTTTCATTTTCTTTACTATCTGAAAATCTGAGGCTCAGTTACAAGCCCTGTTGGCAGCTCTGAACTCAGACCTCTTTCCCCTCAGTCCAATAAGACTGTCACTTTTGGTTTTACCTATATTCCTTTTAGTCACAATTAGAAAAATACCCTCAGAAAAAAAGTCATAATGTGAATGTAGACCTCACCATATGTGCTTTCCTTCTTTTATGGACTAAGAAAGTCTGGCCTGTACTGATTTTTTTTGCCAATGCCTTCAAACAGTTGATTTGTATATGTCATCCAGCTTCTATAGTTGTTTTTGGCAGAAGGGTTAGTTCAGTACTAGCTACTTTATCATGCATGGCTGAGATTGGAAATCCCTTAGAACATTTTTACAGACAGAAATTTTTCTTCATCTCCTATTTGATACAACAGTGTTACAGTTCATTTAAATACATGATTGTTTAAAAATCATGTTTTCAAAATAATAAGATGATTCCCTAGCTCCGCCGATAATTGTTTAGTGTACTTAGGAACTCCGATTTAAATGTATTTGTTGTGCTTTAATCCTTTGTAGATATGATTCTTTTTATTTATTTATTTATTTTGAGACACGGCCTTGCTCTGTCACCCAGGCCAGAGTGCAGTGGCACAATCATAGCTCTCTGTAGGCTCAACCTCCTGGACTCAAGCAATCCTCCTGCCTCAGCCTCCTGAGCAGCTGGGACTATAGGTACACACCACCATACCCAGCTAGTTTTTGTATTTTTTATAAAGATGGGGTTTCACCATGTTGCCCAGGCTGGTCTCAAATTTCTGGGTTCGAGTGATCCTCTTGTCTCAGCCTCCTAGTATGCTGGGATTAAAGGAATGAGCCACCATGTCTGGCCATTGTAGTGTTATTCTTAATGATGCTAAAATGTTCCTATCTCTGACCACTGGAAGCCTCTCTAAGTTAGCTTCTGGGTCCTTTTAATATGACCTTGGGTGTCATTACTATCTTCTTTGTTATGTATATGACAATATAGTCCAAGCTCATCTTGTACATTTTTTCTCTCTAGTGCTGGAGTCAACAAAGATAGACTATGAGAGAAGGATCAAGGCTAAGTTGTGTTCTCAGGGCACTGCCAAGTTTCAGTTAAAGCAAAAATAGAGACTAACCAAAGGGAAAGCCAAATTTCTAGGCAATATTTCTGATAGCTGTTCATGCTTGCTACAGGGCAGAGAGAAAGATTATTGGAAGTAAGCAAAGGGTAGGAGAGATTAGGTAAAATGAATTGTGTAAAAGAAGAAAAGGAGATGAGGTGAATGAAAGCCCAGTAAATACTAATATGTATTATATTTTAAGCAGATTAGCATATGTGCAGTTATTTTTTCCTCTAACAATTTTTGGTATATTAAAAATCACCATCAATCAATTTCCATGTCACTGTTAGTTGCATAGACTCAAGCACTGTGTAGGAATTGGCTGTTTAAGGATATTTTTTGACGATGCCTTTGCTTTGATCAAAGATTTGCCTGAAAAACATTGATTTACAGAGCTCAGAAAATTGTGAAGATTTTCTTCTTCTCATTGTCATGGTATTCTCCTTACTTTGAGTAGTGGGAATAATTGTCAGACACTATAGAAAAAGAGAGTAAAATGTGCTTTAATTTGTACATTTTATTCATTAATAAGTCTCCTCCAGTCTCTATTACATAATTACAATTGTAACACATTTAAATATATTCTTTTAATCTACACTTATTATTTAAAGAATCTCAGGGTGTAAACTCCTGATTAATATTTTCTAGTGAAGAATTGATGAATTTCAGAGAAGTTCCTGGGATGAACAATACTGTATTATTACTTGTAAGGTAATCTTCCTGGGCAGAAGTCTCCTGAAATAGTAAAGTGATGCTAATAATGGTATTTGAATTGTAAAGTCATGTTAATAGTGAAATAAATTGTGTGTGTGTGTGTGTGTGTGTGTGTGTGTGTGTGTGTGTATGCTTTAGGTGGTTTTGATTCCCACTGTGATAGATGCTGCGATATCTCTAACTTCAAGAATTTCATTAAGTCTACTGGTAGAGGCAGGCAAGTTATAGAAAATATTGAGGATAAGTAATAAGTGCTTTAAGAAAGTATGCTTGGGCTGCAGAGAGCATCGTAGGCTTCTAAGGGGAAATGATCCTTGCTCTTTCTTGGAATTCTTTCAAGCAGACGGAACAGCAAGTTCATGTGTATATCAGGGGGGAAGGATAGGAGATAAGGTTGTAATGTGGCTATATCTAATGGACTTTTATGCCATACTAAACAGTTTGTACTTTATCCTATCCAAATTTGGTGAGGGCAAAGGAATTAGTTAAGGGCAAGGGAAACTTAGTTAGTAGAATATAACTAGAAGATTTTTAGTAATTAAGTATGGGAGATTATGGGAAGGGACAAGTTAAGTGTGCTTCCCAGGTCTCTGATTTTAATTAGCCAATGAATAATAGAGTGGAGTTGGGGTGGGGTAGAAATGAGCAGCCACTGGGGAAGTGTGAATATGATGAATTTGGTATTTATATATCTCTATTAGTATATTTATCTATAATTGTGTGTGACTGTATCTCTCATTGTATTTTTTAACCTTAACTATCTCTCGGGATAACCTTTCTACATTTCACGGATAACAAAATGCATTCTCATGTTTTTACTGGGAAACATTTGTCTTGTCTTACTGCCCTTTTCATTGTTTACTTGTTCTGCACACTTTCTTGTTTTCTTGAGTAATGTTATGTACTCAGTGGATATTTTTGTAATGAAAAGTCACACACAGGACTTTTTCTCACAGATATAATACTAGTCTCTTTAGGAAAGTGTCGTCACACAAAAATTTGCCAGATTCAAAGTTAGAAGGATATGCCTTGCTGGTTGCAGCTATGAAAGGGGTTTCGTACGTGCAGCTGATCTAAAGTTTAAAGGAGGAGTTAAGTGAAAATCCTTGAGGAAGACAAGGGCAGCATGGAGAAAGACAGACAGGATAATGCTAGATTGGAAAAGAAAGCACAGTTTACGAAACTGCTCACACACATTTTTCGCTCCCATGACAGTATGCTAGATTAACTGTGGTTTTAATCACCTTGCTATTTGTTTCATGTATCATTTTAAAATGGAAACATTTCTACCTCTGTAAGTACAAATGATGAGACAGATATAGATTTCAATTTTTTTTTTTTTTTTATTTAACCCAATTCCCTGGCTTAAAGGAGTTAGCCCAAAGCTGTGAAGAGTTGTGGAGCACTACCACAGCCTCTCATGTGTCTTTCTTCTGCCTTGGTCTAGGCTCTTATTACCTCAACCTTGACCTATTGAAATAGCTTCCTTTTATGCCCCTAGTTCCAGACTTACTTTCTTCTGATAGATTTCAAACACTATTGGAAAGAACTTTAAATGCCATTCTTCCAGTCTTAACAATATGAGCTTTCCTTGAGTCAGTTTGTTATCTACAACCAGACCCCTAGCTTTGTTTTTAACTTCAATGTAGGGTTAATGTTTTTGACACTTCTCTCCAAAAGGCTTGGATGAAATATTTTATCTCGTCTATTTTTTTTTTTTTTTTTTAATTTTGAGAGGGAGTCTTGCTCTCTAGCCCAGGCTGGAGTGCAGTGGTGTGATCTCGGCTCACTGCAACCTCTGCCTCCCAGGTTCAAGAGATTCTTCTGCCTCAGCCTTCCAAGTAGCTGGGACTACAGATGCCTGCCACCACGCCTGGCTAATTTTTGTATTTTTAGTAGAGGCAGGGTTTCACCATATTGGCAAAGCTGGTCTTGAACTCCTGACCTTGTGATATGCCTGCCTCGGCCTCCTAAAGTGCTGAGATTATAGGCATAAGCCATTGTGCCCGGCCTTACCCCATCATTTAAAGCCTTCCATGATTTGACTACAAATTTATTAGCAGCCATTCTTCCTTTCAGCCATCATGAAGCACGTCACATTTCTTGTTCATGTCTCTTCAACTTCATATGGCCTTGCTACCCATTACTAGAGTATAG
Source organism: Cebus imitator (assembly GCF_001604975.1). NCBI lineage: Eukaryota > Metazoa > Chordata > Mammalia > Primates > Cebidae > Cebus > Cebus imitator. The sequence goes on along the minus strand of NW_016107382.1, from coordinate 3,512,325 downwards.
GCACCATGAGGGCTGATCTCCAGAGACTAAAGCTATTAGAAGATTTTGAAATGAAGAAAAGCATGAATTACTCATACGTTTTGGCACACAGTAAATGCTTAGTATTTGTCCCCGGACCCATTCATTAATAATTAAAGTTAAAAACCACCTTGGAGGTTGTTATGGTTTGAAAACTCATGTTAAAATTTAAGTGCCATTGACCTGTAAGAGGGGATTAGGCCATGAGGGCTCCCCAATCATGAGTGGCATTGGTACCATTATAAAAGGGCAAATTCAGCCCCCTGTTGCCCTCTCTTCTTCAGCACATGTGGATGCAGCAAGAAGGCCCTTGCCAAATGCTGGCATCTTGACCTTGGACTTCCCATCCTCCAGAACTGTGAGCCAATAAATTTCTGTGCATTATAAATTACCCAGTCTCAATCATTCTGCTATAGCAGCACAAAAGACAAAGTGATTGTTGGATAGGTTCCTAAAACTCTAGAATAGGTTATCTCTAACCACACATACAGATCTATCTTTTTACAAACAAACAAAATCTACTGAAAATAAAATTATGGCCAAGGTTGGCATTGCCATTTCAATGATTAGCAACTTTGATACTAACAACATCCATGCTTTATTGAAAACTGTGCCAGGCAATCTAATTACTTTAAGTAAATGAGCATGGGATCTTTAAAACTACCTTGTGAGGACTCCATCCATTTAAATAATGAGCATATTGAGGCTGAGGCTGACTTTTATTTGCTAAGTACCTGAACTGAGATTTAAATATTGATCTGAGTGACTCCAAAGCTCGGCCCAGTCAGCCATCTGCATTCTTTCATTTAGGAAATGTTTTTGTTAACCAAGTTAAATGTCTTGTGTGATACTCACAGTGGAGACACAAACATGACCAGGAAACCTGGGTGTCTGCAGTGGCAAGCCCTACTCTGCCTCATGGAGATGTGATGGCTATATTGCAAACAAAGGAAGAAGATACCCTGAATAAAACTTCTAAGTGAAGTTTCCAAATTTAAGTGCATTCTGATCATCATTTTCTGTAGTAATTGAATATTAAAACCTGGAATCCAGTGGTGAAAGTGAATTTTGAGAATATGCTAACTGTGCTACCTGATTACAGTTTACAGACCTGTATATTCTGAAAAACAGGAGGTCCCAGGATTGCCTTTCTTTATGCTTCCTTATTAACCTAATTTCCTTTGCCTACTTTATCTCCAGTCATCCCTGGGATATGCTAATTGTAATGTCTTGGTGGGTCAATGGAAGGTAAAACCACACAAGTACAAAACAAATTGACCGCAGAATCACTGGGTTTATTTCACAGAATCAGCAGATTTTTGTCCTGATAATTTTTGTTTTAAAAGAAAAGGTAGTATGGCTAAGTCAATGAACTTTTAGTTATTTAATTGTGTAGTGGGTGTTCATTATCTGTTACATGGGAACCACAGAATATTGCCTTTCTCTCTTTCTCTTTCTTTCTTTCTTTCTCTTTTTCTTTCTTTCTTTCCTTCTTTCTCTTTCTTTTTCTTTTTTCTTGTTTCTTTTTCTTTCTTTCTTTCCTTTCTTTCTGTCTTTGTTTTTGTCTTTCTTTCGATTTTCTTGAGTTAGGTAAGTATGGAGTGTTTTAGCTCTTTCTTGTCTGCCTTATTCTTGCTTCTCTAATCAGTAAGGAAATTTTCTCTCTCCACTTCAGATCTTCTTTTAGTACCTCCCAGTAGTAATAATTAATACATGAAAATCCCCCATGATTTTGGTATTGTTACTTATATGTGGCATATTGATGATCTTATTTTAGCCTTAAATAACCATTAAAAGAAGGTAGACTGATAGCAACCTATTCATTTCTATTTTACAGTTGAGGACACAGATCCTTTTCTTTCTGAATGTGAAAAAACAAAACAAAACAGTATTTTCAGTCCTGCTACCATCAGAAACATCAACCTCAAGACAATATTGTTGTAGCAGGGGACCATGACATATGTAAGCTGAACTAGGGTTCCTATTCCTCATTTTTTCTTGTACTTATCCATAAGCGTAGCACTGAGTCAAGAGCATGACCTTGGACTAGCACAGCAGGAGCACACCTCCCAGCTCTCACACTGTGTGTAGCTGTATGTTCTTGGGCAAGTTACTTGACCTATCTAAATCTCAATTTCATACTCTAAAAGGATGAGGATTCTAATATTTAAAACCTACGTCAATGAAATAATGTTAGGAACTATTTAATATCATCTTCATTAGATTTACAGTCATCTATTCACACTGCATATATTGTTCTAGTATTCATTCATTCCTTCAACAAATATTTGAATGTCCATATGTATTAAACACTGTGCAGTGAACCAGACACACACAGTCCCTGCCCTCATTAGAGTGTACACAGCAGAATGTCTAGTTCATTCAGATCTCAGAGTGTACACAGTGTATTTAAGAACATTCAAATGTCAAAGGTCAGGACTTTGATAAGGAGCTAAATAGGAGACAGACAATGGACTTCCAGTAAGGAAGGAGGAAAACCAGGCATGTACACTGTTATTCTAGAAACTAAGCCAAGAAAGTGTTTCCAGATGATGGTAGTGATCAATTGCATTAAATGCCTCTGGGAATTAGAGTAACTGAGAATCTGAGAATGAAACTTTCATTTTGACAGTATGGACATCATTAGTGTTCTTACTAAGGGCAGTTGTAGTGAAGAATGGGAGAACAGAAAATAAATACTTGGTATTTAAACATTTTTATGAATAAATATCTAGCATCCTTAGCTCATGATCGCTAGAATTATTCTATTCTCAAAAAGAAAATTCACTTTTCGGTAGTGTGGGTGACTTACCCAAATTGAGCATCTACAGTACTGTATTGACGTACCTATTCACCCTCAAGTCTTTATCAGAATATCTGGAAATAGAATACATTCTTTGAACTAGCCTATCTATAGCGGTTTGCCTTTATACTTTCCACTGCGTGCAGCCTAATATCCAGTGAAAAATATTCATCACCCTTATTTTTCAAGTATCTAGATTTTTGTTTTTCCTTTCAGACAAAGTCTCACTCTATCATCCAGGCTGAAGTACAGTGGCACAATCATGGCTCACTGCAACCTCTGCCTCTTGGGCTCAAGCAATCCTCCCACCTCAGCCTACCAAGTAAGTAGGCTATTTACTTGGTAGGCACATGGCCCCATACCTGGATATTTTTTCATTTTTTGTAGAGACCAGATTTTCCCATATAGCCCAGGCTGGGACATCTAGAATTTTATAATGTGTGATAAAAACATAACTCTTAATGCTATGGTAGGATGTTCAGTATGTTAAGAGATTTCAGCTATTTTAAGAAACTCATGACACCATTTTTAGGCTTCCTTTAGTATGTGGCACTTATTTCCCATGCAGAACAAGACATGGACACCTTTTCTTCTGACATGCATTTATTTCTTATAAAGTAGCCAGGAGACAAGCACATTTGAGTAAATCTCTCATTGGGGTGTTTTTTGGTCTCAAATATTAAAGTGTATAAGCTCTGGCATTTGATTTCTTGTTTGGGGAGAATGCTGAGAGACTTGAGAGCCAGCGTGCAAGCTTGCTTTTGAGCTCCACTGCCAGGGCTGGGGTATCTAACAGTGGATGATAATCACTCTCGTATTTGACACAAGGGCAGGGGCACTCTCTCTAGAAGTTATAAGTGATATTTCAGCCTGGATTGATTTATCAAATTGATAAAGTCAAAAAGAATCCATTCTGAGTGATATTATCACTTCTTAAAACCAATTTTAAATTTTACTTCCATTAAAAAATTACCATAAATGGAATATAAAATAAAATCTGTGATTGTAACATGTGGAATATCTGACATTTAACTGTAGTGTTTTCTGCTTGTTATTATGAACACATAAAAGAATTCTAGCATCTTAATTTTAAGATTACAGTTTAAGAACTTTAAGAAACTGTAATGAAGATTTAGAGAATAGCTAGGGGTTTTTGTTTTTAAATTTAAGTGTAAGTATTTTGTAAGTGAATAAAGCAGGGTTTTGTTTTTCAATAAAAGCCTTACCTCAAGGCGTCTTTATTAATATATAAAGTTGTGGAAATGGGCTTTATTGGTTACAGATAACACATACTTTCAACATTGAAAAAAAAATGCTTTTTGTTTAGCATTTTGGTTTATAAAGACAGAACTTTTAAATAGATACCTTTAATATTTTCTTGTGGAAAGATCCTTATGTAAGTTTTCTAAAGCTAGAGACTTTCTTAGTCTGCTTTCTTAACCATGTGTGAGTATAACAAACTTTTCACCCAAGGATGGGGTACCTGTCTCATGTAGAGGGACCATAAGCAATATAGGCCATTGCTTCATTATGTGAGAGAGAATGTGCTCAGTTATTTATTTAGAGAATCTGAGTGCTGGCCTGTCACTGAATATGTGCCACAGATCCATAGGGTGAATGCTATGAAGCTATTTCCTTCAAGGAAAAGCTATTCACCAAATACAGAAATCACAGCTATCATGTTTAAAGGTATACATGAATGCATCTAAAGGAAAGGAATAGGGCCTCCAGTGCACATATCATGCCATTTGTGTAGATTGCTTTGGGGAATAATATTTTAAGAAATATAGGTAAAACTCATAGCAGTTGGAACAGCAGATCATTTGCTTCTTGCTGCTCACATTTGCTAAGACTCTTATGAAGATTTTCCCTGGGCACATGAATCAGTTTAATAATGATTGCTGCCAGTTGGTGGCTAGACATCAGACTGCCAGCCTACTCAACAGTGTTGCCATCTGCTATTTGGATTCACAGTGTGTTGCTGCTACGCACCACCTCATTAAGAACGGGACCCTTGTGAGCCATAGACAGTGGCTTATTCAAGCGAGCGAAGCAAACTCCTCCCCAAGCCAAATTTGTAGAGGCTGCATGCATCTCATCTTATTTGGAAATTGCTCTATGCTGATCATGCTGTCTCCGATCACTTAGGTTTAGTATTTCAAGCCAGCTCCTGTTTCAAATTAGTGTCAAAATACAAGTACGATTATTTCAAAGATTTGTAAAAAACTACTCATTCCAATTTTTTTGATAATACAGTCATATCTTAAAATGGTATTAGTCAGTGGCTTGCCAAACAAATATTTTAATAAGTTATTATAATCCACTGGGCTTTTCTGGATAGATCTTCCAGTCCTGAAGACTTTTCAGTTTTGTAGAGTTCCTACTGTAGTTTTTATTTCTTGGAAATGGACTTTCAAAGGCTTTAATAATATTTTCTCTTTTCTTCTCCTGTTAAATATCCAAAAGCAGCTGGAATGCAAAATACTTGCATCTGTCAGATAGACATGAGTGCATTTTACCCGACAACCATGGATTGTCTTAGAGTTTTAAACACTGTTACAGAGAAAATAAAATTTATTTGCATAGGTCAGACAATATCTAGATCCTCTCCATAGCACCTTCACAGATAGTAAATCCTGTAGTACTTTAAGCATTAGAGTTAAGTATCCAAATTAAGCTAGTTGCAAATCTCAAAGGCATTCATAAGCTGGGATTTAAGTCTGGGGTACCCCTCCCCTTACTTTCCACACAGGTACTTGGTTCTCACATATGCACTTACCAGCATTCAGAACGTATTTCTTAAGCCTTACACTTGTTAGGAACTCTACGTAAGAGGGATTTAGGCCAGGCGCAGTGGCTCATGCCTGTGATCTCAGCACTTCGGGAGGCCAAGGCAGGCAGATCACTTGAAGTCAGGAATTTGAGACCAGCCTCACTAATATGGTGAAAACCCATCTTTACTAAAAATACAAAAAATTAGATGGGCATGGTGGCAGGTATCTGTGATTCCAGCTACTCAGGAGGCTGAAGCAGGATAATTGCTTAAGCCTGGGAGGCAGAGGCTGCAGTAAGCTGAGATCGTGCCACTGCACTCCCTTCTGGGTTAAAGAAGACAACTCCATAAAAAAAATGGGGAGACTCTGATGGGCAAACAAAATTAGAAAGTGGGGCATCTCAGACAGCCTTCTCCAGGATGCAGATTCTGAGATAAAGCTTAATTGCAGGATATTTATTAAGAAGTTCCTTTTGCCAAAAGTTGTTAAAAGAGAGAGAGGGAAGTGGAATTGGGTAGAGGGAGAAGCTGAGTTGTAATGCAGGTCCAACGAGATCCTTGGTCAACCCCACAGGGAGCGCTGGAGTTAAAACGGCCCTCAGAGATGTCCTGGGATGGGCAAGAGAACAACTTTGTATATCCACACTGATCAATCCTTGGCTATGGGCCACTCCACAGAAAAGTGTGACCTTAGGTGAAATGGTTCTCTACAGCTAAGCCAATTCCTGAAGAGGGCTGACAGCTGCAGGCTGCCCGCTAACAGGACACCCAGCAAGTGGGGTGCAAGCTGTTCTTTAAGGGGGATCTGGGTTGCACATCCTACTACTGCCACACGGAACGTATCAAATCATCTGTTTTGGAGAGTTGTACTAAACATTCACAAATGGCTTTGAGAATATGGCACTGAAGAAACTTTCTAATTTAGGTTTTCTCCTAACATCAATTCATATCCTATGGAGCTAGTTTTCTGCTGAATATAATTTGATAAGTCTCTCCCTAATCTTACAGTGCCTTGAAGGCTGTTAAAAGAACTGTATACAGATGGTTTACTCTAGGATTGCCTGTCCTTCAACAGGGTCTATCAGTTCTGCCTGAAAACTTTGGTGTTGCTATATTAGTGAAGGACCTGCTATACAATGGCATACAGGTTTTGTGATGAGGTTAACCATCACACCTTCATAGGGGTCAGATAAAAGAATATATGAGGGATATATGTGATGAATATGTCATGAAATAGTGACAATTCACTAAGGCCACCAAGAATGAGCCTGTGGGAGGGTACTAGTATCACTAAGTGGAATAGTGGCTTTACTCCTTAGACCAGGGCTGATGGTAAATGAGGCGGTCACAGAACTGGGCTTAATATGATTCAGGGGTAATGGGCCCTCAAGGAATAGAGGGCCCTGGAGGACTGGTGCTTAACTACCAAAAGTCAAAAGGCCATAATTACTGTAACAACTGGTGAAATTGGAGCGGTAGTTAAGGGGGGTTGATTCACAGGTGTTTAGGAGATAATTAATTGAAAGTAACACCCTTACAGGCAAAATAGATGGGCAAATAACAAGAATGCTGTGTAATGCCTATAACCATATAAGGCACGAACAGAACCACATGGCTCCAATGACACATCACAATCCCTTTCTCACTTCCCAGACCTGAAGCACTTTTCAGGTAAGGAGCTGACAGATGGAAGAACTCATAGGCGATGGGTTACTAGGTCACAGGTCACTAGGAGAAAGAACCCTGCTCTACATGTATATACTTTGATGAAATGGCAAGTTCTTCCCCAGATAGATTTATGACTATATGCTGGCAAGGAAGAATATCCAGACATTTCTAGGTTTCCTGGGCACAGAGCCTGAGTTGACAATGACACCTAGTAATCTTCCTGGCAGCTAGGACAGAATGGAGCTAAGCAGCCCAATGGGTGGACTAAGCCAGCCATACAAATGCACCACTGAGATCTCTTGCTGTGGAGCTTAATTGACTGGGGGGTCCCCGATGCTGCTCTCTGAATCCGGTGGTAGTCAGGCCAAGGCTACATTTACCATGGGTTGCTTCCATCAGAACAGCAATGACTGACTGAAGAAGGCATACTAATAATGCAGGCCTATTCCTGTGAGGGAGGGGGCTCCTCCAATGGGCAACTTTGGTTTGAGTGTTCTTTATCAGCTGACCTTCAATTTCATTGGAATTGTGCTATGTCTACGGTTTTTGCTACTCAACCCTCCTTTCTTCCCTTTCTCCTTCTGTATTAGGGCTCTCCAGAGAAACAGAATCAGTAAGACTAATCAGTGTAGAATATTTATTATAAGGAATTGGCTGACACAGTAATGGAGGCTGAGAAGTCCCCCAATCTGCTGTCCAAAGGTCTGAGAACCAGGAGCATTGATGGAGTCAGTTCCTGGTTCAAGGGCAGAAGATGGGTGTCCCAGCACCACAGTCAGGCAGAAAATTCAACCTTCCTCCACGTATTTTATTTGGGTCCTTCAAAGACTGGATCAAGCCCTTCCACACTAGGGACTGCAATCTGCTTTATTCAGTCCATCAATTGAAATGCAAATTTCTTCCAGAAAAAGCCTCATGAGCATAACCAGAAATAATGTTTGGTCAGATTTGGGGCATTCTGTGGCCCAGTGAAGTTGACACGCATAGTAACCATCACACCTCCATGGAGGCCAGGCATTTTATGTAGTCTGAGCACTCTGTCTCTCTGGCTTCCTTTCCATTTAAACACTCAGTCATTTTTTTTTCCTCCAAATAAATGTCTTGTAAATTAATCCTGTCTTTACATTTTTTTTTTTTTTAAGGACTGGAACTAATAAATTTGGACTTTGTTCTGGAAGGTAGTTTACTTACTTACAGGTCAGCTTTATACTATTGAGGCTTGTTTTTAAGCTTGTTGTGTGGGTGGGGAGTAAGTGAAGTGTAGTTTTCTGTCAGGATAGTTTAGCCCTACTTATGTAACATGTAACCTTTCCGGGATTTTCAGTGAACGCCTGGTTTTCGGTCAGGACTCTCCACCATGGCTGGATGGAAATGAAATATTTCCCAATCTTGCACTAATTTTGAGAATTATTAGGCCTAGTGCTCCACAATGTACACAAGGGGGTCTCTACGTAGATTTCTGGAATTTTTCCTTGTCTGCCTTCCTCCTTGTTGATACTCTGTCCTGAAAATTCAAGCTGTCTCAGTCTCAACTCCAGTCTTCCTCTCCTCAACTCAGCAAGACCTCTGTTTAAGCTCGTCCTCCTGTGATGGGATCCAGCGTGCTCACCCGGGAAAGGGAGGGTGATGAGAGGTCTCACATTTGTTTCCCTTCCTCAGCCATCAAGTTGTCTCAACTTTTTCCCTGGCTTCTGGAGACACCGATAGCCAATCTTTCTGTAAAATTTCTAATATATGTACTTAGAGCTGTATGTTTCCCATCATATGCTTTCACATCACACAAGTTTTAATATGCTGTATTTTCATTAAAATTAATTTCAAGATATTTTTGCAATTTTGCTGTGATTTATTTTTTGACTCATGGGTCATGAAGTGTATGTTCCTTAAATTACATGCATTTAGGATTTTTTTTTTGTTACCTTTATGTACTTGATTTCTGATTTAATTCATACTCCATATGATTTCAATTTTTTGAAATTTCTTGAGAATTGATTTGTGATCTAGCCTAAGGTGCGCGCCAGAACATGTGGTAAATATTTTGCAGTACAGTTTAAAAGAACATGTATTCTGATGTTTTTGAAATAATATTTTAAGTCCTATTCGTGCTTATAGTACCAGTATATAGCACATAGTAGAAGCTTAGCATATATTGAGTTAAATAATTCAAAGGTTTTATCTGAATGGTGGCAATTCAAGATCAAGTAAGAGAGGACGATGATGACATTGCTATTTCTGTTAAGACAGAGTTTCATTCAACATACAGGAATGTCATGCTAAGTCATGCAGTTCCCCCCCATTCCAACCAATATTAATGACAACACTTTATGTGATGAAAATTATCCCAGTATTTTTCTTCCTACGTTTCTATTGGTTTTCCCTTCATTGGTTGTAAGCTTTGTATCACTAGAGCTATTTGGCAGTAGGAAATAATTATTTTAGGAAAAGTTAGTGACATTGGTCTATAAAGCTCACGGAGACACAAGAAATGATTAAATTTATTTTTTTCATTTTTCACCAAACAATTCATGATTGTTTCTGAGATTACAAAAAATTAGACAATAGCTAATATTTCTATGCAATGGTCAAATTTTTCAAGTAGAATCATTTTTTTAATTTTCCAAGTTCCAGTGTCACTTTTTCCTTGAACATGACTCAAGGTTAAAACTTAGCAATGTATACTTTCTAATACATTTAACTTTCCTATTTAACCCTCTGCCAACCTTATTCTGGTCACTAAAGTTTTGATTATAAAGAAGGAAGGAAACAGATTTAGATGAGTCTAACAGTATATTATGTAGGCTTATAAGATGCTTCTTGTGTATAGTCTCACATCTTTTCAACCTCTGATTCCAGTCATAGCACTGGTGAACAGTTATGGAAGGTTTTCCCCTGCTCTGTGCTAACACTGTCTCACTTCAAGCATGCACCAAGACTCTAGCTTCCTGTCTTAAGACCTCTCTAATGCAGTAATGTGTGATGCTGTGGTACCAGCTGGGCTCTCAGCTCCTTGCAGCCCAGAGGGATGGGGCCAGGGGTAGTGGGTTAATGCCCCAAAGGAGCAGCCCTCAACACACAGGATGTGGCTGCTGATGGAGAAATACTTCTCCATTCTCCCTGAGGAAGACAGTTCTGAGATAAAGTTTAAGAAGAATCCTGAGAAAGTCCTGCATTATGTAGCCATTAATAGGAGCAGACCACTTGATAACACCAGTATCTGGTTTTGCTTGGACTTACTTTCCCTTTCCCCACGTTCACTCCCCTGTCTCTCATTCCTGCTGCTTGGTATTAGACTCATAAATAGAATGTGTCTACTGTCTACCTTTGTCTCAAGCTCTGCTTTCAAGAATAACCTAGATTAAAACAGTGGGTAAGTGCATTGGTACATTACATAACGCAGAGATGTAATTTTCCTTGACTCTGCATGCTGCAAAGAAACATTTATTCAGATGGCAGCATAGCTGAGAATTTCCACCTTTCTCCTTTTTGAAACCTCATGGTCCATCCTGAGCCTGACCACCTAAAGAAAAAAAAAGTTGTCACAATCAGTTTACAATTAAACAGGCAAATTGCTTTGTGAGGATGGCGCTAAGCATTTTTTTTTTGCATGAGGGAGTCCTTGGCAATTTGGCTATATATTTCTGTGTAATATGGAAGAGCCCTCCGTCTACTCGATCATGTAAAGCTTTTGTTGCTTTGGAAACAAGCATATTAAATTTCTATTATCCTTGGTTAAAAAAAAAAACGGGATCATAGGTGGGCATGGTGGCTCATGCCTATAATCCTAGCACTTTGAGAGGCCAGGGAGGGTGGATCACTTGAGTCCAGGGGTTCCAGGCCAGCCTGGGCCACATGGTGAGACCCTGTCTCTATTAACAATATAAAAATTAAACAAACAAAAATATTGCATCTTTTAGTGCTATAATTTGTTAAGAAATTCAAACATTAAAAAACATAAATTACTGGAACACTATCAGGGCTTTCTTCATTCATGAAGGAATGAAGGAATGCTCTGAAGGATATAGGGAGTTATTAGAAATACATTAGGTTGCCTATATGCTAGCACTAAGTGAAAATGTTAACAATGATAATTTTTTCTCATTTGGTTCTGAAGACTTTTCAGAGAAATTGATTAAAATCACTCTCTTATTGAACCTGTATTCCAGTGGAACAGAAAGTTAAGACAACAAACCGAGTAAATCATGATACATTGAATTTAAAATAAGGACTACAGATAAAAATAAACAAGAGATGGTGTATAGACTGAATTACATACTCCCAAAATTCATATGTTGAAGGCCTAACCCCTAGTACCTCATAAAGTAACTATATTTGTAGATAAGATTTTTAAGGAGGCGATTAAGTTAAAATGAAGTCCTTTGGATGGGTTCTAATCCAATCTAAAGGCTGTCTTTATAAGAGAAAATTTGGGAATGCAGAGAGAGCCTGGGGCACTCACGCACAGAGGGCAAACCATGGGAGGACACAGAGAGAAGGTGGCCAATGGCCAGCCAAAGAGAGAGGCCACAGGAGAAATCAAAGCTGCTGACATCTTGATCTTGGACTTCTAGTCTCCAGAGCTAAGAAAATAAATTTCTGTGGTTTAAGCCACGGGGTCTGTGGTGCTTTCACGTGGCAGCCCTGTAAACTAATAAAGATGCTAAGAGAATGTACAAGCTTTTTGTTTTAGTTTATTTAATCTAAAGGTTTCACTGAGAAAAATGACATTGGAACAAAGACTTGAGGAAGAGTCAATTATATAAATATCTGGGGGCAGGACCAGTCTGGAAGAGGGAAAAGCAATTCCCAAAACCCTGATAGGGAAGGAGGCCAGGGAGGTGTGATACCTAAAGCATTAGAAGACGAGGTTAGAAAGGTATGGAACTGAGAGACAGTGGCAGAGCACAGGAGAAAAGGGTTCTCAGTGGATGCAGGACCCTACCGTGCACCAAGGGGATATGTTGAAAAATTGTGAGGAATTGTGGTATTACTATGATTGGGGTGGTGGTAATGGCCATTAGCGGCAGGCAACATTTATGTTAAAAGAATACCATGCTCAGGACCCTGCCACCCGGCAAAGTATTTTTTCTACATTTGATGTGACTTTGCCTGCTGCTCATTCATGGAGATGCAAACTTTATAACATTTGATGCTAACTTCTAAACGCCATTAATGGCAAAATAGGTTACTAGGATCAACTCTTCATTAAGCAAGTAAACATTCTGGATAAATATGTTTGATCAAATTTGGGGAACTTCTGCTAATATTTTTTCAAGTATTTTTCTGCCTAATATTTTCTCTCCTTGACTTCTGAAAATCCAATTTCATGTAGGTTAGATGTCTTGATATTATTTCACGAGTCACTAATGTTCTGTTTATTATACGTTTTTTTCTCAGTGCACTTTAAATTTGGATAATTGCTATTAACCTATTTTTTTTTTTTTTTTTTTTTTTTTTTTTTTTTTTTTTTTTTTTTTTTTTTTTTTTTTTTTTTGAGATAGAGTCCCGATTTGTTGCCCAGGCTGGAGTGCAGTGGCTCAGTTTTGGCTCACTGCAGTCTCCATCTCCCCAGTTCAAGCGATTTTCCTGCCTCAGCCTCCATAGTAGATGGGATTACAAGTGTGTACCACCATGCTCAGCTAATTTTTGTATTTTTAGTAGAGACTGGGTTTCACCATGTTGGCCAGGCTTGTCTCAAACTTCTGACCTCTGGTCTCAAATGATTCTTCCGCCTAGGCTTCCCAAAGCACTGGGATTACAGGCGTGAGCCACTGTGCCTGGCTCTCTACTGACCCATCTTTAAGTTTCCTGATTCTCCTTATCGTGTGTCCAGTCCACAGATAATCTCATAAAATAATTTTAGTTATTATATTTTTCAGTTCTAGGGGTTCCATTTTGTTCTTCTTCAATTAGTACTTCTCTTGAAATTCCTGTGTTCACTTACCATATCTACACTTTGTAAGCATCTTTAATAATGTAAATTAACCATAAATGTATTTTAAATTCCTTGTCTACAGCTTCTAACATCTGTAGTTCTGTTCCCAGTGATTTATGACAAAGGTGATGTAGCAGAGCAGTGGGGAAAGGATTTTCTTTTCCAAAAAACACTTAGGTCAGTTGGATAGCTACATGAAAAAAAATTAGTCCTCACTTCACACCATACGCCAAAATTAACTGTAGGTAGCTGATACATCTAAATGTTCAAAGAAAAAACTTAAGCTTCCAGACAGTAACATAAGAGAATGCCCTTGTCACCTTGGGGTAGGCAATGATTTCTTACAGGGCAGCGAAACCACTAACTATGAACAAGAGTGATAAATTAGGCTTCAATAAAAATGAAAGATTTACATTTATCAAAATCTAAAAATAAGAGCATTAAAACGCAAGCCTTTAATTAGGAAACGGTGTTTGTTTGCAGCACTTATCCAGAATATACACATCAAGGAGAAGACTACTCAATAGAAAAATGGGTCAATGCCTAAAAGGCACTTTACTGAAGAGGATATCCAAGTGGCCAATAACCACATGAAAGATGCTTTTTATCTTTACTCATCAGAGAAGTGTTAATTAAAACCATATAAACCCCAAATGTTGGAGAGGATGTGGAACAAAGAGAACTCTCATCATACAATGATGGCGGGGCCTGTAAATTTGAAAAACTGCTTGGCACTGTAACTACAGCTGGTTACATGCATACCTTAGATATGTATCCCAATAGAAATGTGTATCTGGGTGAAACAATTCACAGAATAATGTTCATGCAAGTATTATCTGTAAGAGTTCCAAACCTCGAAAGAAGCTGAATGTCCAATATGAGCATAAAGTACCAGTCACAAAAGACCTCATATTATATAATTCAATTTTTGTGAAATGTCCAGAATAGGCAAATCTATAGAGCAGAAAAATTAGTGGTGGCTTGGGGCTGGAAAGGACAGAGAACTGGGGTTGGGGAGTGAGAGCTAAAGGGTATGAACTTTCCAGGTGATGAAAATTTTCTAAAATTGACTGTGGTGATGGTTGCACTTATCTGTGAATATGCCAAAAGCACTGAATTGTACACAATGAATTGCACACTAAGTGGATGAACTGTATGGTGAATTATATCTCAATAAATCTGTAACTAAGAAAAAAACAGTAGAAAGAATAAATTGTGTATACTCATATAACTGAATTTCATATAGCATAGAATAAGATTTTTAAAAGACCTGTTACATGCAACAACAGGGATGAATTCAAATTTAAAATAAAGTGAAAGAAGCCAAATACTATAAAATATTTACCAAGTAATTCATTTCATGTGAAATGTCAAAACAGACACGAATAACAGGGGGATGAAGAACGCTATTATTAATTTATTTCTTGAGCTAGGTGGTGGCTCCTAGGGGATGTTTGTGTTAATCTTTGAAAGTTTACTGAACTGTATTTATAATTTGTACACTTTTCTATATGCTGTACTTCAACAAAAGATTATTAAAAATATTTTTAAAAATTAAATTGTTCAGTAAGTTGTCCTACAATTTGCATGAAAAAAGAATTAAAAACTACACAAGCATTTCAAAAGTTATTATTTATGGGTTGGGGTTATGGAGAATTTATTTTCTCCTATATACGTCTCAGTATTTTCCAAATGACCATGGTAGACATACATTACATTCATCACTAGAAAAAAGTATTATTAAAATACAATTGTCTGAGACAATCTTGTATTACTTTTACATTAAACTAATTTAGTCCAAATGTGGGGATTTCAGCCTTTGCTCCCAGATGAAAAGCGCCTGTCATTTTAGAGCAAAGGAGGGCGTGGCAGTTAGTCTGGGGGTTTCCTGGTGGCCTCGGAGACTGCCAAGAACTCCGCACGGGCCACTGGCCTAGGAGGAGGAGGAGCAAGGTGCAGGTGCAGGGAGAGATTCAAGAGACTGTGAACTAAACCTGGGTGGGTCCCAGTCCTCACAAAACCTGGGTCCTAACTGCAAAACTGTGCTAGGGCCGAGGAAGGGGTGGAGGACTCACTGGCGCTTTAGTCTCTGTGCTGGGTGAAGTTAATGATTAGGTTCTAATCATCCCAATCTACATGATTTTATTTTTGTAAGGTCCGGCAGCTAAGAGTGGTTTTTGCATTCTCAAAACAAAGACTGTCAAAACAAAGGCGAATACGCGACACAGTTCCAGTCCCGAATTCTAGAGTATTTGTTTCTAGATCCTTCCAGAAAAAAGTGGGTCAACTTCTTGATTAGAGACTCTAGGCAGAAGAATTCTAAGGTATTTAAAATTTTTACCTGGGAACGCGCTTGCTGGCGAGGCGGAGCCGGCGTGAAGCTAGCGTGCCCAGCGGCACTGGTTCCACGCGATGCTGTTTTGCCCAGGCTGGTCAGACCGAGCAAACGGAATCACAGAAGAAAATCCACCTCTCAAGGATCCAGGCTGGACAGGGATGGCCGGGCTCGTCCTGGACGGGGGTGCCCAAATGGATGAGGATGCTCCCTGCAGCCCTCGGCGGATCGCAGAGGAGCAGGGCTCCGGTCTTCCATCTGGGGAAGCATCGCGGTCACTCGCGAAGAAGCCAGCAGAGCCCCCGGAGTTTTCTTTACTTCTCTCTGCGCGGCGCAGACGCAGCGCACCGCGCGGCCGGCCGAGCCGTCTGCAACTTTGGGAGCCGCGCTGAGTGGGTGCGGCCCGCCGCCGGCGCGTGCGCAGTGCGCTCTCGGCACCTCCCACAGCGCAGGCTCGGCGTTGGCCTCCGCGCGCGCGGGCGAGTGCGCCCCTCACGGGTTCTCTAGGGCGCGGGGCAGCCGGGGCGGAAGGGTTTGTTCATTATTTTGAGAGTCTGTGGTGAACGTCATAACCCTTCGTCCTTAAATACTGCCGATACTTGACCTACGCAAGAGACAATGTCTTGTGATTCAGCCTGATATCTCAGTATGTATCTCCTAAGAATAAGGGATCGTTTGACATCAGGGTTTCTCAACCCTGCGCTATTGACGCTTTGGGCAGGATGAGTCTTTGCTGTCTTTGTCCGTATGGTGGGGGTGACGGGGTGGGGTGGGGATGTCCTGTGCAGAACAGTCACTGTTTGGCAGCATCCCTGGCCTCTGCCCATTAGATGACAGTAGCAACTCCCTCCCCCAATTGTGGCAACCAGTGATGCCTCCAGACACTGCCAAACCCAGCCGGTGTGGTGGTGGTGGAGGGTGAGGGTGCGAAGGGGTGCTGGTGAGGGGTTGGGGAATAAGGAGACGAGCAAAATTGTTTCAGTTGAGGACCACGGGATCGCAATGCACATCGTCATTCTTAGGAAATGTAACATTGTTACATTACAATAATCCGATATATTTCATATTTGAATTTCCTCAATTGTCCCCCAAATGTCCTTCTTTACCCTATAGTTTGTAAAATGGAAATTGGAGATTTAACAAGAATCACACATTACAGTTGTCAATTCTCTTCCACTTGCTTCAATATAGAACGGTTCCCTCGCCTTTTTTGTTTCTCCTGGCATTGCCATTTTTCAAACGTCTGGCCCAGTGGTCTTCCAGAATATCCTTCAATTTGGAGATGTCAGATTGGTTCCTCATTATAAGATTCACGATAAATATATATGAGCACACAAACATATGCAGCAATGCTACCTAGGTGATGTATCCAATTTCATCTATTGGATATATCAAATGACTTTTTAGCTGTCATAACGTTTAATTTGTAAAGCACCCACCACCAGCGATTTGAAATTTTTTTATCACATACATAAATTTCCACATTGTAGTTAGGTCTAAGATATATTTTCTTTTTTTTCCCCCATTGACTTTATTGTCTACTTATGGGCTAATATTATACTGTTTTTATTACAGAGACCATATTTCAGTATCTGGTAGGGCTAGTCTGCGTCATTGCTGATTTTTTAAGTGTTTATTTTTCTATATTCTTGGTTATTTTTTCATGGAAACTATAGAATATAGCTCCATAAAAATACTTTCTAAAAATTGCCTTCTGCATATCTTTTCAGTTTATGATGTTGCATTTTCATTTTGAAGAGCAAGGTTTATTTTTTCTCTTGCTCAAGTTTCAGCTTTGTGTCTTTCAAGAAAGCATCATAGAGGTTTCTCGCTTGTTGTTTATTCTTATAGTATTTCTCTTTTTTGTTGGTGTCATAAGTGGTATTATCTCTTCCACTTTTCCTTATAACTGCTAGATGCTTATGTAAGTGAAGGTACTGATTTCTATGTCTAATTTTGTTTATCTCACTACCATATTGAATCTCCTGTTGCTTCTGGGAGTTTCATGTTGATTCTATTTGCATCTCTGCTTACACTTTTATATAATTGCAGTGATTATCCATTTTGAAGTTCAAATTGCCCATCGTTGGCCATTTTTGGCTCCTTTGTTTACTTGAAACAAGCTCAAATGTCTTGAAAGCTTACTTGCCTTCTGACACTGTAAGAGTTCCAGTCTCGTATTGTACATTTACTGCCTCAGACCTAGAATCAGCCATTTCTCAAAGGTGTCCTCATTGCTTCCAGTGAAAAAGGGATTTGGATGCTACAGTCTGTACTTAAAGATGTTCATGGCTAAATGGCGTGAACATCATTATTTCCCAGACTCTTCAAAACAAGATCTAGAAAAGATGTAGTTTTTCAAAGAAAGATGAAAATAAATCATAAATTTGTGATGATATTCTAATTCTAATAAAAGATTATAAGGTTTTTACTTATTTGATGTTATATGGCATCTCTTTTTCTCTGTGCTGAAAGTCATGGCTCTTTAATGATATTAACAGAATTACTTACTTTTCTCCATGATATATGTAATAGTTTCCAAAATCTACCAGTATTACAACTATAAGTAAAAGTGTTAAATGCAGTTAAATACAGTGGGCTTATTTATCTCATGTTGTTTTAAAATCTAGTTTGCTTGCTGGGTGCAGTGGCTCACGCCTGTAATCCCAGCACTTTGGGAGGCTGAGGCAGGTGGATCATTCAAGGTCAAGAGTTCGAGACCAGACTGGCCAGTTGCGCCACTGTGCTCCAGCTCCAGCCTGGGTGACAGAGGGAGACTCCATCTCAAAAAAAAACACAACTAGATTTCTCAATTAAGAAGAAAATTAAATCTAAAATGGAAAAGAATCTTAAGTATATTGAACTTTTTCCTTTTGAGTGAAATATCTAATTCATATATTTCATTATTTATTTAAATCTATCAGTTTTGTTCTGAACCCTCTTTAGCGGCATTTTGTCAATTCTAATGTCATGTTTGCATTTTTTTCTAGAAATTCTCAATATCAATTGGTGTTTCCCTTTGGGACAAGCTATGTTTGATAGAAAAATTTAAAATTTCAAGATGGGGCTTTCTTATGTTTTGATGATAAATTTCTAGTTTTATATTATGGTGAATATTTGTATTATTTTTATGTAATTTGTTGAGACATACATGTTTGTATTGTAAATTGGAGTCAATTTTCATAAGTGTTTTTGTACATTTTTGTCTAATTAAGAGAAATGTACTATAGTCTACTATTGTTTGTGTATTTCAGTTTCTCTGAATCTCTTGTAATTCCCACTGTATGAAAGTAGTTACTGTGTTATTCACTGCATATCTTTTCATAAATCTTTTATTTTCACTGTGAATTGCGGCCTTTAGGATTATAAGATGTTCTTTATCTCAATAATGGTTGTTGGTCTGAATTTTATTTTCTTGAATTTCAGAATCTCAATTCTTTCTTTTTTTAATTTGCATTTTCTTAGTATACCTTTATCCATCCTTTCATTCTCAGCATTTCTGAATTGTTTTGTTTTAGGTGTGTTTTTATCTTTTATATACAGCATAGAGTTGGGTTTTCCTTTGAAATCGACCTATTTTTCTTGTTATTTTCATACTGAGGTTGAGCTGTCTGTTGGCTTACGTGTTTGGTTTCAGTTATGTCCTGTATTATATTTACCTGTGTAATATGTAGCATATTTGATGGTGATAAGTGCTGTTGAGGAAAATAAAGGAGAAAGGGGGCATAAAAAATGTTGGGGAGAATATTCTATTTTAAATAGGTGGTCAGGGAAGGCCTCATGGAGAAAGTGATTTTTGCACAAACACTTGAAATAGGCAAAGAAATGAATCATGTGGATGAATGAGGTAAGATTGCTCCAGACAGAAGACAGCTAGGGCCAGCGCCCTGAGGCATAGAGTACCTAGTGCACTCTAAGGAATAGCAAGGAAGCGGCTGTGATCAGAGTTGGTAAGCAGAAGAATAGATAGTAGGAGATAAGGCCAGAGCCGACATGCCAACAGAATCAGATAGGGCCCTGTCAGCCTTAGGGAGTGAGCAAAGAATCCCTCCTTCTAGAGGAATTTGGTACCAGATGTTGAACTAATACATCTGCCATAACACAGTAATAAATTAATAACCCTATGAGAACACATTAATAACCCTGGGAATCCCAGCCTAGGTAGGAGAGGAAGCTAGGGTTGCAGGTATGATATTTTGGGTACAACTCAAACTATGCATGAAAGTAGTTTCATATTTGTTAACTTTGAGGGTTGGATTACTAAGCACCTTTCCCAACCTGTACGATTGCAACAGTCCTTGAATATATTCTTCAAGTTTCTCATATTTCAGTTTGTACTTCATATTCTGTCTCCAAACATAACAGATATAGATAACAACTATAGCTTTTGGCTATTTATCTGAAGCTGTACATTTACAGGAAGAATTTTATTGCAACATTCATATTAATGAAAGGTATTTTGACTAATACATGTTCAAAAAGCAAACACTAAAATAAAATTCTATACTCAGAAGCTTGATTAAAGTTGACAGAAAATGACAGATTTTCTCTGAATTTTTGAAAAAATGTCAAGTGTTTGTTTTAAAAGAGTTTTTTTGTGTTGTTTTTCTTTTTATAAGAAATCTGTTTTGACAGAAAACTATATGGCAAGTGTGTGTGTGTGTGTGTGTGTGTGTGTGTGTGTGTGTGTGTTAGGGAGGAATAGGGATGAATTTAGTTTGTAATCTAGAAAAACTGTGTCCAGGTTGGGAACAGAGAAGGGACAAACTTTATATGTGTACACAGGATTACTTTTTCCTGTCATGATGTGTTTTATTTGGAAGCATTTCCATGTTCTTTCTCTTTTCCTCCTTTTTTTCTCCTTCACCTTTCTTTTTCTTAAGCTAAGCTGTCACAGTGAAATACTGTGACTAAGCCACAACTCCTATAGAAAACTGAACGATGCATTGTAAAATAGGACACAAAACAAAAGACTTCATCTGAGAGCTGAGATCATCACGAGTACACAGACCCACTGCAGTAATTCAACAGTGTTTGTCAGTCTAGGACAATTTCTTCAATTATTGGTGTCCTGCTGCCCCCTGCTGCTCATGTGGAAGCACTGACTACAGAAATTAAAGTTTTCCTAACATTGCACAGGTTTTAGTGCAATGTTAGTGTGCTAGCAAAGAAAGTTACGTACTGCAAAGTTTTAAACAGAGTGATTTAAGGAATTGCTTTCTAAAAGGCTGCATATCAAAAAAATTACAAAGCAACTTTTCTACTCTCTAATATGTTGAAAAGAAATCTAATCCAGTTATTTGGCTAATGAATACGGTTTCGTTTTTAAGTTTCTGAGGGGAAAAGAGCAGAAGGCAATTGTGGTAGTTAAGAGATAAACTGGTAAAGAGAGAGCAGTGAGTAGACGGAGAAATTAGAAGGCAAAATGTGCAAGAAGGAGGGGGTAATGAATTATTTACATCCTCGAGGGTAAAGCATTTCAGTCTTGAACAGATCGTTTACATTCCTCAGGGGGGTCGGGCAGAAACGGGCTCCACGAAAAAGCCCGGATGGTCGTTTGTGAGCCTCAGCTCCTCCAGCTCCTCTTCCTGGATTTGATCACGGAAACCTCTCAGAACTGTTAGAATGTGAGTTGGGTCCTCTGAAGCAGAGCAGAGGCATATCACCTTTGGAGCCGATTTCCTGGCCTACTCTGCAATTTGTAAAGAGCGCAGGGGCTGTCTCCTGGATGTAAGTCAGCCCGTGTGGAAATGCGGACGTGTGAGCATTTGAGTTGGATGTTACATGTTCCAGGTTTTAGACCTCTGTGGGCTGCTAGTTCCTGCATGCCACCTTGGGATTAGGTAATGAGGTGCCAGCCTACCCTGCCACTCAGTAAAAGTAGCTAGAAGCTTGGGGCCTTGCCTAAGCATTTTTTTTTTTTTTTTTTTTTCTGGGACGTTTTCTCCATGAGGAAGACGATTGGAGAAGAAACTTTCCATATTTGGAAAATTGAACATACCGTGTTATGATAAACTTAGAAATCCAGTCCGAACTACTCTTGAAAGATGTAGTTTGTGGTATAAATACTATATATAGGAGTGACACTTCTAAAACTTCTGAAGTCCCTACTTTAAAGGCACAATGATGGATTTTAAGAAACAAAACTTTGAGCAAACAGTTACATGGTTTACTTCAGGTAACAATAACCTGATTCCTTAATGCTTGGGGTTGTTATCTTCATAGCATTGCATTTAGCGCTATCATTTTCTGTTTCTCTTGCGTAACATATTGTGTTAGTACATTTTCATGCTGCTAATAAAGATATACCTGAGACTGGGCAATTTATGAAAGAATAATTGGACTTACACTTCCACATGGCTGGGGAAGCTTCACAATCATAACAGAAGGCAAGGAAGAGCAAGTCATGTCTTATATGGAGGGCAGCAGGCAAAGACAGACAGCGTGTGCAGGGGAATTCCTCTTTTTAAAACCATCAGATCTTATGAAACTTATTCACTATCATGAGAACTGGAAAGACCTGCCCCCATGATTCAGTTACCTCCCACTGGATCCCTCCCACAACACGTCAGAATTAAAGATGAGATTTGTGTGGGGACACAGCCAAACCATATAATTCTTCCCCTGGCTCCTCCCAAATCTCATGTCCTCACATTTCAAAATCAATCATGCCTTTTCAACAGTCGCCCAAAGTCTTAACTCATTTTGGCAATAACTCAAAAGTCCACAGTCCAAAGTCTCATCTGAGACAAGGCAAGTCCCTCTGCCTATCAGCCTGTAAATTCAAAAGCAAGTTAGTTACTTCCTAGATAAAATGTGGGTACAGACCATCAGATCTCGTGAAACTTATTCACTATCACGAGAACAGCACGGGAAAAACTTTCCCCCATGGTTCAGTTACTTCCCACTGGGTCCCACCCAAATCTCATCTTGAATTCCCACATCACATATTAATATTTATTTTCTCAGACTTACATTCTCCACTTGGGCAGTGCTAAAGATGTGGAGAAATATAGGACAGGCTGTGTCTTTAAGATATTTATAGTAATTTAGAAAAATGTACAACCATACCATGATAATCATGTAAAATGAGGTGTGGGCAAGAGTAGGAAAGTCATCTCCCCATTGCCTTTTATTCTGTCCGTTTATTCTATCCCCTTCCTCCCCTCCCCATTACATCCATATCCCCTCCCATTTCTCCCTTCTGTTTACTATTTCATTTTATTTGTATTGATGCTTAAATTTCAAATCAAGAATACTGGCTATTCTGTTTATGCAATTTTGCTCAATTCGTAGGACTCCAGGACATAGTACAAAGTTTGCATATAGTTGCAATAAATCTCTGTTACATGAACACCAACACACTTACTAATTGCCTAGCATTATGCTGCTCCTACGTAAAACAAATGTATGTTTGATTTCAGGAAAGGAGAGAAGCGTAGTTGGAGGAGATTTATGTATACCTAAAGGAAGAATTAGAAATATTTGTTTGTATTCAGACTGTTAGGGGCGATGAGAAAGTTTGTTAATGGAAAAAGCTAGAACACAAAAATTTCACCTTGTAAATACCTGCAGAAATATTTCTCTTTAGTGGTTTTCTTATGTTGCTAAGAAGTAGCAACTTTTTAACATTTCCCTTTGTGTAGTTCCTTATCAGCTCTGTGTACAGGTACCTACCAAAGATAGGGTGGAAACTTGCATCTTCTACCAATCCCAGAGAATAGATGAATATGAGGCCTGTTTCTCAAAAAGAAATTTAAACTTATTTTTTTTTTTTTTTTGGAATCAAGAACTAACTTACCAGTGTTTCACTATAAAATTTTACAGTTAATTGAAACCTGGTTTTGCCTTCTTAACTGTTTTTTGTTTGTTTGTTTGTCTTTTTTTTGACGAAGTCTCACTCTGTCATTCAGGCTGGAGTGCCATAGTGCTATCTCAGCTCACTGCAAACTTCACCTCTCGGGTTCAAGCAATTCTCCTGCCTCAGCCTCCTGAGTAGCTGGGATTACAGACGCACGCCACCACACCTGGCTAATTTTTGTATGTTTGGTAGAAACGAGGTTTCACCATGTTGGTCAGGCTGGTCTTGAACTCCTGGCCTTGTGATCTGCCCACTTCGGCTCCCAAAGTTCTGTGATTATAGACTTGAGCCACCTTCTTAACTGTTAACCCAAATTGTCTGCTCCTACTGTTTTAAATTGTATTGATTACTAATATCTAACAACATTGTAGGCCAAAGTGGTTCCAAAATTTCATTAAATTACTGAGAAGTGGATCTTCTCTGCAAGTGTATTGTGTTGTATACTATCAAGTTATATTTATATTCTCTTTTCCTCCCTTTCTACAGTTCCAGGAACTCCTCATAGAAAATTTGAAACTCTTTTCTGTTACATGGTAGTGGTAGAAATTCTGATGAAGGAAGTTCACGGGGTTAAAAAAATACATTGTTGATAACAACAAAATAGTTTCAAGCCCTCTTTAAATCTCATATTTTGTGATTCTCCTTCACATCACATCAGATGTTGCATAAAGTATATTAAAAACAGGTCCCGGCTTTTGAGTTTCATTTCAGTTAGACAGTAGTTTGCTGTCTAATTCAATCACGAGGAAATATTTTGTGAGTGTTTCATCACATAGAGTGTTGGAATAGATGCTGATTAGAGAGAACTGCACAGACTACGTTCCTCTCCTCAGGTTATTTATAATAGAATGTGAGATGAAAATTTAAAAAAGGTCAAAACACAGAATTAGAGGAAAAGGTGAGTAAAGTGTTTAGCATTTTACTTCTATTTCAGTAAAATGTCTCTTGGGAGCCTTGGGAGGCAGGCCAGAATGATTTAAAATGTTCAAAGAACAAACCATCTCAAATTATCCACCTGAAAAGTTGGAATTCATAAGTGTAGATTTCCTATGTACATACAGCAAAGAATCAGCCTTTCTCTATCCCTGGGCCCCTACATCTGGTTAAAGCCTGATCATCTCTGTTTGGATTGCTGAAAACCAATGGAAATTGTTAGAGCTCCTCCTAATTGATCTTCCTTACAAAGACAGATAGATAACATGGTTGAGATTTAGGAATTTAAAAAAAAGTTCACATGTCTGAAAAAAAAATGTCTTATGGAGATGCTGAAAATATGTGATTAAATAGCCCAAATAGACGTCATAAATAATTTATGTATCTTTTAAGTTGGTCAGTATGAGGTTTGTATTTAAATTGCATCTTTCCTCAATTCAAATTGCTGTAGGCTTTTGGGTAATTTAAAAATATTTTGTATTCATGAGCACTTCTTTTATAATTGATGTGGATGTTTGCTTATAGCCCAAGTCTAATTTGTAAGCTGGAAAGTTCATTTGTTTATTCATTTCACATCTATTATACATTTACTATGAGCCAAATATAATGGTAGAGGTTGGTTTTGCAGTTAATTTTAAAGCTTACTTACATTATCGTGAGCTCTATTTACCTAAATTCCAATAAATTCTGTGTGGGGGACAAAGCAGGGATCCACCAAGTGAGCCTGCTACCCTTTGTCTAGATCTCTGTTGTAGCACTTACTGCATTTTTTCTTTTTTGACATTAATTCTGTCATCTGGAATGAGAACAGCATGGTCTGGGTCAATCTGATTGTTACTGTGTCTTCACCTAACATAAAACCTCCAACACAATAGAAACCCCAAAAGGGTGGCTTGAATAAGTAAAGCATCATGTGTACATGGACTGCTCTATCTGAGGACGTTTTTATTCTCATTGGGTGTTAAGGCCATTTCACACTCTGAAATATCATCTCTAGAAAAAGGCAACATGATTTCCTAAAAAAACCCTGTTAACTTAATATCATCCATAATTTGACTGAATATTGACCCGAACCACTTTAACATCACAATGAAGTCTTATTCAAGTCATTTTTTGTAATAATTAGACCTTAAGGTTTAGAGTGAGTTATTGGAGTGCTATTTATGAGAACAACTATTTTATACTAATCTTAAGAATATTTTTCAACTTCCTGGTAGGTAAAATCAGGCTTGGAAGATGCAGTTCTTGTCTGGAGAGGCTGATGAGGATTTCTCTGAGAAACCCTTCCTAGCCATCCAGCATTAGTTGCTTTCTATGTATTCAGTGGGTTTATATTCACATAAATATACTTTATTAGTACTTTGAGTATGAAACAGTACTGAATGGAGACAGTAGTCTTATGCAGCCAGAATTTATGTGAAATTACTGATCATTCTCATTTAGGTGGGAGTAAATGGTGGTATTTTGGAGTGAAATTTCTGGTTCTGTCCTTACAGGATTGCTCATACAGGATTGTCATTTACTATTGAGTGGATTGTGCATTGCACAAAGAAACACATCTAAAGTGCACACTACTTACAAACATAAATTTGAATATTTATTAAGATAATTTTATGAGCAGTAAATTTTCTTGCTTTAATAAAGTCAGTAATGGCCAATTTCATTACAGATGGAATAAAACTTGATGAAGAGGTACATTGTTTTTAAAATTTGTACAAAGGCTGTGTATGGACTTGTTGTGGCCTGAACTTGGACAAGTTACATAACTCCTTTACCTTTCATGTGGAGATATTGTCTACCTTGCTCAATTGGTTATAAATATTAGATGTGTATGGTGTACAGTCAGTGTTCATTAAATACTTTTGAATGAATATTAAAGCACTAAGCATAATGTCTGTATAAAGGTTTGATATATCGTTGCTCATTTTTGCCTTGAATAAGGGGAGTTTAAGATTAATACTACACGTGTAAATACAAGCTTTTGAAGTTTCTTAAGTGTTTCATATTTTGCACTTTATTACTGCGTGGTACTACCTAAAATGTTCCTAATAAGATGTTTGGGATCCTTTAATTTCCTGAGGAGTGCACATCCAGTATAAAGGAAATTATGACTATGTGACACATTGAAAGGAAAAATTAGTGACTCATAGTTGGGCTTATTTTGAAATGCTAAAATATTGGAATCCTAGGTTTGGAAGGAAACATTTAATTTGAGCTACCATCAGTTTCTTGAATTTCACATTATTTATCAGATATATATTGATCGATTATTGTATGTTGGAACTGCGCTATGCATGACGACTTATTGAGAAGTTACAGGGCATTGCATGAACATTTCCAGGGAGAATTCACACTTATGAATCTTATTTCTAGGAATCTCTCTTATGACAATTCAAAATCTTTCTCTATCTTTCATTTATTGGTTTAGCTTTTCTATTTAGGGTACAAAGAAGTAAGCATGTTTATTTTTTAGAAACATCTTTCTTATACATGAATGAAATTGAGTTTCTTCTGAGACATCTGTTCTTCATGCAAAACATCACTGCATTCCTCTGTGGTTCCTCAAGCTACTGCACCATTTTGCTCACTCCTGTGAACTCCTTCCAGGTTGTCTGCTAAGGTATGGCACACACCAGGGTCTCCAGGCTCCAGCTGTAGATCAGCCATCACAGAACAATCACTTTCTGCATTTCAGACACTGTCTTTCAAATCTGTGGCATGATTTATACTCGTAACTGTCTGATCAATATGTACTATAAACTGTCTCTTCCCTATTGTTGTTTTAAAAATTGTATTTATTTTTCACATGTTACCATAGATGGTAATTTCTGGAAGAAGATAGATGATCTCTGTAATTTCTTAAGGAGCTTTTCATATTTTCATATACTGTTCCAACCATCAAAATGATAATGACAATGAAGAGCTCTAGGTTATTGAATTACCATTTGGAAGTCATTTTTGGTCCCATTAATTAAAGCATCTGTAATTCATACAATTTATGACAGATAGGTGGTAGGTTGCTAAGGAAGGATTTCTATAGCTTTGCAGATTTGTTTGTATAAATTGCTGTCTCAGGTAAACAATTTTTTTCAATAAACAATGTGATAAGTAATTCTACTTATAACTCTAAGCACTTACTAAAAAACTTTAATATCTGTTCACTTTTTATTTTAGTTAACAAATGCATGAAATGCCTCTTTGTACCAAGTGTACTCTGACTCAGCACTTGGGACAAGTGCCCTGCCTAGCAGAACACTAGAAGAAGCCAGTTATAACTCAGGGACAATTTATAGCTGTGCACACTGCTATGCTTTGCTACTTATAGAGAAAGGAGAGGACAAACAGTGTAGTAAATGAATTGGAAGATGGAGACGGGGAAGAGACCTCTGTCTGAATGAAGGGTGAATGTTTGGAAGCAGACGGAGAGGTAGACCTGGATAGATGGTATGTTAGTTTCCTAGGGCCGCCATGCCAAATTACCACAAACTTTGTGGCTGAAAACAATAGAAATTTGCTCTTCCATAGTCAGGAGGCCAGAAGTTTGAAATCAGGTTTTTGACAGGGCCATGCTACCTATCAAGGCTCTGGGGAAGAATCTCCCTTTGTCTCTTCCTATCTTTGGCAATCCTTGGCATTCTTTGGCTTTTGTATGCGTCACTCCAATCTTTGCCGTTTTTTTTCGCATGACCTTCTTTCCTGTATCTTCTCCTCGGTATCTCTGTGTCCAAATCTCTCTCTCCTTTTATTTTTGAGACGGAGTTTCCCTCTGTCACCCAGGCTGGAGTGCAGTGATCTCGGCTCACTGCAACCTCCACCCCCCAGGTTCAAGCGATTATCCTGCCTCAGCCCCTAGAGTAGCTGGGACTGAGGCACATCCCACCATGCCCGGATCATGTTTTGTATTTTTGGTAGTCACAGGGTTTCACCTTGTTAGCCAGGGCGGTCTCGATCTCCTGATCTGGTGATTCGCCTGCCTCGGCCTCCTGAAGGGCTGGGATTACAGGTGTGAGTCACTGTGCTGGCCTTTTATTTTCTTTCTCTTTTTCTCTTTTTAATAAAGCCACCTGTCATGAGATTAGGGCTTGACTTTATCAGTATGACCTCACTTTTACTTGATTACATCTGCAAAAATTGTATTTCCAAAGAAGCTCACGTTTACAGATGCTGGGTAACTTAGTCTATTTGTGCTGCCATAACAAAATACCGCAGACTGGATAATTTTTAAAGACCAGAAATGTATTTCTCATAGTTCTAGAGGCTGTGGAGTCCAAGATAAGGCGCCAGCAGGTTCATTGTCCAGTGATGGTCCAGTCTCTGCATCTAAGATGGCGCCTGGAATGCTGCATCCTCTAGAGAAGATGAATGCTGTATCTTCACACAGCAGAAGAAAAAAGGTCAAAAAAGGATGAACTCCCTCCATCAGGCCTTTTTATAAGAGCAACTAATCTCATTCATGAGGGAGGAGCTTTCATGCCTAATCACCTTTTAGAGGCCATACCTCTTAATACTATCACATTGGCAGCACTTGAATTTTGGAGGAGACACTTTCAAACCATAGACAGGAGTTAGGACTTGAACACATCTTTTTGGGAAAACAATTCAATCCATAACAGGTGAGGTGGACCAAATCATGGACACTTTAAATGAAGGTGGAAGAGTGTGGGTTTTATTTATAAGTTAGAGGGCCACTAGAAACTTTAAGTAAGGGTGCTAATAAGATAGTTATTATAGGAAGGTCTGATAGAGGTATGCTATAGCATGCTGACCTGAAAATGATGTTTAGAGGTGGGAATATTAATGAGGATATCACAGCAGTGTTCCATGGATAAAATGAAGGAAAGTTTATAAGGGAAGATGTGGAAGAATGTGTTTTTTCAAAGATGGCTGCAGCAATTTCTCTCATACCACTTGCTCTTTGTAATGAGACCTTCTCACTGTGTCATTAATAGGTGGTATCTGTTTCTCTACCTATGAATCTGGGCAGACCCACTGACTGTTTTGGCCAATAGAATAGGGTGAAAGTGACACCTTGCCAATTATTATATGCATAGACCTTTCCTGCCCCTTTCTTACCCTGAGACCACCACGCTGTGAAAAGCCTGGGCCATGGAGCTCTGTAGAGAGGCCCTGGAGGCAGGGCCAGGGCTAGGGTGAGGCAAGAGAAGTGCCTTGTACAAAATTTAAGGAGGTGCTCTGAGGTGCATTTGCATGACATTGAGAAGTGTTCCTTAAGTTTTGTACCCAAGGCACTTCTCTTAACTCACACTAGTTCTGGACCTGCTGGGGGGTTGGGGAAGGGAGAGAGAGATTGAGATTGAGCTAGAGAGAGATTGAGATAGACAGATAAAGAAACACCATGGAAGGTGCAAGACATTAGAGTAAGGAAGGAAGCCATCTTGAACACTGGTCCCCCAGCCCAGGCTAACAGCCGGCACCAAGTAGATCAGTGGTGAATCACCAAGTTGACCCTGTCTAAACTGATCCACAAAATGCTGAGTGAAACAAAATTGCTTTTTTTTGTTTTTGAGACGGAGTTTCGCTCTTGTTACCCAGGCTGGAGTGCAATGGCACGATCTCGGCTCACCACAACCTCCGCCTCCTGGGTTCAGGCAATTCTCCTGCCTCAGCCTCCTGAGTCGCTGGGATTACAGGCACGCGCCACCATGCCCAGCTAATGTTTTGTATTTTTAGTAGAGACGGGGTTTCACCATGTTGATCAGGATGGTCTCGATCTGTTGACCTTGTGATCCACCCGCCTCGGCCTCCCAAAGTGCTGGGATTATAGGCTTGAGCCAACGCGCCCGGCCTCAAAATTGCTTTTTTAAGCCACTTAGTACTGGGGTAGTTTGTTATGCCACAATAGATTACCTAAAACACCCTCCTGTCTTGCCAGTATTATGTGAAGCTAACAGTTGACTGAGAAATACCAACTTGCTCTCTACTTATTGAAATTTAATAGAGCTGAATGTTTGATAGTTCCTTGGGGTGAAAGGATGAAGGAAGAGATGAGAGAGATTGTAGTGGGTAGCAGTCTAGGAAATAGAATTTAATTCCTTACTTCTACCTGCCTAAGCTACATAGCCACACAGCTTTTAATGTGTAAGGTTGGCCAGAACTAAAAGGTACACACACTCACAGTTGGAGTCTTTGTAGAAACAAAACTCATGTCTCTTTCGATCTATGCCATGCAGAGTGCTGTGAAATTCACATTTTCAAGCAAATCGTCTGAATTCTGATGCTAAATGAATTAAGTTTTCCCTGGATCCCATTAGCCCTCATTTGGGAAGGAGGGGTGTCAATTTACCTATTTCTTCTTGGCTATGTCTGAACAAATCAAGCTTTGAATAAGAGGTTTATTTTTATGAAGATTGAAGTTACTAATTTTCTTTGAGTACCTCTGTTTTACAGTAATTTACACATTCTTTTGAATGGTTGTTGGCACACTTACTTATTTTCCTTTGAGGCATTTTCTAATTACTTGTAAGCAAGGCTGAGGAATAAAGAAAATCCAGAAAAAACTTTAAGAAAGGGACCGTTTTGTAGACAAGGTGTGTTACGCATAAAATTAAAATAGAATGGATACTTTTAAAAGCCTTTAGTCCATTTTATACGTTTCTCTGCTCGCTTCTACAAGTACCTGGTAAGTGACGATTTCCCAACCTATTATTCATTTCTACATGATGTTAGACGTTTTTATGACCTCCTAGAGTACTTAGAATCTGTACTACACAATTTAGCACCTAATTATATTCTGTTCATTATTATATCAGTGTAAATTCCCATCCCCTTAAGTAGATTATATGATCTTAAAAGTCAGGGACCATATCTTACACTTCTGTATTCACATTCCAACTAGCATAGCCATCACTTGGGGCCATTTTAATTGATAGACACATGTTGAGTTCTAGTCCCTCAAATATCAGTGAATATATCTGTGGAGCACCTCTGGATATGGGGGCAGAGGTAGGCAAGTTACTTTTTCTTTCGCAAGGAGTTTGTCAACTAGTGTTAAGTACCAAGTACCAAGGTGAGGGATTACTTTGACAGAGTGACTTCCTTTCTCCTTTTCCTTTAGTGTCAGACCAGAGCAGAGGAAAAGCAGGGAGCCATGAGCCAGCATGCCATCATTATCATTTTGATGTAGGTGGATGATTGGCATTTTTATTGCTTCTCCAATTGGACAAAACTACTAAGGGTGTCTGACCCAGGGAGTCTTACTTGGCTGAGCCACTAGGCTAAGTGGTTGGCAGCCTTACCTTTCTCTTGTTTTGAGTGAGCATCAGGGTATCAGATTCACATTCTTTTTATTGTGATAAAACATACATGACATAAAATTTACCACTTCCTATTCCTTCATATCCCCATTGCCTGCTAACCACTATTCTACTTTCTGTCTCTAGAATTTGACTATTCTAGGTACTTCATCTAGGTGGAACCATACAATATTTGCCCCTTTGTGGCTGGCTTATTTCAGTTAGCATAATGTTTTCAAGGTCCATCTCAGTTGTATGAGGTGTCAGAATTCCATTCCCTTTTAAGACTGAATAATAATCTATTATATATATGTGTATATGTACATATATACACACACATACACACACACACACACACACACACATATATATGTTTTGTTGAACTGTTCATCCATTGATAGGCATTTGGTTGTCTCCACTTTTTGGCGATTGTGAATAATACTGCTATGAACTTCGATATGCATACTGATCCCCATTATTCTGAACACTAAAACTGATTTAATACTCATGGTGAGCAAAGTCCCCTTCTTAGCCATTAAAATATCTGGAAGGGGAATGAATCTCTGGAATTTCATAACTTGAATTCAGACTTAAATACTCATCAGGAAAATATGACTTAGCAACATTTTTTAGATTAGGATCGGGACCAGTACTGGGATTTAGTAAATATGTCCTGTTTATTTGTCCTTCAGAGTGTTTCCTGTCTCCATTTTTTTTTTTTTTTCTACTGTGTCATGACTTCATTGTGTATCCTCATTGCTGGGCAGCAGGACTCCAGCAGTCACATTCTAACTGGTCTCCCGCTTTCTGGTTTTTCTTATAAAGTGCTGATTTGATCATCTTACAATACTGAACAAGAACTTTCAGTGGCTCCCCATCACATACAGGACAAAGCCCAAGCTCGTTTGCCTGGCACCTATAGGCCTCTTGGAATCTGGCAGCAGCTTACCACTCAGGCCCTGCTTCTCTCACTTCCTGCAGAAACGCTGCCCAACTCAGCATTGTCTTCTCATCACCATCTGAATTAATTATCCTTTTCTTGGATTTTCTCACTGCTGTTTGTTCCATCATGTATAAACATTTTGATGCTGTCTTCAAGTTTTAGCTTAAATATCAGCATCTCTGCTCTTTTTTAAAAAAATAATTTTGAAATGCTTGCTCTTTTGAATATGCATGCATTTATTGTAAGACTAATCATGTAAATGATGTTTTTGTAAAGCTAACGTTTTTGAGCACTTGGGCTAAGTGAATTACTTGCATTATTTCATTTCATTTTTATAGATTTTATATGAAGTATATACTATCATTATCCATTATACAGATGATGAATTTGAGGCTTTGAGATGCTAACTTGTCCAAAATCACACAAGTGTTAAGTAACAGATCTACGTCTTGATCTCAAGATTTTTGCTGTCAAAGCATCATCTAAGATGTATATTCATTGCATTAATTAGATTATAGGCCTGTATGAATAAGAGCTTTAGTGAATCCCCCATGGGAGGCACTCATCAGCGGTCAAAGTCAAAAAAAGGTTGTCTGTTGAGTGGAAACTTTTTTTTTTTCTTCATCTGTGGTTTTCTTTTTAATTATCTTAAGTCTTATGATCACACATCATTTTAAAATTTGTGTTTATCTCCTTTACTTTAATCCTTTTAAGTTGGCAAAAGCACCATTCCCAATCACAAATACACAGCAGTTGTACAGTTTTGTTTCTGAATGGCTGTTTAAAGACAATCCTACATTATAACTTAGGTTGACTTAGCTTGTAAAGAATTCAAGAGTGAAGTTTAATTGGATACTATAAAGACAATCCTAAATTATAACTTAGTTTGACTTAGATTGTAAAGAATCCAAGAGTGAAGTTTAATTGGCTTCTATTTTAAAAGCATGTGACCTTATAGATCATCTATAAAATGTGTAAAGTGTTAAATAATTTTTGATATTACACATAAACCACACAAAATGCCTTTCAATAAGTAAAAGGAACCATTTTAAATACAGGGAATTCTAATTAGATTGGCATAGTTAAGGCTGAAAACATAAAATAGCCGTTGCTACCCACTTATCTTCAACCCTTGCCTTTTTAAGAGGCAAATGAACAAAACACTGGTGAATCTTGCTCGATTCTGAGACAGTGAAGGAATTTCCCCCATATTTAAATATATTCACATAACCAGTTATGTAAATCTAAATATAAAACCAATCTCCAGTAAGTTTTAAGATGGCACTCACCATCTTTGCGAAAAGTTTAACATTACCAATGAAGTCTAATCATATCTTTAAAAGGGTTAAACAGTGATAGAATTTACTAAATTGGAATTACTATTAAAATCCCAAAACTGAACATATTCATTTAACCACAAGCCAGTCTTAGTTTTAAATCAGGACTGCCCAACAAAATATTCTGTCAGTCATTCATGATGTAAATTCTGGTGTATGAGATCTATTAAAATATGGTACACATAAAAAAGTCATGAGACATTTGTTTCGTAATAAATAAGGCAGTGGCCAATTATTACTCATTAGTAGCTTTTTTGAGATAAGCTATTAAGTCTTCCATTTCTCCCTTCTTCTTAATGCTGACAAAGATCATTTTTGTCCCAGGGATATACTTCTTGGGATTCTCCAAATACTCCGTCAGTGTATCCTCTCCCCAGATGAGGCCTTTGTTCTTATTGGCGTCGGTGTAAGTGAATCCAGAGGCCTGACCTGTCTTCCACCCAAAGATACCATGGAGATTAGGCCCAGTCTTGTGCTTGCCTCCCTTTTCCACGGTGTGACATTGGGAACACTTCTGAATAAAAATCCTCTTGCCTTTCTCAACATCACCCATATTTAACTCTTTTTCGTCGCTAGCACAACAAAGGTTACTGCTCGGAAGCCGGACGTCCCACCCTCTTAAGTCGGAAACGTTTTTTAAAATTAGCCCACTGGGGATAAGCTTAGCATGATTTTTCAACTGGTTACTTCAGTCTATTTCTTCAAGATGAGGAAGGCTTCATAACTGTTCATGTCTGATTAGGCTCACTCCTGAGACATGTCTTTCTGTCATAGCACTGACGGTAGTTATCTGTAACCTGTGTGTCTCCCAAATATCTTTGCTTGAACTCCTTTTACCTAGAACAATAGCCTACCTGCACATAGCTTCATAAATGCTTATTAAGTGAGTTAAAGCATCTGTGGCCACTGTCCATCCTAAAAATTGCTTCCTAAATGTGTTGCTGTTATAGAGTTGAATAATACCGAAGTCCAGTGAAGTCAAAGTAGATCCTCAAGAAGGCAAAATGACAATATAAACGAAAACTGTAATTAAAAAATTTGTACCACCACTTACCTTTCATGATGTGATGGTATTTGTGATAGCATTTAACAAAGGATGTTCGAATGTAAGCACTTGATGCCTGTATTCATGGAAAAGAGATCCTGTGTATTAAAGGCAAGAATGTATTTGTTCTATAGGCAATTTGGGAGTAGGCATGTTCTAGAGTTTCCTATGGTATTCTTTAAAATTAGCCAATTCTATTTTTCCTGGATATGTACTTTCCAAACAACCTTCTGATTAATAATTGCATTATTCAAATACCTTGATACTTAAAAGCCAATACCATAGAGAGTAGATATTTCAGTCACTAGGAAATCTATATTCTACACAAAATAGAAGATGAGTCTTTATATTTTAATTATTTATGAGTTTGTTAACTTTGTTTTAAAAAGTTGAAGCAGAAAAGCTGAGGACCTACCTGACTTAGACAGCAGTGACACATCTAAAATATTTCCCCCAGAATTCTTGCCTGAGAAGCTAATAAGATTTTTCTTAATATTTCTGTATAGATAGATCCATCAGTATCTGGCACATTGCTCTGAATACAGTGGACATTTAACAAATACTTTCATTTTATTTTGTCAGTTCAATAGAATATAGTACTCTAAAGCAACAGTTGTCAATCATTTTCTCTTTATGACACACATGACAGATGTAACTCCAACCTTCTAATACATTTCCACTCGCCAACACAAGTTTATGCTTCATTTTATGTATAGCAACTGTAACTGTACTTTCTGCCTCCCACTCTGGAAGCATATAGAAATGTGCATGAAAATGCACTATCATAGAGGTGATAGTAATAAAGAAATAATAATAACAATAATATTATAGCAAGAATATTTCAAATACCAATCCAATCACTGTTTTGTTTGTAACCTTGCAACAGCTTCTTGTAACCTTGCAACAGCTTCTTGTTGCCTAGGGCCAGTTCCCAAACTCTTGTTTGGGACCCAGAGCTCTCCATGGTGGTAGTGCTGGTAGCAGCTGGGTGCCTCAGCCCCTGCAGGATGGAGATTCACTCTGGCATACTTCCAGGACCCTTCACATTCCACACCATCTGAAAAATCTCAAGAGACGTAGGAATTACAACTTAGCCTTCATTGTGAGCTCACGTTGCTTCCTTCTCAGATGCGGGTATGTGTAGATTCCTGGTACTCCAGGATTGTGAACTACTCTAGGGAAATTTCAGAGGCAATTTGATATGAACCAGCTTCCTCCTCAGTACCTTCCTGAGAGCTTGTTAAAAATGCAGTAACAGAAATACTTTGACCTGCTATGAAGCTGGAGAAACTGCACAGCAAGGATAAACTTACTTGACTTTGAATATTTTATTTTTGAGTATTTTTATTTTTGAGCCACTTCCCATTTCTTTAGGAGTTTAATTCTGAAAAAAATTCAGCTCCTCTGTACAGCAGAATATTAATTTTCATTGAATTTCAGACATTTTAATAATTTCTATCCTAAAAATTACTTTCTAAATGTTCTTTTGTCCCTTATAGGCTAGTTTGTGGTACTTCCTGGAGGATTTCCAAAGCAATTTGGAGCAACTGAGTCATTGATGGACTATCTTTTCATATCCTAAAGCTAAAATAGTGAATAATTCTTTTGCATACATTATGGTATAATGGAAAGAGTGACTAGGTTCAAATCCTTCTCCAACAACTTACATGCTAATTAGACATTGGGCAATGCAGTTTCTTCATGCATTCATTCATTCAACAGATGTTACTGAGTCCTTACTTTGCCCCACATAGTTTTAAGCTCTGAGAAGAGATGTCAGTAAAAATTATCTCTGAACTTCCACAGAGGTTTTAGTCTGTTGGGGGGAGACTGGCAAGCAAGTTAGCAATTAAAGTGGAATGTTACCATGGAATTATGTAGCAGGGTAGACTCTTGTGGAACTTAAAACCAAGGCACATGTGAATTCAGAATGGGGGAGAGTGTTAGGGAAGGCTTGTTTGGAAGAGCAATGCTTAAGCTGAGTCTTAAAGCCAAGTATAATTTAGTTGAATATAGATGTAGAAAGAAAATTACAGTAGCGTGAACAAGCTAACAGGGAAACATAAAATAATAAAACATGTTTACAGATCAATAATTGTTGTTCATTATTACTGATACAAACGTTTCATCTTGGTGAAACAAAGGAGATAAATCTAGGCAAATGTCTCCATTTCCTTTTCTCTAAAATGGAGATCATTATATTTACCTCGTGGATCTGTTGTGAGCACTCAATAAAACAGCCTATGTCTAGTGCATAGCCCATGCATGATGTTCAACAATGTCAGCTCCTTTATCTTCCTACCGCCCACCCTTTCTCTTGCGCTTACTCACTCTTAATTTTCCTAGGTAGACGCCTGGGGTGGCTGGCAAGATGGCCAAATAGAAACAGGTCTGGTCTGCAGCTCCCAGTGAGATCAATGCAGAAGGTGGGTGATTTATGCATTTCCAACTGAGGTACCTGGCTCATCTCATTGGGACTGGTTAGACGGTGGATGCAGCCCACAAAGGTCAAGCTGAAGCAGACTGGGGAGTCGCCTCACCTGGAAAGTGCGAGGGGTCAGGGAATTCCCTCCCCTAGCCAACAGAAGCCATGAGAGACTGTGCCATGCGGAATGGTGCACTCTGGCCCAGATAACTACACTTTTCCCATGGTCTTCATAACCCATAGACCAGGGGATTCCCTCAGGTGCCCACACCACCAGGGCCCTGGGTTTCAAGCGTAAAACTGGGCAGACATTTGGGCAGACACTGAGCTAGCTGCAGGAGATTTTTTTTCATATCCCAGTGATGCCTGGAACACCAGTAAGTCAGAACCATTCACTCCTTTGAAAAGGGGGCTGAAGCCAGGTAGCTCAGTGGTCTAGCTCAGCAGATCCCACCCCCACAGAACCCAGCAGGCTAAGATCCACTGGCTTGGAATTCTTGCTGCCAGCACAGCAGTCTGAAGTCAATGGGACACTCCAGCTTGGTTGGGGAGGGGCATCCACCATTACTAAGGCTTAAGTAGGCAGTTCTCCCCTCACAGTGTAAAAAAAAGCCACTGGGGTATTTGAACTGGGTGGAGCACACTGCAGCTCAGTAAAGTGACTGTTGCCAGAGACTGCTTCTCTAGATTCCTCTCTAGGCAGGGCATATCTCAAAGAAAGGCAGCAGCCCCAGTCAGGGACTTATACATAAAACTATCATCTCCCTGGGACAGAGCATCTTGGGGAAGTTGGGGATCTGGTTGCAGTTTCAGCAGCCTTAAACATTCCTGCCTGCTGGCTCTGAAGAGAGCAGCAGATCTCCCAGCACAGCACTCAAGCTCTGCTAAGGGACAGACTGCCTCCTCAAGTGGGTCTCTGATTTCTGTACCTCCTGAATGGGAGACACCTCCCAGTGGGATGGCAGACAGTTCATACAGGAGAGCTCTGGCTGGCATGGACAGGTGGCCCTTTGGGATGAAGCTTCCAGAGGAAGGAACAGTCAGCAATCTTTGCTGATCTGTAGCCTCTGCTGGTGATACCCAGGAAAAAAGTGTCTGGAGTGGACCTCCAGCAAACTCCAATAGACCTGCAGCAGAGGAATCTGACTGTTAGAAGGAAAACTAACAAACAAAAAGAAATAGCATCAACATCAACAAAAAGGACGTCCATGCAGAAACCCCAAAGACCAAAGGTAGATAAATCCACAAAGATGAGGAAAAACCAGCACAAAAAGCCTGAAAATTCCGAACACTAGAATGCCTCTCCTCCTCCAAAGGATCACAACTCTTCGCCAGCAAGGGAACAAAACTGGACAGAGAATGAGTTTGATGAATTCACAGAAGTAGGCTTCAGAAGGTGGGTAATAACAAACTCCATTGAGCTAAAGCAGCATGTTGTAACCCAATGAAAGGAAGCTAAGAACCTTGAAAAAAGGTTAGAGGAATTGCTAACTAGAAGAAGTAGTTTAGAAAAGAACATAAATGACCTGATGGAGCTGAAAATCATAGCATGAGAACTTCATGAAGCATACACAAGGATCAATAGCCAAATTGATTAAGTGGAAGAAAGGATATCAAAGATTGAAGATTAACTTAATGAAATAAAGCATGAAGACAAGATTAGAGAAAAAAGAATGAAAGTGAATGAACACAGCCTCCAAGAAATATGGGACTATGTGAAAAGACCAAACCTACTTTTGATTAGTGTACCTGAAAATGATAGGGAAAATGAAACCAAGTTGGAAAACACTCTTCAGGATATTATCCAGGAGAACTGTCCCAACCTAGCAAAACATGCCAATATTGAAATTCAGGAAATACAGAGAACACCACAAAGATACTTCTTGAGAAGAGGAACCCAAAGACACATAATCATCAGAGCCACCAAGGTTGAAATGAAGGAAAAAATGTTAAGGGCAGCCAGAGAAAGGTTGGATTACCCACAAATGTAAACCCATCAGACAAACAGCGGCTCTCTCTGCAGAAACCCTACAAGCCAGAGGACAGTGGAGGCCACTATTTAACATTCTTAAAGAAAGAATTTTCAACCCAGAATTTCATATCCAGCCAAGCTAAGCTTCATAAGCAAAAGAGAAATAAAATCCTCTACAGACAAGCAAATGCTGAGATATTTTGTCACCACCAGCCCTGCCTTACAAGAGCTCTTGAAGGAAGCACTACATATGGAAAGGAAAAACCAGTACCAGCCACTGCAAAAATATACCAAATTGTAAAGACCATCAACGTTATGAAGAAACTGCATCAACTAATGGGCAAAATAGCCAGCTAGCATCATAATGACAGGATCAGATTCACACATAACAATATTAACCTTAAATGTAAATGGGCCAAATACCCCAATTAAAAGACACAGACTGGTGAATTAGATAAACAGTCAATTCCCATCAGTGTGCTGTATTTAGGAGACCCATCTCACATGCAGAGACACACATAGGCTCAAGATAAAGGGATGGGGGAGTATTTACCAAGCAAAATAAAAGCAAAACAACAACAACAAAAAAACCCAAAACAAAAACAGAAACAAAAACACAAAAAAACCAAAACAGGGGTTGCAATCATAGTCTCTGATAAAACAGACTTTAAACCAACAAAGATCAAAAGAGACAAAGAAGGGCATTATATAATGGTAAAGGGATCAATGCAACAAGAAGAGCTAACTATCCAAAATATATGTGCACCCAATACAGGAGCACCCAGATTCATAAAGCAAGTTCTTAGAGAACTGCAAAGAGACTTAGACTCCCACACAATAATGGTGGGAGACTTTAACCCCCCACTGTCAATATTAGACAGATCAACGAGACAGAACATTAACAGGGATATCCAGGACTTGAACTCAGCTCTGGATCAAGTGGACCTAATAGACATCTACAGAACTCTCCACCCCAAATCAACAGAATATACATTCTTCTTAGCACCACATTGTATTTATTCTAAAATTGACCACATAATTGAAAATAAAATACTCCTCAGCAAATGCAAAAGACAGGGAAGAATCATTATGAAAATGGCCATACTGCCCAAAGTAATTTATAGATTCAATGGTAGCCCATCAAGCTACCATTGACTTTCTTCACAGAATTAGAAGAAACTACTTTAAATTTCATACAGAACCAAAAAACAGCTCGTATAGCCAAGACAATCCTAAGCAAAAAGAACAAAGCTGGAGGCATCATGCCACCTGACTTCAAACTCTACTACAAGGCCACAGTAACCAAAACAGCCTGGCACTACTACCAAGACAGATATGTAGACCAATGGAACAGAACAGAGGCCTCAGAAAAAATGCCACACATCTACAATCATCTGTTGTTTGACAAATATAACAGAAACAAGCAATGGGGAAAGGATTTCCTATTTAATAAATAGGGAAAACTGGCTAGCCATATGCAGAAAACTGAAACTGGACCTCTTCCTTAAACCTTACACAAAAATTAACTCAAGATGGATTAAATACTTAATTAAATGTAAGATCTAAAACCATAAAAACCCTCAAAGAAAACCTAGGCAATACCATTCAGGATATAGGCATGGACAAAGACTTTATGAATAAAACATCAAAAGCAATGGCAACAAAAGCCAAAATTGACAAATGGGATCTAATTAAACTAAAGAGCTTCTGCACAGCAAAAGAAACTACCATCAGAGTGAACTACAACCTACAGAATGGGAGAAAATTTTTGCAATCTATCCATCTGACAAAGGGCTAATATCCAGAATCTACAAGGAACTGAAACAAATTTACAAGAAAAAAAAATGAACAACCCCATCAAAAAGTGGGCAAAGGATATAAACAGACACTTTTCAAAAGAAGACATTTATGTGGCTAACAAACATGAAAAAAACGTCATCATCACTGGTCATTAGAGAAGTGCAAATCAAAACCACAATGAGATACCATCTCATGCCAGTTAGAATGGTGATCATTAAAAAGTCAGGAAACTACAAATGCTGGTGAGCAAGTGGAGAAATAGGAACGCTTTTACACTGTTGGTGGGAGTGTAAGTTAGTTCAACCATGTGGAAGACAGTGTCGTGATTTCTCAAGGATCTAGAACCAGAAATACCATTTGGCCCAGCAATCCCATTACTGAGTATATACCTAAAGGAATATAAGTCATTCTACTATAAAGACACATGCATTCGTATGTTTATTGCTGCACTGTTCACAATAGCAAAGACTTGGAACCAACCCAGATGCCCGTCAATGATAGTGTGGTTAAAGAAAATGTGGCACATATATACCATGGCATACTATGCAGCCATAGAAAAGGATGAGTTCATGTCCTTTGCAGGGACATGGATGAAGTTGGAAACCATCATTCTTAGCAAACTAACAAACTAACACAGGAACAGAAAACCAAGCACCGCATGTTCTCACTCATAAGGGGGAGTTGAGCAATGAGAACACATTGAGGCAAAAGGGCCTGTCAGAGGTTGTGGAGGTAGGGGAGGGATAGCATTAGGAGAAATACCTAATGTAGATGACAGGTTGATGGGTGCAGCAAACCACCATGACACATGTATACCTACGTAACAAACCCGCACATTTTGCACATGTATCCCAGAACTTAAAGTATAATTTTTTAAAAAAGGAAAAAATAATGAAAACACCCTGTGATGACTAAGTTATTCAGTTTGGAAATTATGGCCCTGTGTTTGAATGTAAAGTCTGTTTTGTTTCTGATCTCGATTGTCGAATTTAATGAGGGCAGGGCTAACAGCAGCATCCCTTATTTTGACCCTGCTCAGCTTCCTATGTCATCACAATTGGTATTCGAAGAGAGCACAGGCTCCCAAAAGGCATTGTATTCTTGATCTGTGCGCTTTCCTGAGCTCAGTGCTGTGCACAGGTCATGTGCACTAGAGTGTCTGGAGAAGCCTTTGAATAATGTTGTTGCGTATTCTGTCCTGTTTTTCACCACTCTGAGGTCTCTAAATTTGGATGTGTGTTAGGGAGCAGTTTTTCAGTATGAATTTTTTTTTCTGGGGAGCAGGTCCATAGCTTCCATAATCTAGCAAATATTAGGGACCCTTCCCTTTGGGAATTTTTAATCTACATTTTAATATTTCTTTCAAGGAGCATTGTCTCCAATACTGAATTAGATCACCTGGAAAGATTACCTAGTGTGGAGAGATTTTCCTCATCCCGTGGTTTATTATTAGTAAGAAGCTGTTATTTATGTTCAAGTGAAGTTTTTCCAAATGTTTCCCATTTGCAAATATCTTTTATTATTTTCGTCATACCCATGGACCATCTATTCTGTAACCTGCTT
Source organism: Cebus imitator (assembly GCF_001604975.1). NCBI lineage: Eukaryota > Metazoa > Chordata > Mammalia > Primates > Cebidae > Cebus > Cebus imitator. The sequence goes on along the minus strand of NW_016107382.1, from coordinate 3,469,664 downwards.
AATAATTTTTAAAAGTCTCCAACATTTTAAAAACAGACAAATTTAATTTCCTCCCCAGTAATAATAGTTGTGAAGTCATGGGCTTGATGTGCTGGTTATATTTTTCTAGTATATTTTCAAGCAAATCTTAAAATAAAAAATTGTTTATTTCACCATTTAATACAGGAGTTGGCAAACACAGCCAAACCATTTTAAAATATATTCTCTATGGCTGCTTTTTAAGCTATAATAGCAGAGTTCTTGAGACAGAGGCAATATGGCCTGCGAAAACAATCATATTTATTGTTTGGCTCCTTAAGGAAAGGTTTGCTGACCCCTGAACTTAAATTATCTCCGTACTGTGAACGGAACACAAACCTACTCTGCAAAATGTCACCCAGTGCATTTATCAAGAGACAGTCTATGTTAGATCCTCGACAACATTTTTCCAGAATCAGCAAATACTTTACTTTTTTATTCTGGACATGAAATATTTAATCAACAATATATTTTCTGAGAACTTTGATGATAAGCCTATTTGAGATCAAAAGAAAAACCCAGACATTAAAGATAGTGTTTATATTTTTAAATAAGGGGAATGTTTGCCTGTAAAAATATCTAATGGTATAAAATCTATTAAGTAAGAAGTCAGAATTTCCCTGCAAGGGAATTCCATTCTCACCCATTAAAAACAAAATTCCTTATATTTCCTGTTAGTAATTTTCTGTGTCTATTTAAGAGAAAATACATTCATTTTGTTTTTAAAATATAGGATCTTTTTAAAATTAAAAAAAACACATATATATGCATAAGTTGTTTATATCTTATATATACTTCTTTTGTTTAGAAGTATAAGTAATATGCCTAAAATTATAAGTTGTTTAATGTTACTTCCAAGTATTTCTTGAGTTTTATTGAGGTGTAATTTCTATATTGTAAAATTCACTCATGTTTACAATTCAGTGATTTTTAGTAAATTTACAGTTTTGTGCAACCATTACTGTAATCCAGTTTTAAAACATTTCTATCATTCCCAAAAGATTCCTCATGTCCATTTGCCTTTAGTCTGTGTTCCTGCCCCAGCCTCAGGCAACCACTAATCTACTTTGTTTCTATGGATTTGCTGTTTCTGGACATTCCACATAAATGGAGTCATATATCATATAATTTTTTGTGTCTGGTTTCTTTCACTTAGTATTTCAAAATGACTTTACGGTAAAAAGGGTAAAGGGTTCAAATAGCCCAAGATATCTTTCGTCTTTTACTTACGTTGCTCTAGTCACAGCCAATGATCCGTTTCCTTTGCTTTGGAAATCTGCCTTTGAAGCAAGCAATGACACCAGGGCCAGCTAACCTTTGATGTTTTAAAAGCAGTTCCTGACATTCATCACTTCCCAAACCTGTATGGCACATATGCAGATGTTGATATTTGTACAGCACTCTGGAATGAAGAGAAGAAGCTGCTCACTGCTGGTAGGAACGGGTCCAGGTGGCTCTGGGCCCTGCCTGGCTACTTTGAGGGAAATAATATCTTGGTACAACCATAACAAATGTGCATCAGCCCAGTGTTTTATGCCATACAGGCTAAGAAGTTCTCCAACAAATCTAGTGGTTTTGATGTAACAAAACCTTCTCAGTGTTCTTATGAAAGTGTTATATGGGCCCAACTCCAAAATCCCTTTTCTCAACATCATTTTGTCTAAAATGATGACTAAAAGCCTGTTCAAAGACAGTCAAAACTGGTACAGAGCTGAGTTAGTCTTCTCTCTAACATGTCCACAAATGTAGATGTACCTATTCCTTTTTTAACAACTGAATAGAATCCCATTGTTTCAAACATAATTAATTTGCTCAGTTCATTCTTTAGTTTATTTTCCTCCTTTTTCATTATATGAGCAATGGTAAAATTTCACACTGCCGCTTGCATGTTCTTTCCTTTGTGTGCAAATATCAGTAGAATAAATTCCTTCGAGTAGGCTTGCTGGGACACAGGCTGTGCACAATTCAAATATGGATGTCGGTTACCAGAAGTGGCAGGTTGATTAGGGGATCCTGGCCACAGCTGATGACGGTCCCAGTGAAAGGCTGTGGGTACTAGAGAAGTGGTTCACAGTGGGGATGCAGGTGGGTGAGGATGAGTGTATTTCAGTGTGTCCTGGATGTGGAAGTTGACCAAGGATTCTGATACGGGCACTACTTCCGTGGATTCATTTCCAGGCCACTGCAATAAAGTGAATGTTGAAATAAAGCAAATCACAGGGATGTTCTGATTTCCCACTTCCTATAAAAGTTATGCTTACACTATACTGCAGACTGCTGTGAATACAATGGTGTTATGTCTAAAAAACAATGTATATATCTTAATTAAAAATTGTTTATACTAAAAATGCTAATGATCATCTGAGCCTTCAGTAAGTTGTAATCTTTTTGTTGCTGGAGGGTCTTGCCTTGATGTTGATGGCTGCTAACTAATCAGAGTGACGGTTGCTGGAGGTTGGAGTGGCTGTGGCAATTTCTTAACAATGATGTTTGCTGCATCAGTTGACTCTTCCTTTGATGAAAGACTTCTCCGTAATATGTAATGTTGTTTGATAGCATTTTATCTACACTAGAACTTCTTTCAAAATTAGAGTCAATCCTCTCAAACCCTGCCACTGTCTTATCAGGGAAGTTTATGTAATATTCTAAGTCCTCTGTGGTCATTTTAGCATGTTCTCAGCATCTTCATCAGGAATAGATTCCACCTCAATAAACCACTTCTTTTGCTTATTCATAGAAAACAATTCCTTATCTGTTCAAGTTTTATCATGAAATTGCAGTAATTGTCACATCTTCAGGCCCCACTTTTAATTCTAGTTCTCTTGCTATTTCTACTCCATCATGGTTACTTCCTCCATTGAATTATTGAATCCTTCACAGTCATCCATGAAGGCTAGAATCAGCTTCTTCCAAATTCTTGCTAATGTTGGTGTTTTGAAATCCTTCCATGAATCATGAATGTTCTTAATGGCATCTCCAATGGTGTATCCTTTCCAGAAGGTTTTTAATGGACTTTGCCCAGATCTATAAGAGTAATTACTATCTGTAGAAGTTATAGGCTTATGAAATATATTTCTTAAATAATAAGGCTTGAATGTCAAAATTAATCCTTGATTCATGGGCTGCAAAATGGATGTTGTGTTAGCAGGCATCAAAACAGATTAATCTACTTGTATTTTTCCATCAGAGCTCTTGAGTGACTAAATGTCTTGTCAATGAGCAGTAACATTTTGAAAATCCTCTTTTTTTTGAACAGTGGGTCTCAACAGTGGGCTTAAAATATTCAGCAAACCATGCTGTAGACAGATATACTATCATCCAAGCTTTGTTGTTCTACTTGTAAAGCACAGGCAGAGTAGATTTAGCCTAATGCTCAAGAGCTCTAGGATTTTTGGAGTGGTAACTGAACATTAGTTTCAACTTAAGTTATCAGAGGCATTAGCCCCTAGCAAGAAGAGTCAGCATGTCTTTTGAAGCTCGAAGCCAGGTGTTGATTTCTCCTCCCTGGAACATGCAAGTGGCATGTGAAATTTTCCCTATGCCATATGGAGTCCTATATGGCTTCTTCTTCCAATAGAAGTATGATTTGTCTACGTTGCAAATGTGTTGTTTACTCTAGCCATCTTCATCAATGATCTTTGCTAGATCTTCTCAATTATTTGCTGCAGTTTCTACCTTAGCATTTCCCCTTGCACTTTTATGTTTTATAGGCCATTATAGAGTCATTACTTGGCTATTGTTAACATTGGGTCTCAGGGAAAAGGGAGGCTATATGAGAGGGAGAGAGACGAAGGAATGGCCAGTTGGTGGAGCAGTCAGAACACATACAACATTTACTAAGTTTGCTGTCATGGCTGGGCGTGGTGTCTCACGCCTGTAATCCCAGCACTTTGGGAGGCCAAGGCGGGTGGAGGTCACTTGTTCAAGACCCGCCTGGCCAACATGGTGAAATCCTGTCTGTATTAAAAATACAAAAATTAGCTGGTGTGGTGGTGAGTGCCTGTAATCCCAGCTACTCAGGATACTGAGGCAGGAGAATCGTTTGAACCCAGGAGGTGGAGGTTGCAGTGATCAGGGATTGCATCACTGTACTCCAGCCTGGGTCACACATTGAGGCTCCATAGCAACAAAACAAAACTTTCTGTCATATGGGTGCAATTTGTGGTGCCCCAGAACAATTACAGTAGTAACATCAAAGATCACTGATCACAGATCACTACAACATAAATAGTAATGAAAATGTTTGAAATATTTTGAGAATTACTGAAGCGTGTGACACAGAGACACAAAGTGAGCATGTGCTGTGGAAATTTTGTGTTGATAGACTTGCTCGACACAGATTTGCTGCAAAACTGCAATTTGTAAAGAAAAAAATGCTATTATCTGTGAAGAGCAATAAAAGGAAGAGCAATTAAATGAGGTATGCCTGTACTAAAGTTTGTTTCTGTGTTTTCTGACCAAATGGTTCAATGCTGCTCTGAGGATTGAATTTGGCATTGAGCTAATCAGGACTGTCATAAGGGGAACTGTGGTTTTGGGGTTTGTTGTGCTTGGCAGTTCTAAGGAAAGTAGTCAGTAGAGCAGAAGAAAGTGGCCTTACAAACTGATGCTAAAAATATCTCTGGTCTACATAAAGAAAATACACACAAACCTCTCATAGCCTTTCTTAAAGACAGAGTAGAGTCACCCTTCCTACATATCAAACATTGTCTCTGTACTGTCCTTTGGTAATGAATTTTTCTCTGCCAATCTACATTCACTGCTTATTTTAAACTTTGGAAATGGGTGAGCGAGGGCTGAGAGGGAAGGGGCTGAACACACAGCAGCATTTGTGTGTTTTTGTGCACCATCAAGTAAAAAACTGCAGCCTTTCGATCTCTGGACATCTACTTTTGCACTGTAATAAAATAATTCTAGGGCACAGTTTCAAGTTGTAGGACAATGATACTCTGTGGATTTCAAGGAGGGGGGAATGAAAGAGGATGTTTTTAAGTGGGGGTAGAAACACTTTCAAAATGAATGAAACTCTTTGAATTACAGTATACTGTGAAATAAAGAAACAGTTGTGGGTCAACTTCAAAATTCTGGTGTTTTCATCTCTTGGAATTTCTTGGCAGTGTCTCCCACTTGAAGGTTTATAGTGAGTATAATGTACCATTTCTACTGATTAAAGAAAGTTAACTTGGTGTCAAAAAGCTACTTGGGAAACAGCCTGATTACTGGGTTATTTCTTAATGAGTTCTGGCACATGGTTCTCATCTTTTTAAGAGGGAAAAATGTAACTCGGCAGCATTAAGTTGAAACATAAGCATTTTGGCAAGTGTGGAGATGCAGCACAGCTGGAGAAAAACTCCCTGCTTTGAAATCTCATATCTCAAATGCTACATCCATTTTTAAGCACATTGCACTGTCCGTTCAGGTTTCAGTTTGAACAGGAACTGGGGCCATTCATTGATATCATAATAAATCAAAGATTGGAATCTATTCACTGGTTTGCTCTCTCTCTCTCTTTTTTTTTTTTTTTTTTGCTTCACAAATAATTTGTGAGGACAACAAGTAAAGGACAATGAGGGAGGAAAATACAAAGCAGTGGTGTTGCTCTGTTGGCAGAAACCTTCAGACAGTAATTTAACCTGTGGGATGATCTTCACCTCCTGAATCAGCATTCCCCTGGTTAATCAGGGGAACTCAAGGCACTGTTAATTTTTCTTTTAGAAATGCCTTTTATTTTTTATTATAAAGGACTACATGCCTATGAGATGAAATAAGGGAAAAATTAATTGGTAAAGATGTTACGTACTTCCAGCTTTCCATCTTTGATACACTATTGTCCCTGTAATCCAATACAACTTTGTATAAAGAGCTCAGTACCCCGAGCATACAATCTAGTCGCTCAAGGGGCATTCAACAAACGCACATCAAGTTGCGTACCCTGAGTCAGGCACTGGACTAGGTGCTGAAAATACAAAGGGAACACAGATTTGCTCCCTGACGCACAGCTCTTAATAGATAGTGGAAAATGATGAGCAATTAAACTAGTGACTAAGTCTGAGAAGTGACTGTGTATCTGAAGGCTGAATGAGTCTGTATAAAGACTAAAACAGAAGAAGTGAGAAGTGGCATGGGTTTTTCCTATCAAGGCATGTGTGTTTTCTATGAATCTTGGCTTCCTCACCTGTGAAATGAGGAGGTTAGACCAGATGGTATGCAGGATGATCAACTTGTCCTGAACTTGCTTGGTACTTTCCCAGTTACAGCAGTGAAATGTCCTAGGAATCTTTTTAGTCTCTGTTTTCAAACTGAAAGTCCCTTGTCCTGGGAGCCCCCAGAGTCCTGGGAAAATGAATTGGGTTGGCCATCCTTTTTTTATAAGATGGAGTTCGCTCTTGTTGCCCTGGCTTGAGTGCAGTGGCGTGATCTCTGCTCACTGCAACCTCCGCCTCTTGGGTTCAAGTGATTCTCGTGCCTCAGCCTCCTGAGTAGCTGGGGTTACAGGCATGTGCCACCATGCCAGGCTAATTTTTATATTATTAGTAGAGATGGGGTTTCTCCATGTTGATTAGGCTGGTCTCGAACTCCCAACCTCAGGTGATCCGCCTGCCTCGGCCTCCCAAAGTGCTGGGATTAGAGGTGTGAGCCACCGCCCCTGGTGGCCATCCTATTTATATGGCCAATTCTCATTCTCATATTCCATGATTGTATTTTGAGAAACAGTATTGGTGACGTTTATAATATGGCCACAGGGTAAGTCACTTAGATTAAAATATTTTATGTACGTTAGCAGCACTATTAGTTTTTTAATCCTAAAGTGTGAGTTATTTAAACACATTTTAAGCAAAACAAGCTTTGTGTTCTAGCTTGTGACAAAAACATTAGTATTACATTTATGGGAAAATTCGTTTTATTCTTCCCAGAAAATATCTCACAAATAAATATTTGCAAGCACTTTGCAGGGTCACAGAGTTTTATGCAAGCAGTTACCTTTGTTGGGATTCTCAGTTGTGTCCTCTAAAAGTCTGGTGTAGTGGAAAGAGTACTGGCTTTGCAGTCAAGCAATTTTGCTCTTTTATTTACTAGTCATGAGAGCTGGAGAAAATAACTCCTCTGTGATACAATTTCTTCTTTTATAAAATATGAATAATAATGGCCACCTGGTAGGGCTGCTGGGGGAGTCAGAGTACATTGGCTTGTAGAAGTGCTCAATACAGATGTTTTATATTTCTGTAAACAGTTTGCTTTCTATTATACTTAAAGGGATCTGGATCTGTTTGGGATTTAAGTGACAGAGATGATCTTTACAGGACTGTATCAACAAAATCTTGAATATGAATACATATATGTGTACATATGCAAGTATATGCATATATAAATATATATTCTTCATTAATATTGCAGAAAAGAGCCAAGCCATGTCCTAAATGTTACTGCTCAAAATTAAGATTCAATCTAGTTCATAGAGTCTTGCAAATCCCATTTAAAATAGGGTTGAAAGGCCAGGCACAGTGGCTCACGCCTGTAATCCCAGCACTTTGGGAGGCTGAGGCGGGCAGATCACGAGGTCAAGAGATCAAGATCATCCTGGCAAACATAGTGAAACCCCGTCTCTAGTAAAATATAAAAATTAGCTGGGCATGGTGGCATGCATCTGTAGTCCCAGCTACTTGGGAGGTTGAGGCAGGAGACTTGCTTGAACCCGGGAGGCGGAGGTTGCAGTGAGACGAGATTGCGCCACTGCACTCCAGCCTGGTGACAGAGCGAGACTCTGTCTCAAAAAGAAATAAATAAATAAAAATAAAAATAAAATATAATAGGGTTGAAAATGTAATTAGTATAATGAGGTAAAAAATGGGTTTAATTTGTCCAATAGCCATTAAGTCTAATGATTTATTTGTCTTAAAAGAAAAAAAAAGACTGCATAGTTGCAGGGAATACCTTACTGAATGCTGATGCATAGGGTACTCTAACAAGGGTAATTTTACATTTTAAAAAGAAAGATTTAAAGTCAAAATTCTTAAACGTACACCAAGAATGATGGCTAACGAGTAATAACAGCTTAAGTTAAAAAGCTGAACAGTAAGTTAATTCTTGTGTGCGCATATTACAAACGCTACTGTGAGAAGTAATGGGTAAAGTGAAAAAGAGGACAGAAAAAAACATCCGATGCTATAATGCATCTAAATAAAGAATGTGAAACATAAAGATTTGTTCTACATCTTCACTGGAGATTTAAAAGAGCAAGGAGATCTAGCTCCTTGAGACGCATAACTATTTGCTGACAAGTTGGAGTGTCATTAGCCAGTGTTCTAGAAAGTGAATAATATAATTCCTCACCAGCTTTACATTGATACAATTCTTAGCTAGGAGACAAGTGTCAGTTTGTATGTCATAAACCAAGCTATTTTCACATCTCCATTTTCATTTGTCTGTATAGACAAAAACGTGTGGCTGCCTAAGACACAGGCTTGAATATTGAATGACCCACTTCAGAATCCATTACCTGAATGTTGTTGAGACCCCACTGTGTGCAATGGAGCTGTGGTAAGCATCGGGACGGATGATGACAATGATGATAATTAAATGAGTAAACAAACAAATGGCAGGCATATTTCTTACCCTCTAAGAGTTTACAGTTTTGCTGCAGAGGAATGATTTTACAAAATAACATAAGCAATTTAGCTGAGATTATTTAAACACGAGTTTTGGAACATTTTCCCCAGAATCAAAAAAGTAGAATCAGTGCCAAAGCCACCAGTTCCAAAGCAATGCTTTAAAACCTTAGAAGTTTCCTTGGAGTAGCAAAAACTTTCCAGGAAGTGAAGCAGTTTATAAATAGTTTCAGATCTTTGTGGAAATACACAGAGGAACTGGCAGAAAATGAATCCATGGAGCTTTTGACAAGACCCATGTAAGCAAGATCTAAAGACAACATCAAATGGAGTTGTCTGTGGATGATGTACGTATTGTCAGAGACATTCATGCAAATTAATGGCTTAGGTGGTGACAGGGCTACAGCCACAACAAGAAAGCGAGATACAGTTAGTGGAATTCTCAAGTGCTCTCTTAGGATGAATAAACCTTAAGAAAGAACACCTGCTCTTATAGCAGATGAGGAAAGGCTATGGAAGAGACAGATTCTGGTAAGGCAGAGCATTCTCTCACACTAGAGATGACATTTCTGATACATGGGCACGGGCTTTCACATGGGTTAAATGGGTGCAGCCAAGAGCGTTAACAGCTGTTTTTGGATCAAATGAGTTGTTCAGGATTTGTAATGTAACAGGCATCCGTGGAAAATATTTTAGTATTTTAGAGGACCGTACCTTTTATATGTCTCTAAAGTGTTATTTGAGGGGTCTCTAGGAAGGCTTCCACTATCTAATTCTCTGTCAAACTTCTGAATAAAGGTCCTATTATTAGCAATCTCTGTGTGGTGACCATCATCATTTCCCTTTGTCTCTCTTTGAAGGTGAGTAATTGCCAAGAATGGAAGTACCCTCTCTCCATCACACCTTGGATCAGGGCTTATCAGACCACTTTCCTGTTTGATGACAGAGATGGGAAAACTTGAGAACACTTCTTAGTATAGAAGGCGGAGGGGCGAAGAGAGGCTGCAGACATGGTGTTAGAGTCCCAGGCGACAACAGTGTTGGCTTATCAATGTTTTCAGGGCTCAGCCGAATGAAACATGGGATTTGTGTACAAGAACTCGAGAGCACCTGTGTTTACTCTGCCTAGGAAGTACCCACTGGGATATTATCGGGATGAAAGTAATGAGGAAATAATAATGATAATAATACCTCGTTATCATTTTAAAGTTCTCTGAGCATTGTTGAAAAATATGATTATAACATTGCAATAGTGGATAAGTTATCAATACCAACTTTCATGTAAATCTAGGTCAAAGAAAACTTAACCACCGGGCCAAAAAAAGTAAACTCATGAGATTGCCTTTAGCAAGGTCACGGAGGAGAATAGTTTCCGGCCCTGAGAACCCCATGATTTCCTTCCTGTTTCTTTTCATCTTTATCCATTCTGTATTCCAGTACTTTGTATGTAATGTTCTTCTCCCAACCCTATGCCTTTCTCAGTACGGATATTTTCAGTCCAAGACCTGAGGATATTGCCACTGTTTGGTGATCGCTTTTGCACTTGTGCAGAAGCTTTAAAATTCCCATCTTTTTTAGCAGCTGCAGCCAGACAAACATATGAGTCAGTGGGAGGGGTTTAGAGGAACTGGCTTAGTTCTCAAGGGAGCAGTAACCTTTTGGCAGTCCAACAAAAAGAACATTTAAAGTCCAGTGACTGCAAAAGCTCTCTCTGTACATGTGATAGCAACTGCAGTTTTCCCAAGGTCTACTAAGGTTTTTTTTTTTTTCTTTCAGGAAGAGTCAGGTTTCTGCCTATAGAGAGATGCATTCCTGAAGGCTTAACTCTGACCTCATAGCTCAAGTGGATACAAAATAAAATCTGGAGACAGCTGGGAAGTGATAAAGGGCAAGAAAGAAATTTGGGGATATGAAAGTGACGATGTTTTATTAAATGTTCTCACTGGGTTTTGTTGCCTATATACTTTACAGCACAAATAATAAAGGACAGTTAATCTTTTTTTTTTCAGTAGTTCAGGGTACAGGATCTTTCTCTTTACTGTGTTCACATAAGCGATTCTCCAAGAGTTGTTTTCCTACCTGGTTGGTGGTCCTCGAGAGCCTCCCAGAGGAATCGACATTGTCAACTCAATCTTTTTCACTGTTCATCCTCCAGCAGCGGCCCACAGGCTGGGAAGTGCCTGTGTCTGAAGCTTCTGCTTCAATCAACTAATTACTGACATTTGACTTTTTACGAGAATGCCAGTTTGATCAACTTAAGAGGAATACAAAGATAAGAGAGGCTTGTTGATTTCTACAGGAAACCAATAAAGTTTGTTTGTTTCTCCATTTCCTCGCATTGTTCTTCCCTGTACATTATTTCTTTTCTTCATTGTTTATCATAAAAAGAAGACTAAGGGAGTCTTATGTAGAAGGGATGAATAATAGAAGTTTTTTTTGTGGCAAGTAGAAACAATGGATCCTTTTGCTAAATGAAAATTTGGACAATACTGTGATACACGTTTTGCTAAGACAAAATGTCACAAGAAGTCTGTTTACACTGAAATAGGCAACATAATAGTATGTTAATTAACACAGAAGAAAGTGGTAATTAGAGGTCATTTGGAAAGCTGGAGACAGTGTCCCAATGAGACTGGAAAGTTTTACTTAATGTCTCAAGGTACCAGTCTGCGTTCTTAGTTATAAATAACGGAAAACCTCTGTCCAACATGGCAGAAAAATAATTTGTTGGAAGGATATTGGGTTTCTTTTAAATTGGAGAGAGGGCTTGTGATCAGATTCAGAAAGAGACTGGAAATCAAGGGAGGGTAAACAGCTTAGGATCCAGCTGAGATCACCCCATTGAAGCAGCCTTTTAGGATCAGTCACTATTCCTGCTGTCATTTCAAGTGCTACTTCTGGCAATGGACCAGTGTACTGCTGGCCACTGGCCTCTGGCCCCTGCTGTGGGGGCCAAGAATATCTCTGACTCTTCCAGCAACTTGGCATCTGTCTCTCAGGAATCAAAGGTCTAGTCAAGAGCATCTGATTGGTTGATCCTGGGTTATACACCTTTCTCCAAACAGCTAAGAATGGTGTCCAGGACGGGGTGGAGGGTTGAGGGGAAGGAGACTGGGAGGTGGGCATTCTTATTTCCACCTCTATTTGATCCATGTATTCGTCCTCCAGCGATAAGAAGCTCCTGATTTTTTTTTTTTTATCCTGTTGGAGGTAATGACATCTACTCTCCTTGTACTTTTGCAGTGCTTCATGTATTGGTCTTACTTACTCTATTGCTCTGTTTATAATTTACGTGCGTGTTTTTCCCCACCTGACAGAATTTATGGAGAAGAGTGCTTGCATTGTGTGTTTAGCATTATAAACTACAGTGATTTACATGCATTTGGTGCTTAAAATATATGGGTTTAATGAATTATGTTTAATGATGATGTCACAGGGAGAGCTAATAAATCAAAACAAGTGTTGAAGGAGTACTTGTTATATAGACATTTTCTCATTTCATCCTTATAAGAATCCTATGAAGCAGGTTCTATTCTTTTTCATTTTATGCATGAGGAACTAAGGCTCAGGTTAAATATGTTGTCCTTGTTTATATAACTGAAACTGACAGGGAGGAGATTCTAGCTAGGGCAGTCAAACTCCAGAGGCCATCATCAGAATTGTACTGCCCCCTGGAGGTGAATCATAGAGAAGAGAAAGATGGATCCAATCTTAGAGAACAGAGACTACTAATTTGCTGTATTTTCAATAGATGTTCACTTAGAATGTATAGTATTTATTTGATAGGAACCAAGAAAGAATTTTATATTTACTCATATAAATGAAATATTCTTTTGGATGTAATAGTATTCTAAAGTAATAGGTATTGCATAGTAACTTGACTAAAAAAGCATCCCTTTTTGCAGCATTCCTGGTTATGTGTTTGCCTCATAATATAAGCAAATAAAATAAATATAAATAAACCCACATGAATATAGAATATTCATATGAGAATCTTTAAATTTTGTATCTCACATCAAAATTATTGTCTTTTTTATTCAATTATCTAAAGTGATAAGATAGAACTTTATATTTTACTCCAAAACATAAGAACTTTGATTTTTTTTTTTCGTCAAATATATACTAAAATCCCAATTGGGCTATCCACCTTTGAAAAGAATTCTTGACTAAATATGAATAGGCTTATAGTATAAAGTAGCAGTATCCCATTTTAAGGCATAAGTGTATATATTTTTATTTGTAAGCTGAGTTATATCTAAGAAAGAACACATACTGTCTTTCATCAGAAATGATAAAAACGTAGCTTGGAGAAATGTAACTGCAAAAGAGCAACATGTCTGGCTTTCATATACTATAAGTTCAAAGGGACTCTTTCATGCTGAGTAAGGAAAAAGGAAGGATTGGAAAACATTGAAAGCAGCTCTTCTCCATGAGACTTAAGAAAACAGAATCAAGTGAATCTAGAGTTACCAACCTGAATTTAAAGGTAATTGCTTGTATTGTTCTAATTTTTTTCTTTCAAATAATTTTTATTTAGTTATTAATTTTTAAATTTTATTTTAGGTTCAGAGGTACATGTGTAGGTTTGCCATACAGAAAAATTGCATGTCACTGGGGTTTGGTATATAGATTATTTCATCACACAGGTAATAAGCATAGTATCCGATAAGTACTTTTTTGATTCTCTCCCTCCTCCTGTCCTCCACCATCAAGTAGGCTCAGCATCTGCTGTTCCCCTCTTTGTGTCCATGTGTTCCCAATGTTTAGCTCCCGCTTGTAAGTGAGAACATGCAGTGTTTGGTTTTCTGTTTCTGTGTTAGTTTGCTTAGGATAATGGCCTCCAGCTCCATCTATTTTGCTGCAAAGGACAGGATCCCATTCTTTTTTATGGCTGCATAGTATTCCATGGTGTATATATACCACATTTTCTTTATCTTTTCTACTGTTACTGGGTATTTAGACTAATTCTGTGTCTTTGCTGTGAGTAGTGCTGCAGTGAACATATGTGTGCGTGTGTCTTTATGGGAGAATGATTTTTATTCCTTTGGGTATATTCCCAAAATGGGATTGCTGGGTTGAATGTTAATTCTGTTTTAAATTGAGACATCACCACACTGCTTTTCACAATAGTTGAACTAATTTACATTCCCACTATCAGTGTATAAGTGTTCTCATTTCTCCACAATCTTGCCAGCCTCTGTTATTTTTTGACTTTTTAATAATGGCCACTTGGACTATTTTTACTAGTAATTCTTCTTATTATTTTTAATAATAATTCTTCTGACCTAGATGGTGTCTCACTGTCGTTTTGATTTTCATCTCTATAATGATTAGTGATGTTATACATTTTTTCATATGCTCACTGGCCATGTATATGTCTTCTTGAGAAGTGTCTGTTCATGTTCTTTGATCACTTTTTAATGGGTTGTTTGTTTTTTGCTTGTGTTAATTTGTTTAAATTCCTTATTGGTTCTGGATATTAGATTTTTGTTGGATACATAATTGCAAATATTTTCTCTTATTCTGTACCTGTCTGTTTACTCTGTTGATAATTTCATTCTGTGCAGAATTTCTTTAATTAGGTCCCATTTGTCAACTCTTGTTTTGGTTGTAGTTGCTTTTGGCATGCTTGTAATGAAATCTTTGCCAGGGCCTATGTACAGAATGGCATTTCCTAGATTATCTTCCATAGCTTTTGTCGTTTTAGGTTTTACATTTAAGTCTTTAATCCATCTTGAGTTGATTTTTGTATATGGTATAAGGAAGTGGTCCAGTTTCAATCTTCTGCATATGGCTGGGCAGCTATCCCGATCTGCTTGCATTTGGTTAACCAGTTGCTAATGTGAAGAGATATTGTTATGTCATCATTTTATTCCTGAAATTTGATGAATTTTCACAGAAACATGCAGGAGTCATACCTGTAATTGCATTCTTATGTCTTTTTATACAGTTGTATAGAGTAAGGGTAAGTTTCTACATGTGGACTTAATTAAATTATAAGTTTCAAGTAGATGGAAAAGTACTAAATGTAGATATGGAGGAATAATTGATTTTGAGTAGGCTTGTGGGAAAGATTTTGTAGGTGATGGAAGATTGAGCATATTTGTGGTAGAGAGAATAGAGACGTGGTGAAGGAAATAGCAAAGGTATGAGGGAGCCAGAGATTGTTTCTTAGGCTGCAGATTGTTGAAGGAAGTGGAAGAGAAATGACCAGGTTCAGTAAAGGAGAGATGGGTGGTAGAAGCCAGAAAAGGGAAATACAAAGATCAAAACCTTAAAGCTGGACAGTTCCAAGAGATGATAGACTGCAAAGTAGTTGAAGTGGATCACAGCTGTAGTTGTTTGACATTGAGAAGGTCAAGAAAAATGTGGTGGCAGATGGGGAGCTGTAGATTTTGTCTTAGGTGCTAGAGCTATTAAGGAATTTAGGATGTGTCCTGGAGCTCACCAGATGGTGGCGATAAAGATGTAGGAAAGTGCCTAAGTGAGCACGTGTGCCTCAGCTGAGGATGCTCAGGGCTGATGAAGGGCAATTTTTTGACAGCAGCAGTGTAGAATATGCAACGCCAACTCCTCCAGGCCCCTGAATTAAGAGGAATGCAAGATAGCAGCTCCCACAGGAAAGAAAACTGGGAGTGAGCATTGAATTATAAAATTGAGATTTCCAGTGCAGTCAGGAGAACGTACTTCTCATTTTGGTTGATATGGTTTGGCTGTGTCCCCACTCGAATCTCATCTTGAATTGTAGCACTCATAATTGCCACGTGTCATGGGAGGGGCCTGGCGGGAGGTAATTGAATCATAGAGGTGGGACTTTCCCCCATGCTGTTCTCGTGATAGTGAATAAGTCTCATGAGATCTGATGGTTTTATAAAGGGGCGTTTCCCTACAAGAGCTCTCTCTTACCTGCCCCTGCCACCATGGAAGCCGTTCCTTTGCTCTTCATTTGTCTTCTGCCATGATTGGGAGGCCTGCCCTGCCATGTGGAACTGTGAGTTCATTAAACCTCTTTCCTTTATAAATTACCCAGTCTTGGGTATGTCTTTAAAAGCAGTGTGGGAGCAGACTAATATGTTGGTTTTGTCTTTAATTACTAAGACACTGTCAATGAGCAATAACAATGTGGTAGGCCTCATGCCAGATATTGAGAATTCAGAGATTTAAAACAATGCACCATTATGAAAAGTAGGTGCACATTGAATACAGCTGAAGTTGGCTTTCAAATCTGTCATAATCACCGCCAGCTCTGCGGCCCCACTAAAGTTCTCAACTTCCCTGAGACCCAGTTTCTTCATGTATAAAATAAGAATACTAATAGTTTACCTTTTAGGGTCATTTTGAGGATAGAATATAATGTAAATTAAAAGTATCATGGTGCTACCTGAGAGCTGCTATTATTATTGCTGTTGTTGTTATTTTGGTTTCTAGTATTATTGTCTGTTGGGGCAGATGTCTGTAATTAATAAGCTGATAGACTTAGGTTAAATCCCCCCTGACAATCTTTGGGAACTCTGACATTGGGTTAAGATTTAACGAATGACGTAGGCAAAGAAATTTTGTCACTGAGATGAAATAGTTGTCGGCTTCCGGTGGGATATAGCAGCCACACTGCAGTTTGTGTGGTGATCATGGAGAGATCCTAAAAGTAAGGTTCGTGGTCTGTCTTGGGAACTCACTGGTAGAAGCGGCAGTTGTGTCAGAAACCAGAGAAACCATATATCTTCAGTTTTTTTTTTTTAATTGGTAAAATATACCTCCCCGCTCCTGTTTCATCATTGTAAACATTAATGAGATAACATAAGTGAAGGTGCTTTGATAACTCTGAGGACTCTGTCTACATCAGGGTGTTATGTTTATGCATACTTGTGGGCAGAATTTCCAGCAGCAGCTGTTCCCACCATCCTGATGGGACATGGAGAAAATATTGTATTCTGCAGGAGAGTAAATCCGAGAGTTAAAAAATAGATATATTATTGAAACATTTGTGAATTACAAGAAAGAAAAACTTTGTAGTTCTGAGGAGAGAGCTTATTTGGTAACTTCTAGTGTTATTAATCACTAGAAAATAATTTGATGAGTAACAAATACCATAATATGATGAAATGTGACAATTTTCTAAGCCATTCTTGGATTCTTCAAAAAAAAAAAAAAAGACTTGCATTGTTTATTTGGAATAATATCAGAAAACAGAGCTTTCTTTTCTGTTAATATCTCTCATATTTCTGTTCAAACTTGTGTGGCTCTTGTCTTTAAGCAGCCAGCCATCAAAGCACATGTTCATCCTTCCCTTTGCTTGTCTCTTGCCTGGTTGGAATGGGTTCTCCTAATGAGTTAGCTCTTTTTACATTTGGCCTCCAAATGATTTGTTGAAACTAAATTATTTTGTGATCCAGCCAGCCTAAACATGGTATTAATAGTAAAATGAACAAGTAGGAGAGATTCATTCTTCAGAAAATATGGCTCATTTTAAGACCAGATGCAAAAGGTCCACATTCATAATAACCATAGCTAATACACAGCAAATGTCATGATGTACTGGGTACTGTTGCTGAAGTTTTGCATGTTTCAGCCTGTTTAAAGTCCTCACAACAATAGTAACAGCTGCTTGTTATTATGACCCTATTTTAAAGTGAGCAGTTTGAAGAACAGAGAGGTCAAGTTACCTGCTCAAGGACTCCATCTAATCAGTGCCAGAGCTGGGTCTTGAACCCAGATAGTATAGCTTTAAGCACTAGGGCACACCTTTTATTTATTTATTTAGTTAGTTTTGAAAGACTCAGAGAAGAATGTTAAAATGGAAAAAATCAATCAGTAAAAGCACTGGAAAGGATAATATATTTAGTTATATTTTAGGATATTTAGTTATATACATATAATATATATTATATATATTTAGTTATTTTTTTAAATTTGAAAGAGGTAAATATAGCACAATAATTGAAAATGTGTTTGATAAATTTATGCAATTTAGTAGCCCAAGAGGTGATTCACCCTGAAAACCTCTACTCTTTAAAAAAATGTTTCAGTGAAATGTACATTTGGGTATCTGTGCTCTTTGGATATACATTCTCACATTTCAGGCTTATTTCAGGACCAATCAATACACTGTTCACAGTTTATTCTTTTTTTTTTTTTTTTTTTTTTTTTTTT